>NC_143036.1:40499545-40800454 GCF_057628025.1 Oncorhynchus mykiss
TGTCTTGTTTTTGTCTTGTCTTGTCTTGTTTTTGTCATGTCTTGTTTTTGTCTTGTCTTGTCTTGTTTTTGTCTTGTCTTGTCATGTTTTTGTCTTGTTTTTGTCTTGTTTTTGCCTTGTCTTGTCTTGTTTATGCCTTGTCTGGTTTTTGTCTTGTTTTGTCTTGTCTTGTCCTGTCTTGATTTTGTCTTGTCTTGTCTTGTTTTTGCCTTGTCTTGTCTTGTTTTTGTCTTGTTTTTGTCTTTTTTTGTCTTGTTTTTGTCTTGTCTTGTCTTGTTTTTGTCTTGTCTTGTCTTGTTTTTGTCTTGTCTTGTCTTGTTTTTGTCTTGTCTTGTCTTGTTTTTGTCTTGTCTTGTTTTTGTCTTGTCTTGTTTTTGTCTTGTCTTGTCTTGTTTTTGTCTTGTTTTTGTCTTGTTTTTGTCTTGTCTTGTCTTTGTCTTGTTTTTGTCTTGTCTTGTCTTGTCTTGTCTTGTCTTGTTTTTGTCTTGTCTTGTCTTGTTTTTGTCTTGTCTTGTCTTGTTTTTGTCTTGTCTTGTCTTGTTTTTGTCTTGTCTTGTCTTGTTTTGTCTTGTCTTGTTTTTGTCTTGTCTTGTCTTGTTTTTGTCTTGTTTTTGTCTTGTTTTTGTCTTGTCTTGTCTTTGTCTTGTTTTTGTCTTGTCTTGTCTTGTTTTTGTCTTGTTTTTGTCTTGTCTTGTTTTTGTCTTGTCTTGTCTTGTCTTGTCTTGTCTTGTCTTGGTTTTGTCTTGTCTTGTTTTTGTCTGGTCTTGTCTTGTTTTTGTCTTGTTTTTGTCTTGTCTTGTTTTTGTCTTGTTTTTGTCTTGTCTTGTCTTATTTTTGTTTTGTATTGTCTTGTCTTGTTTTTGTCTTGTCTTGTCTTTGTCTTGTCTTGTTTTTGTCTTGTCTTGTCATGTTTTTGTCTTGTCTTGTTTTTGTCTTGTTTTTGACTTGTCTTGTCTTGTTTTTGCCTTGTCTTGTTTTTGTCTTGTTTTGTCTTGTCTTGTCTTGTCCTGTCTTGTTCTTGTCTTGTCTTGTTTTTGCCTTGTCTTGTCTTGTTTTTGCCTTGTCTTGTTTTTGTCTTGTTTTGTCTTGTCTTGTCTTGTCCTGTCTTGTTTTTGTCTTGTCTTGTCTTGTTTTTGTCTTGTCTTGTCTTGTTTTTGTCTTGTCTTGTTTTTGTCTTGTCGTGTTTTTTTCATGTCTTGTTTTTGTCTTGTCTTGTTTTTGTCTTGTCTTGTTTTTGTCTTGTTTTTGTCTTGTCTTGTTTTTGTCTTGTCTTGTCTTTGTCTTGTTTTTGTCTTGTCTTGTCTTGTTTTTGTCTTGTCTTCTCTTGTCTTGTTTTTGTCTTGTTTTGTCTTGTTTTTGTCTTGTCTTGTCTTGTCTTGTCTTGTGTTTGTCTTGTCTTGTTTTTGTCTTGTCTTGTCTTGTTTTTGTCTTGTCTTGTCTTGTTTTTGTCTTGTTTTGTCTTGTCTTTGTCTTGTTTTTGTCTTGTCTTGTCTTGTTTTTGTCTTGTCTTCTCTTGTCTTGTTTTTGTCTTGTTTTGTCTTGTTTTTGTCTTGTCTTGTCTTGTCTTGTCTTGTGTTTGTCTTGTCTTGTTTTTGTCTTGTCTTGTCTTGTTTTTGTCTTGTTTTGTCTTGTCTTGTCTTGTTTTTGTCTTTTGTCTTGTCTTATCTTGTCATATCTTGTCTTGTCTTGTTTTTGTCTTGTCTTCTCTTCTCTTGTCTTGTTTTTGTCTTGTCTTGTCTTGTTTTTGTCTTGTCTTGTCTTGTCTTGTCTTGTGTTTGTCTTGTCTTGTTTTTGTCTTGTCTTGTCTTGTCTTGTCTTGTTTTTGTCTTGTCTTGTTTTTGTCTTGTTTTTGTCTTGTTTTTGTCTTGTCTTGTTCTTGTCTTGTCTTATTTTTGTCTTGTATTGTCTTGTCCTGTCTTGTTTTTGTCTTGTCTTGTCTTGTTTTTGTCTTGTCTTGTTTTTGTCTTGTCGTGTTTTTGTCTTGTTTTGTCTTGTCTTGTCTTGTTTTTGTCTTGTTTTTGTCTTGTTTTTGTCTTGTCTTGTTTTTGTCTTGTCTTGTCTTGTTTTTGTCATGTCTTGTTTTTGTCTTGTCTTGTCTTGTTTTTGTCATGTCTTGTTTTTGTCTTGTCTTGTCTTGTCTTGTTTTTGTCTTGTCTTGTCTTTGTCTTGTCTTGTCTTGTTTTTGTCTTGTCTTGTCATGTTTTTGTCTTGTCTTGTTTTTGTCTTGTTTTTGACTTGTCTTGTCTTGTTTTTGCCTTGTCTTGTTTTTGTCTTGTTTTGTCTTGTCTTGTCTTGTCCTGTCTTGTTCTTGTCTTGTCTTGTTTTTGCCTTGTCTTGTCTTGTTTTTGCCTTGTCTTGTTTTTGTCTTGTTTTGTCTTGTCTTGTCTTGTCCTGTCTTGTTTTTGTCTTGTCTTGTCTTGTTTTTGTCTTGTCTTGTCTTGTTTTTGTCTTGTCTTGTTTTTGTCTTGTCGTGTTTTTTTCATGTCTTGTTTTTGTCTTGTCTTGTTTTTGTCTTGTCTTGTTTTTGTCTTGTTTTTGTCTTGTCTTGTTTTTGTCTTGTCTTGTCTTTGTCTTGTTTTTGTCTTGTCTTGTCTTGTTTTTGTCTTGTCTTGTCTTGTCTTGTTTTTGTCTTGTCTTGTCTTTGTCTTGTCTTGTCTTGTTTTTGTCTTGTCTTGTCATGTTTTTGTCTTGTCTTATTTTTGTCTTGTATTGTCTTGTCCTGTCTTGTTTTTGTCTTGTCTTGTCTTGTTTTTGTCTTGTCTTGTTTTTGTCTTGTCTTGTCTTGTTTTTGTCTTGTCGTGTTTTTGTCTTGTCTTGTTTTTGTCTTGTCTTGTTTTTGTCTTGTCTTGTCTTGTTTTTGTCTTGTCTTGTCTTGTTTTTGTCTTGTCTTGTCTTGTTTTTGTCTTGTTTTTGTCTTGTTTTTGTCTTGTTTTTGCCTTGTCTTGTCTTGTTTATGCCTTGTCTTGTTTTTGTCTTGTTTTGTCTTGTCTTGTCCTGTCTTGATTTTGTCTTGTCTTGTCTTGTTTTTGCCTTGTCTTGTCTTGTCTTGTTTTTGTCTTGTTTTTGTCTTTTTTTGTCTTGTTTTTGTCTTGTCTTGTCTTGTTTTTGTCTTGTCTTGTCTTGTTTTTGTCTTGTCTTGTCTTGTTTTTGTCTTGTCTTGTCTTGTTTTTGTCTTGTCTTGTCTTGTTTTTGTCTTGTCTTGTTTTTGTCTTGTCTTGTCTTGTTTTTGTCTTGTTTTTGTCTTGTTTTTGTCTTGTCTTGTCTTTGTCTTGTTTTTGTCTTGTCTTGTCTTGTCTTGTCTTGTCTTGTCTTGTTTTTGTCTTGTCTTGTCTTGTTTTTGTCTTGTCTTGTCTTGTTTTTGTCTTGTCTTGTCTTGTTTTTGTCTTGTCTTGTCTTGTTTTTGTCTTGTCTTGTTTTTGTCTTGTCTTGTCTTGTTTTTGTCTTGTCTTGTCTTGTTTTTGTCTTGTTTTTGTCTTGTTTTTGTCTTGTCTTTGTCTTGTTTTTGTCTTGTCTTGTCTTGTTTTTGTCTTGTTTTTGTCTTGTCTTGTTTTTGTCTTGTCTTGTCTTGTCTTGTCTTGTCTTGTCTTGGTTTTGTCTTGTCTTGTTTTTGTCTGGTCTTGTCTTGTTTTTGTCTTGTTTTTGTCTTGTTTTTGTCTTGTCTTGTTTTTGTCTTGTTTTTGTCTTGTCTTGTCTTATTTTTGTTTTGTATTGTCTTGTCTTGTTTTTGTCTTGTCTTGTCTTGTTTTTGTCTTGTCTTGTCTTGTTTTTGTCTTGTCTTGTCTTGTTTTTGTCTTGTCTTGTTTTTGTCTTGTCTTGTCTTGTTTTTGTCTTGTCTTGTCTTGTTTTTGTCTTGTTTTTGTCTTGTTTTTGTCTTGTCTTGTCTTTGTCTTGTTTTTGTCTTGTCTTGTTTTTGTCTTGTCTTGTCTTGTCTTGTCCTGTCTTGTTTTTGTCTTGTCTTGTCTTGTTTTTGTCTTGTCTTGTTTTTGTCTTGTCTTGTTTTTGTCTTGTTTTTGTCTTGTCTTGTTTTTGTCTTGTCTTGTCTTTGTCTTGTTTTTGTCTTGTCTTGTCTTGTTTTTGTCTTGTCTTCTCTTGTCTTGTTTTTGTCTTGTTTTGTCTTGTTTTTGTCTTGTCTTGTCTTGTCTTGTCTTGTCTTGTCTTGTGTTTGTCTTGTCTTGTTTTTGTCTTGTCTTGTCTTGTTTTTGTCTTGTTTTTGTCTTGTCTTGTCTTGTTTTTGTCTTGTCTTCTCTTGTCTTGTTTTTGTCTTGTTTTGTCTTGTTTTTGTCTTGTCTTGTCTTGTCTTGTCTTGTGTTTGTCTTGTCTTGTTTTTGTCTTGTCTTGTCTTGTTTTTGTCTTGTTTTGTCTTGTCTTGTCTTGTTTTTGTCTTTTGTCTTGTCTTATCTTGTCATATCTTGTCTTGTCTTGTTTTTGTCTTGTCTTCTCTTCTCTTGTCTTGTTTTTGTCTTGTCTTGTTTTTGTCTTGTCTTGTCTTGTCTTGTCTTGTTTTTGTCTTGTCTTGTCTTGTCTTGTCTTGTGTTTGTCTTGTCTTGTTTTTGTCTTGTCTTGTCTTGTCTTGTCTTGTTTTTGTCTTGTCTTGTTTTTGTCTTGTTTTTGTCTTGTTTTTGTCTTGTCTTGTTCTTGTCTTGTCTTATTTTTGTCTTGTATTGTCTTGTCCTGTCTTGTTTTTGTCTTGTCTTGTCTTGTTTTTGTCTTGTCTTGTTTTTGTCTTGTCTTGTCTTGTTTTTGTCTTGTCGTGTTTTTGTCTTGTTTTGTCTTGTCTTGTCTTGTTTTTGTCTTGTTTTTGTCTTGTCTTGTCTTGTTTTTGTCTTGTCTTGTCTTTGTCTTGTCTTGTCTTGTTTTTGTCTTGTCTTGTTTTTGTCTTGTCTTGTCTTGTTTTTGTCATGTCTTGTTTTTGTCTTGTCTTGTCTTGTTTTTGTCATGTCTTGTTTTTGTCTTGTCTTGTCTTGTTTT
Organism: Oncorhynchus mykiss; assembly: GCF_057628025.1. Classification (NCBI taxonomy): domain Eukaryota; kingdom Metazoa; phylum Chordata; class Actinopteri; order Salmoniformes; family Salmonidae; genus Oncorhynchus; species Oncorhynchus mykiss. The sequence continues at coordinate 40,504,514 of NC_143036.1, forward strand.
TGTCTTGTCTTGTTTTTGTCTTGTCTTGTTTTTGTCTTGTCTTGTTTTTGTCTTGTCTTGTTTTTGTCTTGTCTTGTTTTTGTCTTGTCTTGTTTTTGTCTTGTTTTTGTCTTGTTTTTGTCTTGTCTTGTTTTTGTCTTGTCTTGTCTTGTCTTGTTTTTGTTTTGTCTTGTCTTGTTTTTGTCTTGTCGTGTTTTTGTCTTGTTTTGTCTTGTCTTGTCTTGTTTTTGTCTTGTTTTTGTCTTGTTTTTGTCTTGTCTTGTTTTTGTCTTGTCTTGTCTTGTTTTTGTCATGTCTTGTTTTTGTCTTGTCTTGTCTTGTTTTTGTCATGTCTTGTTTTTGTCTTGTCTTGTCTTGTCTTGTTTTTGTCTTGTCTTGTCTTTGTCTTGTCTTGTCTTGTTTTTGTCTTGTCTTGTCATGTTTTTGTCTTGTCTTGTTTTTGTCTTGTTTTTGACTTGTCTTGTCTTGTTTTTGCCTTGTCTTGTTTTTGTCTTGTTTTGTCTTGTCTTGTCTTGTCCTGTCTTGTTCTTGTCTTGTCTTGTTTTTGCCTTGTCTTGTCTTGTTTTTGCCTTGTCTTGTTTTTGTCTTGTTTTGTCTTGTCTTGTCATGTCCTGTCTTGTTTTTGTCTTGTCTTGTCTTGTTTTTGTCTTGTCTTGTCTTGTTTTTGTCTTGTCTTGTTTTTGTCTTGTCGTGTTTTTTTCATGTCTTGTTTTTGTCTTGTCTTGTTTTTGTCTTGTCTTGTTTTTGTCTTGTTTTTGTCTTGTCTTGTTTTTGTCTTGTCTTGTCTTTGTCTTGTTTTTGTCTTGTCTTGTCTTGTTTTTGTCTTGTCTTGTCTTGTCTTGTCTTGTGTTTGTCTTGTCTTGTTTTTGTCTTGTCTTGTCTTGTCTTGTCTTGTTTTTGTCTTGTCTTGTTTTTGTCTTGTTTTTGTCTTGTTTTTGTCTTGTCTTGTTCTTGTCTTGTCTTATTTTTGTCTTGTATTGTCTTGTCCTGTCTTGTTTTTGTCTTGTCTTGTCTTGTTTTTGTCTTGTCTTGTTTTTGTCTTGTCTTGTCTTGTTTTTGTCTTGTCGTGTTTTTGTCTTGTTTTGTCTTGTCTTGTCTTGTTTTTGTCTTGTTTTTGTCTTGTCTTGTCTTGTTTTTGTCTTGTCTTGTCTTTGTCTTGTCTTGTCTTGTTTTTGTCTTGTCTTGTTTTTGTCTTGTCTTGTCTTGTTTTTGTCATGTCTTGTTTTTGTCTTGTCTTGTCTTGTTTTTGTCTTGTCTTGTTTTTGTCTTGTCTTGTTTTTGTCTTGTCTTGTTTTTGTCTTGTCTTGTTTTTGTCTTGTCTTGTTTTTGTCTTGTCTTGTTTTTGTCTTGTTTTTGTCTTGTTTTTGTCTTGTCTTGTTTTTGTCTTGTCTTGTCTTGTCTTGTTTTTGTTTTGTCTTGTCTTGTTTTTGTCTTGTCGTGTTTTTGTCTTGTTTTGTCTTGTCTTGTCTTGTTTTTGTCTTGTTTTTGTCTTGTTTTTGTCTTGTCTTGTTTTTGTCTTGTCTTGTCTTGTTTTTGTCATGTCTTGTTTTTGTCTTGTCTTGTCTTGTTTTTGTCATGTCTTGTTTTTGTCTTGTCTTGTCTTGTCTTGTTTTTGTCTTGTCTTGTCTTTGTCTTGTCTTGTCTTGTTTTTGTCTTGTCTTGTCATGTTTTTGTCTTGTCTTGTTTTTGTCTTGTTTTTGACTTGTCTTGTCTTGTTTTTGCCTTGTCTTGTTTTTGTCTTGTTTTGTCTTGTCTTGTCTTGTCCTGTCTTGTTCTTGTCTTGTCTTGTTTTTGCCTTGTCTTGTCTTGTTTTTGCCTTGTCTTGTTTTTGTCTTGTTTTGTCTTGTCTTGTCATGTCCTGTCTTGTTTTTGTCTTGTCTTGTCTTGTTTTTGTCTTGTCTTGTCTTGTTTTTGTCTTGTCTTGTTTTTGTCTTGTCGTGTTTTTTTCATGTCTTGTTTTTGTCTTGTCTTGTTTTTGTCTTGTCTTGTTTTTGTCTTGTCTTGTTTTTGTCTTGTCTTGTCTTTGTCTTGTTTTTGTCTTGTCTTGTTTTTGTCTTGTTTTTGTCTTGTTTTTGTCTTGTCTTGTTCTTGTCTTGTCTTATTTTTGTCTTGTATTGTCTTGTCCTGTCTTGTTTTTGTCTTGTCTTGTCTTGTTTTTGTCTTGTCTTGTTTTTGTCTTGTCTTGTCTTGTTTTTGTCTTGTCGTGTTTTTGTCTTGTTTTGTCTTGTCTTGTCTTGTTTTTGTCTTGTTTTTGTCTTGTCTTGTCTTGTTTTTGTCTTGTCTTGTCTTTGTCTTGTCTTGTCTTGTTTTTGTCTTGTCTTGTTTTTGTCTTGTCTTGTCTTGTTTTTGTCATGTCTTGTTTTTGTCTTGTCTTGTCTTGTTTTTGTCATGTCTTGTTTTTGTCTTGTCTTGTCTTGTTTTTGTCTTGTCTTGTTTTTGTCTTGTCTTGTTTTTGTCTTGTCTTGTTTTTGTCTTGTCTTGTTTTTGTCTTGTCTTGTTTTTGTCTTGTCTTGTTTTTGTCTTGTTTTTGTCTTGTTTTTGTCTTGTCTTGTTTTTGTCTTGTCTTGTCTTGTCTTGTTTTTGTTTTGTCTTGTCTTGTTTTTGTCTTGTCGTGTTTTTGTCTTGTTTTGTCTTGTCTTGTCTTGTTTTTGTCTTGTTTTTGTCTTGTTTTTGTCTTGTCTTGTTTTTGTCTTGTCTTGTCTTGTTTTTGTCATGTCTTGTTTTTGTCTTGTCTTGTCTTGTTTTTGTCATGTCTTGTTTTTGTCTTGTCTTGTCTTGTCTTGTTTTTGTCTTGTCTTGTCTTTGTCTTGTCTTGTCTTGTTTTTGTCTTGTCTTGTCATGTTTTTGTCTTGTCTTGTTTTTGTCTTGTTTTTGACTTGTCTTGTCTTGTTTTTGCCTTGTCTTGTTTTTGTCTTGTTTTGTCTTGTCTTGTCTTGTCCTGTCTTGTTCTTGTCTTGTCTTGTTTTTGCCTTGTCTTGTCTTGTTTTTGCCTTGTCTTGTTTTTGTCTTGTTTTGTCTTGTCTTGTCATGTCCTGTCTTGTTTTTGTCTTGTCTTGTCTTGTTTTTGTCTTGTCTTGTCTTGTTTTTGTCTTGTCTTGTTTTTGTCTTGTCGTGTTTTTTTCATGTCTTGTTTTTGTCTTGTCTTGTTTTTGTCTTGTCTTGTTTTTGTCTTGTTTTTGTCTTGTCTTGTTTTTGTCTTGTCTTGTCTTTGTCTTGTTTTTGTCTTGTCTTGTCTTGTTTTTGTCTTGTCTTCTCTTGTCTTGTTTTTGTCTTGTTTTGTCTTGTTTTTGTCTTGTCTTGTCTTGTCTTGTCTTGTGTTTGTCTTGTCTTGTTTTTGTCTTGTCTTGTCTTGTTTTTGTCTTGTCTTGTCTTGTTTTTGTCTTGTTTTGTCTTGTCTTTGTCTTGTTTTTGTCTTGTCTTGTCTTGTTTTTGTCTTGTCTTCTCTTGTCTTGTTTTTGTCTTGTTTTGTCTTGTTTTTGTCTTGTCTTGTCTTGTCTTGTCTTGTGTTTGTCTTGTCTTGTTTTTGTCTTGTCTTGTCTTGTTTTTGTCTTGTTTTGTCTTGTCTTGTCTTGTTTTTGTCTTTTGTCTTGTCTTATCTTGTCATATCTTGTCTTGTCTTGTTTTTGTCTTGTCTTCTCTTCTCTTGTCTTGTTTTTGTCTTGTCTTGTCTTGTTTTTGTCTTGTCTTGTCTTGTCTTGTCTTGTGTTTGTCTTGTCTTGTTTTTGTCTTGTCTTGTCTTGTCTTGTCTTGTTTTTGTCTTGTCTTGTTTTTGTCTTGTTTTTGTCTTGTTTTTGTCTTGTCTTGTTCTTGTCTTGTCTTATTTTTGTCTTGTATTGTCTTGTCCTGTCTTGTTTTTGTCTTGTCTTGTCTTGTTTTTGTCTTGTCTTGTTTTTGTCTTGTCTTGTTTTTGTCTTGTCTTGTCTTGTTTTTGTCTTGTCGTGTTTTTGTCTTGTTTTGTCTTGTCTTGTCTTGTTTTTGTCTTGTTTTTGTCTTGTCTTGTCTTGTTTTTGTCTTGTCTTGTCTTTGTCTTGTCTTGTCTTGTTTTTGTCTTGTCTTGTTTTTGTCTTGTCTTGTCTTGTTTTTGTCATGTCTTGTTTTTGTCTTGTCTTGTTTTTGTCATGTCTTGTTTTTGTCTTGTCTTGTCTTGTTTTTGTCTTGTCTTGTTTTTGTCTTGTCTTGTTTTTGTCTTGTCTTGTTTTTGTCTTGTCTTGTTTTTGTCTTGTCTTGTTTTTGTCTTGTCTTGTTTTTGTCTTGTTTTTGTCTTGTTTTTGTCTTGTCTTGTTTTTGTCTTGTCTTGTCTTGTCTTGTTTTTGTCTTGTCTTGTCTTGTTTTTGTCTTGTCGTGTTTTTGTCTTGTCGTGTTTTTGTCTTGTTTTGTCTTGTCTTGTCTTGTTTTTGTCTTGTTTTGTCTTGTCTTGTCTTGTTTTTGTCTTGTTTTTGTCTTGTTTTTGTCTTGTCTTGTCTTGTTTTTGTCATGTCTTGTTTTTGTCTTGTCTTGTCTTGTTTTTGTCATGTCTTGTTTTTGTCTTGTCTTGTCTTGTCTTGTTTTTGTCTTGTCTTGTCTTGTTTTTGTCTTGTCGTGTTTTTGTCTTGTTTTTGTCTTGTCTTGTTTTTGTCTTGTCTTGTCTTGTTTTTGTCATGTCTTGTTTTTGTCTTGTCTTGTCTTGTTTTTGTCATGTCTTGTTTTTGTCTTGTCTTGTCTTGTTTTTGTCTTGTCTTGTTTTTGTCTTGTCTTGTTTTTGTCTTGTCTTGTTTTTGTCTTGTCTTGTTTTTGTCTTGTTTTTGTCTTGTTTTTGTCTTGTTTTTGTCTTGTCTTGTTTTTGTCTTGTCTTGTCTTGTCTTGTTTTTGTCTTGTCTTGTCTTGTCTTGTTTTTGTCTTGTCTTCTCTTCTCTTGTCTTGTTTTTGTCTTGTCTTGTCTTGTTTTTGTCTTGTCTTGTCTTGTCTTGTGTTTGTCTTGTCTTGTTTTTGTCTTGTCTTGTCTTGTTTTTGTCTTGTTTTGTCTTGTCTTGTCTTGTTTTTGTCTCTTGTCTTGTCTTATCTTGTCATATCTTGTCTCGTCTTGTTTTTGTCTCGTCTTGTCTTGTTTTTGTCTTGTCTTGTCTTGTCTTGTCTTGTTTTTGTCTTGTCTTGTTTTTGTCTTGTTTTTGTCTTGTATTGTCTTGTCCTGTCTTGTTTTTGTCTTGTCTTGTCTTGTTTTTGTCTTGTCTTGTTTTTGTCTTGTCTTGTCTTGTTTTTGTCTTGTCGTGTTTTTGTCTTGTCTTGTTTTTGTCTTGTCTTGTTTTTGTCTTGTCTTGTCTTGTTTTTGTCTTGTCTTTGTCTTGTTTTTGTCTTGTCTTGTCTTGTTTTTGTCTTTTGTCTTGTCTTATCTTGTCATGTCTTGTCTTGTCTTGTTTTTGTCTCGTCTTGTCTTGTTTTTGTCTTGTCTTGTTTTTGTCTTGTCTTGTTTTTGTCATGTCTTGTTTTTGTCTTGTCTTGTCTTGTTTTTGTCTTTTGTCTTGTCTTATCTTGTCATGTCTTGTCTTGTCTTGTTTTTGTCTCGTCTTGTCTTGTTTTTGTCTTGTCTTGTTTTTGTCTTGTCTTGTTTTTGTCATGTCTTGTTTTTGTCTTGTCTTGTTTTTGTCTTGTCTTGTTTTTGTCTTGTCTTGTTTTTGTCTTGTCTTGTCTTGTTTATGTCTTGTTTTTGTCTTGTTTTTGTCTTGTCTTGTTTTTGTCTTGTCTTGTCTTATTTTTGTCTTGTCTTGTCTTGTTTTTGTCTTGTCTTGTCTTGTTTTTGTCTTGTATTGTTTTTGTCTTGTCTTGTTTTTGTCTTGTCTTGTTTTTGTCTTGTCTTGTCTTGTTTTTGTCTTGTCTTGTCTTGTTTTTGTCTTGTCTTGTTTTTGTCTTGTCTTGTCTTGTTTTTGTCTTGTTTTTGTCTTGTTTTTGTCTTGTCTTGTCTTTGTCTTGTTTTTGTCCTGTCTTGTCTTGTTTTTGTCTTGTTTTTGTCTTGTCTTGTTTTTGTCTTGTCTTGTCTTGTCTTGTCTTGTCTTGTCTTGTCTTGGTTTTGTCTTGTCTTGTTTTTGTCTGGTCTTGTCTTGTTTTTGTCTTGTCTTGTCTTGTTTTTGTCTTGTTTTTGTCTTGTTTTTGTCTTGTTTTTGTCTTGTCTTGTTTTTGTCTTGTTTTTGTCTTGTCTTGTGTTATTTTTGTTTTGTCTTGTCTTGTCTTGTTTTTGTCTTGTTTTGTCTTGTTTTTGTCTTGTCTTGTCTTGTTTTGTCTTGTCTTGTCTTGTCTTGTTTTTGTCTTGTCTTGTCTTGTTTTTGTCTTGTCTTGTCTTGTTTTTGTCTTGTCTTGTCATGTTTTTGTCTTGTCTTGTTTTTGTCTTGTTTTTGACTTGTCTTGTCTTGTTTTTGCCTTGTCTTGTTTTTGTCTTGTTTTGTCTTGTCTTGTCTTGTCCTGTCTTGTTCTTGTCTTGTCTTGTTTTTGCCTTGTCTTGTCTTGTTTTTGCCTTGTCTTGTTTTTGTCTTGTTTTGTCTTGTCTTGTCTTGTCCTGTCTTGTTTTTGTCTTGTCTTGTCTTGTTTTTGTCTTGTCTTGTCTTGTTTTTGTCTTGTCTTGTTTTTGTCTTGTCGTGTTTTTTTCATGTCTTGTTTTTGTCTTGTCTTGTTTTTGTCTTGTCTTGTTTTTGTCTTGTTTTTGTCTTGTCTTGTTTTTGTCTCGTCTTGTCTTGTCTTGTTTTTGTCTTGTCTTGTTTTTGTCATGTCTTGTTTTTGTCTTGTCTTGTTTTTGTCTTGTCTTGTTTTTGTCTTGTCTTGTTTTTGTCTTGTCTTGTCTTGTTTATGTCTTGTTTTTGTCTTGTTTTTGTCTTGTCTTGTTTTTGTCTTGTCTTGTCTTATTTTTGTCTTGTCTTGTCTTGTTTTTGTCTTGTCTTGTCTTGTTTTTGTCTTGTATTGTTTTTGTCTTGTCTTGTTTTTGTCTTGTCTTGTTTTTGTCTTGTCTTGTCTTGTTTTTGTCTTGTCTTGTCTTGTTTTTGTCTTGTCTTGTTTTTGTCTTGTCTTGTCTTGTTTTTGTCTTGTTTTTGTCTTGTCTTGTCTTTGTCTTGTTTTTGTCTTGTCTTGTCTTGTTTTTGTCTTGTTTTTGTCTTGTCTTGTTTTTGTCTTGTCTTGTCTTGTCTTGTCTTGTCTTGTCTTGGTTTTGTCTTGTCTTGTTTTTGTCTGGTCTTGTCTTGTTTTTGTCTTGTCTTGTCTTGTTTTTGTCTTGTTTTTGTCTTGTTTTTGTCTTGTCTTGTTTTTGTCTTGTTTTTGTCTTGTCTTGTCTTATTTTTGTTTTGTCTTGTCTTGTCTTGTTTTTGTCTTGTTTTGTCTTGTTTTTGTCTTGTCTTGTCTTGTTTTGTCTTGTCTTGTCTTGTCTTGTTTTTGTCTTGTCTTGTCTTGTTTTTGTCTTGTCTTGTCTTGTTTTTGTCTTGTCTTGTCATGTTTTTGTCTTGTCTTGTTTTTGTCTTGTTTTTGACTTGTCTTGTCTTGTTTTTGCCTTGTCTTGTTTTTGTCTTGTTTTGTCTTGTCTTGTCTTGTCCTGTCTTGTTCTTGTCTTGTCTTGTTTTTGCCTTGTCTTGTCTTGTTTTTGCCTTGTCTTGTTTTTTGTCTTGTTTTGTCTTGTCTTGTCTTGTCCTGTCTTGTTTTTGTCTTGTCTTGTCTTGTCTTGTTTTTGTCATGTCTTGTTTTTGTCTTGTCTTGTCTTGTTTTTGTCTTGTCTTGTTTTTGTCTTGTCTTGTTTTTGTCTTGTCTTGTTTTTGTCTTGTCTTGTTTTTGTCTTGTCTTGTTTTTGTCTTGTCTTGTTTTTGTCTTGTTTTTGTCTTGTTTTTGTCTTGTCTTGTTTTTGTCTTGTCTTGTCTTGTCTTGTTTTTGTCTTGTCTTGTCTTGTTTTTGTCTTGTCGTGTTTTTGTCTTGTCGTGTTTTTGTCTTGTTTTGTCTTGTCTTGTCTTGTTTTTGTCTTGTTTTTGTCTTGTCTTGTTTTTGTCTTGTCTTGTCTTGTTTTTGTCATGTCTTGTTTTTGTCTTGTCTTGTCTTGTTTTTGTCATGTCTTGTTTTTGTCTTGTCTTGTCTTGTCTTGTTTTTGTCTTGTCTTGTCTTGTTTTTGTCTTGTCATGTTTTTGTCTTGTTTTTGTCTTGTCTTGTTTTTGTCTTGTTTTTGTCTTGTCTTGTTTTTGTCTTGTCTTGTCTTGTTTTTGTCATGTCTTGTTTTTGTCTTGTCTTGTCTTGTTTTTGTCATGTCTTGTTTTTGTCTTGTCTTGTCTTGTTTTTGTCTTGTCTTGTTTTTGTCTTGTCTTGTTTTTGTCTTGTCTTGTTTTTGTCTTGTCTTGTTTTTGTCTTGTCTTGTTTTTGTCTTGTTTTTGTCTTGTTTTTGTCTTGTTTTTGTCTTGTCTTGTTTTTGTCTTGTCTTGTCTTGTCTTGTTTTTGTCTTGTCTTGTCTTGTCTTGTTTTTGTCTTGTCTTCTCTTCTCTTGTCTTGTTTTTGTCTTGTCTTGTCTTGTTTTTGTCTTGTCTTGTCTTGTCTTGTCTTGTGTTTGTCTTGTCTTGTTTTTGTCTTGTCTTGTCTTGTTTTTGTCTTGTTTTGTCTTGTCTTGTCTTGTTTTTGTCTCTTGTCTTGTCTTATCTTGTCATATCTTGTCTTGTCTTGTTTTTGTCTCGTCTTGTCTTGTTTTTGTCTTGTCTTGTCTTGTCTTGTCTTGTTTTTGTCTTGTCTTGTTTTTGTCTTGTTTTTGTCTTGTATTGTCTTGTCCTGTCTTGTTTTTGTCTTGTCTTGTCTTGTTTTTGTCTTGTCTTGTTTTTGTCTTGTCTTGTCTTGTTTTTGTCTTGTCGTGTTTTTGTCTTGTCTTGTTTTTGTCTTGTCTTGTTTTTGTCTTGTCTTGTCTTGTTTTTGTCTTGTCTTTGTCTTGTTTTTGTCTTGTCTTGTCTTGTTTTTGTCTTTTGTCTTGTCTTATCTTGTCATGTCTTGTCTTGTCTTGTTTTTGTCTCGTCTTGTCTTGTTTTTGTCTTGTCTTGTTTTTGTCTTGTCTTGTTTTTGTCATGTCTTGTTTTTGTCTTGTCTTGTCTTGTTTTTGTCTTTTGTCTTGTCTTATCTTGTCATGTCTTGTCTTGTCTTGTTTTTGTCTCGTCTTGTCTTGTTTTTGTCTTGTCTTGTTTTTGTCTTGTCTTGTTTTTGTCATGTCTTGTTTTTGTCTTGTCTTGTTTTTGTCTTGTCTTGTTTTTGTCTTGTCTTGTTTTTGTCTTGTCTTGTCTTGTTTATGTCTTGTTTTTGTCTTGTTTTTGTCTTGTCTTGTTTTTGTCTTGTCTTGTCTTATTTTTGTCTTGTCTTGTCTTGTTTTTGTCTTGTCTTGTCTTGTTTTTGTCTTGTATTGTTTTTGTCTTGTCTTGTTTTTGTCTTGTCTTGTTTTTGTCTTGTCTTGTCTTGTTTTTGTCTTGTCTTGTCTTGTTTTTGTCTTGTCTTGTTTTTGTCTTGTCTTGTCTTGTTTTTGTCTTGTTTTTGTCTTGTTTTTGTCTTGTCTTGTCTTTGTCTTGTTTTTGTCTTGTCTTGTCTTGTTTTTATCTTGTTTTTGTCTTGTCTTGTTTTTGTCTTGTCTTGTCTTGTCTTGTCTTGTCTTGTCTTGTCTTGGTTTTGTCTTGTCTTGTTTTTGTCTGGTCTTGTCTTGTTTTTGTCTTGTCTTGTCTTGTTTTTGTCTTGTTTTTGTCTTGTTTTTGTTTTGTTTTTGTCTTGTTTTTGTCTTGTTTTTGTCTTGTCTTGTGTTATTTTTGTTTTGTCTTGTCTTGTTTTTGTCTTGTTTTGTCTTGTTTTTGTCTTGTCTTGTCTTGTTTTGTCTTGTCTTGTCTTGTCTTGTTTTTGTCTTGTCTTGTCTTGTTTTTGTCTCTTGTCTTGTCTTATCTTGTCATATCTTGTCTTGTCTTGTTTTTGTCTCGTCTTGTCTTGTTTTTGTCTTGTCTTGTCTTGTCTTGTCTTGTTTTTGTCTTGTCTTGTTTTTGTCTTGTTTTTGTCTTGTATTGTCTTGTCCTGTCTTGTTTTTGTCTTGTCTTGTCTTGTTTTTGTCTTGTCTTGTTTTTGTCTTGTCTTGTCTTGTTTTTGTCTTGTCGTGTTTTTGTCTTGTCTTGTTTTTGTCTTGTCTTGTTTTTGTCTTGTCTTGTCTTGTTTTTGTCTTGTCTTTGTCTTGTTTTTGTCTTGTCTTGTCTTGTTTTTGTCTTTTGTCTTGTCTTATCTTGTCATGTCTTGTCTTGTCTTGTTTTTGTCTCGTCTTGTCTTGTTTTTGTCTTGTCTTGTTTTTGTCTTGTCATGTCTTGTCTTGTCTTGTTTTTGTCTCGTCTTGTCTTGTTTTTGTCTTGTCTTGTTTTTGTCTTGTCTTGTTTTTGTCATGTCTTGTTTTTGTCTTGTCTTGTTTTTGTCTTGTCTTGTTTTTGTCTTGTCTTGTTTTTGTCTTGTCTTGTCTTGTTTATGTCTTGTTTTTGTCTTGTTTTTGTCTTGTCTTGTTTTTGTCTTGTCTTGTCTTATTTTTGTCTTGTCTTGTCTTGTTTTTGTCTTGTCTTGTCTTGTTTTTGTCTTGTATTGTTTTTGTCTTGTCTTGTTTTTGTCTTGTCTTGTTTTTGTCTTGTCTTGTCTTGTTTTTGTCTTGTCTTGTCTTGTTTTTGTCTTGTCTTGTTTTTGTCTTGTCTTGTCTTGTTTTTGTCTTGTTTTTGTCTTGTTTTTGTCTTGTCTTGTCTTTGTCTTGTTTTTGTCTTGTCTTGTCTTGTTTTTGTCTTGTTTTTGTCTTGTCTTGTTTTTGTCTTGTCTTGTCTTGTCTTGTCTTGTCTTGTCTTGGTTTTGTCTTGTCTTGTTTTTGTCTGGTCTTGTCTTGTTTTTGTCTTGTCTTGTCTTGTTTTTGTCTTGTTTTTGTCTTGTTTTTGTCTTGTTTTTGTCTTGTCTTGTTTTTGTCTTGTTTTTGTCTTGTCTTGTGTTATTTTTGTTTTGTCTTGTCTTGTCTTGTTTTTGTCTTGTTTTGTCTTGTTTTTGTCTTGTCTTGTCTTGTTTTGTCTTGTCTTGTCTTGTCTTGTCTTGTTTTTGTCTTGTCTTGTCTTGTTTTTGTCTTGTCTTGTCTTGTTTTTGTCTTGTCTTGTCATGTTTTTGTCTTGTCTTGTTTTTGTCTTGTTTTTGACTTGTCTTGTCTTGTTTTTGCCTTGTCTTGTTTTTGTCTTGTTTTGTCTTGTCTTGTCTTGTCCTGTCTTGTTCTTGTCTTGTCTTGTTTTTGCCTTGTCTTGTCTTGTTTTTGCCTTGTCTTGTTTTTGTCTTGTTTTGTCTTGTCTTGTCTTGTCCTGTCTTGTTTTTGTCTTGTCTTGTCTTGTTTTTGTCTTGTCTTGTCTTGTTTTTGTCTTGTCTTGTTTTTGTCTTGTCGTGTTTTTTTCATGTCTTGTTTTTGTCTTGTCTTGTTTTTGTCTTGTCTTGTTTTTGTCTTGTTTTTGTCTTGTCTTGTTTTTGTCTCGTCTTGTCTTGTCTTGTTTTTGTCTTGTCTTGTTTTTGTCATGTCTTGTTTTTGTCTTGTCTTGTTTTTGTCTTGTCTTGTTTTTGTCTTGTCTTGTTTTTGTCTTGTCTTGTCTTGTTTATGTCTTGTTTTTGTCTTGTTTTTGTCTTGTCTTGTTTTTGTCTTGTCTTGTCTTATTTTTGTCTTGTCTTGTCTTGTTTTTGTCTTGTCTTGTCTTGTTTTTGTCTTGTATTGTTTTTGTCTTGTCTTGTTTTTGTCTTGTCTTGTTTTTGTCTTGTCTTGTCTTGTTTTTGTCTTGTCTTGTCTTGTTTTTGTCTTGTCTTGTTTTTGTCTTGTCTTGTCTTGTTTTTGTCTTGTTTTTGTCTTGTCTTGTCTTTGTCTTGTTTTTGTCTTGTCTTGTCTTGTTTTTGTCTTGTTTTTGTCTTGTCTTGTTTTTGTCTTGTCTTGTCTTCTCTTGTCTTGTCTTGTCTTGTCTTGGTTTTGTCTTGTCTTGTTTTTGTCTGGTCTTGTCTTGTTTTTGTCTTGTCTTGTCTTGTTTTTGTCTTGTTTTTGTCTTGTTTTTGTCTTGTCTTGTTTTTGTCTTGTTTTTGTCTTGTCTTGTTTTTGTCATGTCTTGTTTTTGTCTTGTCTTGTTTTTGTCTTGTCTTGTTTTTGTCTTGTCTTGTTTTTGTCTTGTCTTGTCTTGTTTATGTCTTGTTTTTGTCTTGTTTTTGTCTTGTCTTGTTTTTGTCTTGTCTTGTCTTATTTTTGTCTTGTCTTGTCTTGTTTTTGTCTTGTCTTGTCTTGTTTTTGTCTTGTATTGTTTTTGTCTTGTCTTGTTTTTGTCTTGTCTTGTTTTTGTCTTGTCTTGTCTTGTTTTTGTCTTGTCTTGTCTTGTTTTTGTCTTGTCTTGTTTTTGTCTTGTCTTGTCTTGTTTTTGTCTTGTTTTTGTCTTGTTTTTGTCTTGTCTTGTCTTTGTCTTGTTTTTGTCTTGTCTTGTCTTGTTTTTGTCTTGTTTTTGTCTTGTCTTGTTTTTGTCTTGTCTTGTCTTGTCTTGTCTTGTCTTGTCTTGGTTTTGTCTTGTCTTGTTTTTGTCTGGTCTTGTCTTGTTTTTGTCTTGTCTTGTCTTGTTTTTGTCTTGTTTTTGTCTTGTTTTTGTCTTGTTTTTGTCTTGTCTTGTTTTTGTCTTGTTTTTGTCTTGTCTTGTGTTATTTTTGTTTTGTCTTGTCTTGTCTTGTTTTTGTCTTGTTTTGTCTTGTTTTTGTCTTGTCTTGTCTTGTTTTGTCTTGTCTTGTCTTGTCTTGTTTTTGTCTTGTCTTGTCTTGTTTTTGTCTTGTCTTGTCTTGTTTTTGTCTTGTCTTGTCATGTTTTTGTCTTGTCTTGTTTTTGTCTTGTTTTTGACTTGTCTTGTCTTGTTTTTGCCTTGTCTTGTTTTTGTCTTGTTTTGTCTTGTCTTGTCTTGTCCTGTCTTGTTCTTGTCTTGTCTTGTTTTTGCCTTGTCTTGTCTTGTTTTTGCCTTGTCTTGTTTTTGTCTTGTTTTGTCTTGTCTTGTCTTGTCCTGTCTTGTTTTTGTCTTGTCTTGTCTTGTTTTTGTCTTGTCGTGTTTTTTTCATGTCTTGTTTTTGTCTTGTCTTGTTTTTGTCTTGTCTTGTTTTTGTCTTGTTTTTGTCTTGTCTTGTTTTTGTCTCGTCTTGTCTTGTCTTGTTTTTGTCTTGTCTTGTTTTTGTCATGTCTTGTTTTTGTCTTGTCTTGTTTTTGTCTTGTCTTGTTTTTGTCTTGTCTTGTTTTTGTCTTGTCTTGTCTTGTTTATGTCTTGTTTTTGTCTTGTTTTTGTCTTGTCTTGTTTTTGTCTTGTCTTGTCTTATTTTTGTCTTGTCTTGTCTTGTTTTTGTCTTGTCTTGTCTTGTTTTTGTCTTGTATTGTTTTTGTCTTGTCTTGTTTTTGTCTTGTCTTGTTTTTGTCTTGTCTTGTCTTGTTTTTGTCTTGTCTTGTCTTGTTTTTGTCTTGTCTTGTTTTTGTCTTGTCTTGTCTTGTTTTTGTCTTGTTTTTGTCTTGTCTTGTCTTTGTCTTGTTTTTGTCTTGTCTTGTCTTGTTTTTGTCTTGTTTTTGTCTTGTCTTGTTTTTGTCTTGTCTTGTCTTCTCTTGTCTTGTCTTGTCTTGGTTTTGTCTTGTCTTGTTTTTGTCTGGTCTTGTCTTGTTTTTGTCTTGTCTTGTCTTGTTTTTGTCTTGTTTTTGTCTTGTTTTTGTCTTGTCTTGTTTTTGTCTTGTTTTTGTCTTGTCTTGTCTTATTTTTGTTTTGTCTTGTCTTGTCTTGTTTTTGTCTTGTTTTGTCTTGTTTTTGTCTTGTCTTGTCTTGTTTTGTCTTGTCTTGTCTTGTCTTGTTTTTGTCTTGTCTTGTCTTGTTTTTGTCTTGTCTTGTCTTGTTTTTGTCTTGTCTTGTCATGTTTTTGTCTTGTCTTGTTTTTGTCTTGTTTTTGACTTGTCTTGTCTTGTTTTTGCCTTGTCTTGTTTTTGTCTTGTTTTGTCTTGTCTTGTCTTGTCCTGTCTTGTTCTTGTCTTGTCTTGTTTTTGCCTTGTCTTGTCTTGTTTTTGCCTTGTCTTGTTTTTGTCTTGTTTTGTCTTGTCTTGTCTTGTCCTGTCTTGTTTTTGTCTTGTCTGGTCTTGTTTTTGTCTTGTCTTGTCTTTTTTTTGTCTTGTCTTGTTTTTGTCTTGTCGTGTTTTTTTCATGTCTTGTTTTTGTCTTGTCTTGTTTTTGTCTTGTCTTGTTTTTGTCTTGTTTTTGTCTTGTCTTGTTTTTGTCTCGTCTTGTCTTGTTTTTGTCTTGTCTTGTTTTTGTCTTGTCTTGTTTTTGTCATGTCTTGTTTTTGTCTTGTCTTGTTTTTGTCTTGTCTTGTTTTTGTCTTGTCTTTGTCTTGTCTTGTCTTGTTTATGTCTTGTTTTTGTCTTGTTTTTGTCTTGTCTTGTTTTTGTCTTGTCTTGTCTTATTTTTGTCTTGTCTTGTCTTGTTTTTGTCTTGTCTTGTCTTGTTTTTGTCTTGTATTGTTTTTGTCTTGTCTTGTTTTTGTCTTGTCTTGTTTTTGTCTTGTCTTGTCTTGTTTTTGTCTTGTCTTGTCTTGTTTTTGTCTTGTTTTTGTCTTGTTTTTGTCTTGTCTTGTCTTTGTCTTGTTTTTGTCTTGTCTTGTCTTGTTTTTGTCTTGTTTTTGTCTTGTCTTGTTTTTGTCTTGTCTTGTCTTGTCTTGTCTTGTCTTTGTCTTGTTTTTGTCTTGTCTTGTCTTGTTTTTGTCTTGTTTTTGTCTTGTCTTGTCTTGTCTTGGTTTTGTCTTGTCTTGGTTTTGTCTTGTCTTGTCTTGTTTTTGTCTTGTCTTGTTTTTGTCTTGTCTTGTCTTGTTTTTGTCTTGTTTTTGTCTTGTCTTGTCTTTGTCTTGTTTTTGTCTTGTCTTGTCTTGTTTTTGTCTTGTTTTTGTCTTGTCTTGTTTTTGTCTTGTCTTGTCTTGTCTTGTCTTGGTTTTGTCTTGTCTTGGTTTTGTCTTGTCTTGTCTTGTTTTTGTCTTGTCTTGTTTTTGTCTTGTCTTGTCTTGTTTTTGTCTTGTTTTTGTCTTGTCTTGTCTTTGTCTTGTTTTTGTCTTGTCTTGTCTTGTTTTTGTCTTGTTTTTGTCTTGTCTTGTTTTTGTCTTGTCTTGTCTTGTTTTTGTCTTGTTTTTGTCTTGTTTTTGTCTTGTCTTGTTTTTGTCTTGTTTTTGTCTTGTCTTGTCTTATTTTTGTTTTGTCTTGTCTTGTCTTGTTTTTGTCTTGTTTTGTCTTGTTTTTGTCTTGTCTTGTCTTGTTTTGTCTTGTCTTGTCTTGTCTTGTTTTTGTCTTGTCTTGTCTTGTTTTTGTCTTGTCTTGTCTTGTCTTTGTCTTGTCTTGTCATGTTTTTGTCTTGTCTTGTTTTTGTCTTGTTTTTGACTTGTCTTGTCTTGTTTTTGCATTGTCTTGTTTTTGTCTTGTTTTGTCTTGTCTTGTCTTGTCCTGTATTGTTCTTGTCTTGTCTTGTTTTTGCCTTGTCTTGTCTTGTTTTTGCCTTGTCTTGTTTTTGTCTTGTTTTGTCTTGTCTTGTCCTGTCTTGTTTTTGTCTTGTCTGGTCTCGTTTTTGTCTTGTCTTGTCGTGTTTTTTTCATGTCTTGTTTTTGTCTTGTCTTGTTTTTGTCTTGTCTTGTTTTTGTCTTGTTTTTGTCTTGTCTTGTTTTTGTCTCGTCTTGTCTTGTTTTTGTCTTGTCTTGTTTTTGTCTTGTCTTGTTTTTGTCATGTCTTGTTTTTGTCTTGTCTTGTTTTTGTCTTGTCTTGTTTTTGTCTTGTCTTGTTTTTGTCTTGTCTTGTCTTGTTTATGTCTTGTTTTTGTCTTGTTTTTGTCTTGTCTTGTTTTTGTCTTGTCTTGTCTTATTTTTGTCTTGTCTTGTCTTGTTTTTGTCTTGTCTTGTCTTGTTTTTGTCTTGTATTGTTTTTGTCTTGTCTTGTTTTTGTCTTGTCTTGTTTTTGTCTTGTCTTGTCTTGTTTTTGTCTTGTCTTGTCTTGTTTTTGTCTTGTTTTTGTCTTGTTTTTGTCTTGTCTTGTCTTTGTCTTGTTTTTGTCTTGTCTTGTCTTGTTTTTGTCTTGTTTTTGTCTTGTCTTGTTTTTGTCTTGTCTTGTCTTGTCTTGTCTTGGTTTTGTCTTGTCTTGGTTTTGTCTTGTCTTGGTTTTGTCTTGTCTTGTTTTTGTCTGGTCTTGTCTTGTTTTTGTCTTGTCTTGTCTTGTTTTTGTCTTGTTTTTGTCTTGTTTTTGTCTTGTTTTTGTCTTGTTTTTGTCTTGTTTTTGTCTTGTCTTGTTTTTGTCTTGTTTTTGTCTTGTCTTGTCTTGTCTTGTTTTTGTCTTGTTTTGTCTTGTTTTTGTCTTGTCTTGTCTTGTCTTGTTTTTGTCTTGTCTTGTCTTGTTTTTGTCTTGTCTTGTTTTTGTCTTGTCTTGTCATGTTTTTGTCTTGTCTTGTTTTTGTCTTGTTTTTGACTTGTCTTGTCTTGTTTTTGCCTTGTCTTGTTTTTGTCTTGTTTTGTCTTGTCTTGTCTTGTCCTGTCTTGTTCTTGTCTTGTCTTGTTTTTGCCTTGTCTTGTCTTTTTTTTGCCTTGTCTTGTTTTTGTCTTGTTTTGTCTTATCTTGTCTTGTCCTGTCTTGTTTTTGTCTTGTCTGGTCTTGTTTTTGTCTTGTCTTGTCTTGTTTTTGTCTTGTCTTGTTTTTGTCTTGTCGTGTTTTTTTCATGTCTTGTTTTTGTCTTGTCTTGTTTTTGTCTTGTCTTGTTTTTGTCTTGTTTTTGTCTTGTCTTGTTTTTGTCTCGTCTTGTCTTGTTTTTGTCTTGTCTTGTTTTTGTCTTGTCTTGTTTTTGTCATGTCTTGTTTTTGTCTTGTCTTGTTTTTGTCTTGTCTTGTTTTTGTCTTGTCTTGTTTTTGTCTTGTCTTGTTTTTGTCTTGTCTTGTCTTGTTTATGTCTTGTTTTTGTCTTGTTTTTGTCTTGTCTTGTTTTTGTCTTGTCTTGTCTTATTTTTGTCTTGTCTTGTCTTGTTTTTGTCATGTCTTGTCTTGTTTTTGTCTTGTATTGTTTTTGTCTTGTCTTGTTTTTGTCTTGTCTTGTTTTTGTCTTGTCTTGTCTTGTTTTTGTCTTGTCTTGTCTTGTTTTTGTCTTGTCTTGTTTTTGTCTTGTCTTGTCTTGTTTTTGTCTTGTTTTTGTCTTGTTTTTGTCTTGTCTTGTCTTGTTTTTGTCTTGTCTTGTCTTGTTTTTGTCTTGTCTTGTTTTTGTCTTGTCTTGTCTTGTTTTTGTCTTGTCTTGTCTTGTTTTTGTCTTGTTTTTGTCTTGTCTTGTTTTTGTCTTGTCTTGTCTTGTCTTGTCTTGTCTTGGTTTTGTCTTGTCTTGTTTTTGTCTTGTCTTGTTTTTGTCTTGTCTTGTCTTGTTTTTGTCTTGTCTTGTCTTGTTTTTGTCTTGTCTTGTTTTTGTCTTGTCTTGTCTTGTTTTTGTCTTGTTTTTGTCTTGTTTTTGTCTTGTTTTTGTCTTGTCTTGTTTTTGTCTTGTCTTGTCTTGTCTTGGTTTTGTCTTGTCTTGTTTTTGTCTTGTCTTGTTTTTGTCTTGTCTTGTCTTGTTTTTGTCTCGTCTTGTCTTGTTTTTGTCTTGTTTTTGTCTTGTTTTTGTCTTGTTTTTGTCTTGTTTTTGTCTTGTCTTGTTTTTGTCTTGTTTTTGTCTTGTCTTGTCTTGTCTTGTTTTTGTCTTGTTTTGTCTTGTTTTTGTCTTGTCTTGTCTTGTCTTGTTTTTGTCTTGTCTTGTCTTGTTTTTGTCTTGTCTTGTCTTGTTTTTGTCTTGTCTTGTCATGTTTTTGTCTTGTCTTGTTTTTGTCTTGTTTTTGACTTGTCTTGTCTTGTTTTTGCCTTGTCTTGTTTTTGTCTTGTTTTGTCTTGTCTTGTCTTGTCCTGTCTTGTTCTTGTCTTGTCTTGTTTTTGCCTTGTCTTGTCTTGTTTTTGTCTTGTCTTGTTTTTGTCTTGTCGTGTTTTTTTCATGTCTTGTTTTTGTCTTGTCTTGTTTTTGTCTTGTCTTGTTTTTGTCTTGTTTTTGTCTTGTCTTGTTTTTGTCTCGTCTTGTCTTGTTTTTGTCTTGTCTTGTTTTTGTCTTGTCTTGTTTTTGTCATGTCTTGTTTTTGTCTTGTCTTGTTTTTGTCTTGTCTTGTTTTTGTCTTGTCTTGTTTTTGTCTTGTCTTGTTTTTGTCTTGTCTTGTCTTGTTTATGTCTTGTTTTTGTCTTGTTTTTGTCTTGTCTTGTTTTTGTCTTGTCTTGTCTTATTTTTGTCTTGTCTTGTCTTGTTTTTGTCATGTCTTGTCTTGTTTTTGTCTTGTATTGTTTTTGTCTTGTCTTGTTTTTGTCTTGTCTTGTTTTTGTCTTGTCTTGTCTTGTTTTTGTCTTGTCTTGTCTTGTTTTTGTCTTGTCTTGTTTTTGTCTTGTCTTGTCTTGTTTTTGTCTTGTTTTTGTCTTGTTTTTGTCTTGTCTTGTCTTGTTTTTGTCTTGTCTTGTCTTGTTTTTGTCTTGTTTTTGTCTTGTTTTTGTCTTGTCTTGTCTTGTCTTGTTTTTGTCTTGTTTTGTCTTGTTTTTGTCTTGTCTTGTCTTGTCTTGTTTTTGTCTTGTCTTGTCTTGTTTTTGTCTTGTCTTGTCTTGTTTTTGTCTTGTCTTGTCATGTTTTTGTCTTGTCTTGTTTTTGTCTTGTTTTTGACTTGTCTTGTCTTGTTTTTGCCTTGTCTTGTTTTTGTCTTGTTTTGTCTAGTCTTGTCTTGTCCTGTCTTGTTCTTGTCTTGTCTTGTTTTTGCCTTGTCTTGTCTTTTTTTTGCCTTGTCTTGTTTTTGTCTTGTTTTGTCTTGTCTTGTCTTGTCCTGTCTTGTTTTTGTCTTGTCTGGTCTTGTTTTTGTCTTGTCTTGTCTTGTTTTTGTCTTGTCTTGTTTTTGTCTTGTCGTGTTTTTTTCATGTCTTGTTTTTGTCTTGTCTTGTTTTTGTCTTGTCTTGTTTTTGTCTTGTTTTTGTCTTGTCTTGTTTTTGTCTCGTCTTGTCTTGTTTTTGTCTTGTCTTGTTTTTGTCTTGTCTTGTTTTTGTCATGTCTTGTTTTTGTCTTGTCTTTTTTTGTCTTGTCTTGTTTTTGTCTTGTCTTGTTTTTGTCTTGTCTTGTTTTTGTCTTGTCTTGTCTTGTTTATGTCTTGTTTTTGTCTTGTTTTTGTCTTGTCTTGTTTTTGTCTTGTCTTGTCTTATTTTTGTCTTGTCTTGTCTTGTTTTTGTCATGTCTTGTCTTGTTTTTGTCTTGTATTGTTTTTGTCTTGTCTTGTTTTTGTCTTGTCTTGTTTTTGTCTTGTCTTGTCTTGTTTTTGTCTTGTCTTGTCTTGTTTTTGTCTTGTCTTGTTTTTGTCTTGTCTTGTCTTGTTTTTGTCTTGTTTTTGTCTTGTTTTTGTCTTGTCTTGTCTTGTTTTTGTCTTGTTTTTGTCTTGTCTTGTTTTTGTCTTGTCTTGTCTTGTTTTTGTCTTGTCTTGTCTTGTTTTTGTCTTGTTTTTGTCTTGTCTTGTTTTTGTCTTGTCTTGTCTTGTCTTGTCTTGTCTTGGTTTTGTCTTGTCTTGTTTTTGTCTTGTCTTGTTTTTGTCTTGTCTTGTCTTGTTTTTGTCTTGTCTTGTCTTGTTTTTGTCTTGTCTTGTTTTTGTCTTGTCTTGTCTTGTTTTTGTCTTGTTTTTGTCTTGTTTTTGTCTTGTCTTGTTTTTGTCTTGTCTTGTCTTGTCTTGTCTTGTCTTGGTTTTGTCTTGTCTTGTTTTTGTCTTGTCTTGTTTTTGTCTTGTCTTGTCTTGTTTTTGTCTCGTCTTGTCTTGTTTTTGTCTTGTCTTGTTTTTGTCTTGTCTTGTTTTTGTCATGTCTTGTTTTTGTCTTGTCTTGTTTTTGTCTTGTCTTGTTTTTGTCTTGTCTTGTTTTTGTCTTGTCTTGTCTTGTCTTGTTTTTGTCTTGTCTTGTCTTATTTTTGTCTTGTCTTGTCTTGTTTTTGTCTTGTCTTGTCTTGTTTTTGTCTTGTATTGTTTTTGTCTTGTCTTGTTTTTGTCTTGTCTTGTTTTTGTCTTGTCTTGTCTTGTTTTTGTCTTGTCTTGTCTTGTTTTTGTCTTGTTTTTGTCTTGTTTTTGTCTTGTCTTGTCTTTGTCTTGTTTTTGTCTTGTCTTGTCTTGTTTTTGTCTTGTTTTTGTCTTGTCTTGTTTTTGTCTTGTCTTGTCTTGTCTTGTCTTGGTTTTGTCTTGTCTTGGTTTTGTCTTGTCTTGGTTTTGTCTTGTCTTGTTTTTGTCTGGTCTTGTCTTGTTTTTGTCTTGTCTTGTCTTGTTTTTGTCTTGTTTTTGTCTTGTTTTTGTCTTGTTTTTGTCTTGTTTTTGTCTTGTCTTGTTTTTGTCTTGTTTTTGTCTTGTCTTGTCTTGTCTTGTTTTTGTCTTGTTTTGTCTTGTTTTTGTCTTGTCTTGTCCTGTCTTGTTCTTGTCTTGTCTTGTTTTTGCCTTGTCTTGTCTTGTTTTTGTCTTGTCTTGTTTTTGTCTTGTCGTGTTTTTTTCATGTCTTGTTTTTGTCTTGTCTTGTTTTTGTCTTGTCTTGTTTTTGTCTCGTCTTGTCTTGTTTTTGTCTTGTCTTGTTTTTGTCTTGTCTTGTTTTTGTCATGTCTTGTTTTTGTCTTGTCTTGTTTTTGTCTTGTCTTGTTTTTGTCTTGTCTTGTTTTTGTCTTGTCTTGTTTTTGTCTTGTCTTGTCTTGTTTATGTCTTGTTTTTGTCTTGTTTTTGTCTTGTCTTGTTTTTGTCTTGTCTTGTCTTATTTTTGTCTTGTCTTGTCTTGTTTTTGTCATGTCTTGTCTTGTTTTTGTCTTGTATTGTTTTTGTCTTGTCTTGTTTTTGTCTTGTCTTGTTTTTGTCTTGTCTTGTCTTGTTTTTGTCTTGTCTTGTCTTGTTTTTGTCTTGTCTTGTTTTTGTCTTGTCTTGTCTTGTTTTTGTCTTGTTTTTGTCTTGTTTTTGTCTTGTCTTGTCTTGTTTTTGTCTTGTCTTGTCTTGTTTTTGTCTTGTTTTTGTCTTGTTTTTGTCTTGTCTTGTCTTGTCTTGTTTTTGTCTTGTTTTGTCTTGTTTTTGTCTTGTCTTGTCTTGTCTTGTTTTTGTCTTGTCTTGTCTTGTTTTTGTCTTGTCTTGTCTTGTTTTTGTCTTGTCTTGTCATGTTTTTGTCTTGTCTTGTTTTTGTCTTGTTTTTGACTTGTCTTGTCTTGTTTTTGCCTTGTCTTGTTTTTGTCTTGTTTTGTCTAGTCTTGTCTTGTCCTGTCTTGTTCTTGTCTTGTCTTGTTTTTGCCTTGTCTTGTCTTTTTTTTGCCTTGTCTTGTTTTTGTCTTGTTTTGTCTTGTCTTGTCTTGTCCTGTCTTGTTTTTGTCTTGTCTGGTCTTGTTTTTGTCTTGTCTTGTCTTGTTTTTGTCTTGTCTTGTTTTTGTCTTGTCGTGTTTTTTTCATGTCTTGTTTTTGTCTTGTCTTGTTTTTGTCTTGTCTTGTTTTTGTCTTGTTTTTGTCTTGTCTTGTTTTTGTCTCGTCTTGTCTTGTTTTTGTCTTGTCTTGTTTTTGTCTTGTCTTGTTTTTGTCATGTCTTGTTTTTGTCTTGTCTTGTTTTTGTCTTGTCTTGTTTTTGTCTTGTCTTGTTTTTGTCTTGTCTTGTTTTTGTCTTGTCTTGTCTTGTTTATGTCTTGTTTTTGTCTTGTTTTTGTCTTGTCTTGTTTTTGTCTTGTCTTGTCTTATTTTTGTCTTGTCTTGTCTTGTTTTTGTCATGTCTTGTCTTGTTTTTGTCTTGTATTGTTTTTGTCTTGTCTTGTTTTTGTCTTGTCTTGTTTTTGTCTTGTCTTGTCTTGTTTTTGTCTTGTCTTGTCTTGTTTTTGTCTTGTCTTGTTTTTGTCTTGTCTTGTCTTGTTTTTGTCTTGTTTTTGTCTTGTTTTTGTCTTGTCTTGTCTTGTTTTTGTCTTGTTTTTGTCTTGTCTTGTTTTTGTCTTGTCTTGTCTTGTTTTTGTCTTGTCTTGTCTTGTTTTTGTCTTGTTTTTGTCTTGTCTTGTTTTTGTCTTGTCTTGTCTTGTCTTGTCTTGTCTTGGTTTTGTCTTGTCTTGTTTTTGTCTTGTCTTGTTTTTGTCTTGTCTTGTCTTGTTTTTGTCTTGTCTTGTCTTGTTTTTGTCTTGTCTTGTTTTTGTCTTGTCTTGTCTTGTTTTTGTCTTGTTTTTGTCTTGTTTTTGTCTTGTCTTGTTTTTGTCTTGTCTTGTCTTGTCTTGTCTTGTCTTGGTTTTGTCTTGTCTTGTTTTTGTCTTGTCTTGTTTTTGTCTTGTCTTGTCTTGTTTTTGTCTCGTCTTGTCTTGTTTTTGTCTTGTCTTGTTTTTGTCTTGTCTTGTTTTTGTCATGTCTTGTTTTTGTCTTGTCTTGTTTTTGTCTTGTCTTGTTTTTGTCTTGTCTTGTTTTTGTCTTGTCTTGTCTTGTCTTGTTTTTGTCTTGTCTTGTCTTATTTTTGTCTTGTCTTGTCTTGTTTTTGTCTTGTCTTGTCTTGTTTTTGTCTTGTCTTGTTTTTGTCTTGTCTTGTTTTTGTCTTGTCTTGTTTTTGTCTTGTCTTGTCTTGTTTTTGTCTTGTCTTGTCTTGTTTTTGTCTTGTTTTTGTCTTGTTTTTGTCTTGTCTTGTCTTTGTCTTGTTTTTGTCTTGTCTTGTCTTGTTTTTGTCTTGTTTTTGTCTTGTCTTGTTTTTGTCTTGTCTTGTCTTGTCTTGTCTTGGTTTTGTCTTGTCTTGGTTTTGTCTTGTCTTGGTTTTGTCTTGTCTTGTTTTTGTCTGGTCTTGTCTTGTTTTTGTCTTGTCTTGTCTTGTTTTTGTCTTGTTTTTGTCTTGTTTTTGTCTTGTTTTTGTCTTGTTTTTGTCTTGTCTTGTTTTTGTCTTGTTTTTGTCTTGTCTTGTCTTGTCTTGTTTTTGTCTTGTTTTGTCTTGTTTTTGTCTTGTCTTGTCTTGTCTTGTTTTTGTCTTGTCTTGTCTTGTTTTTGTCTTGTCTTGTCTTGTTTTTGTCTTGTTTTTGACTTGTCTTGTCTTGTTTTTGCCTTGTCTTGTTTTTGTCTTGTTTTGTCTTGTCTTGTCTTGTCCTGTCTTGTTCTTGTCTTGTCTTGTTTTTGCCTTGTCTTGTCTTTTTTTTGCCTTGTCTTGTTTTTGTCTTGTTTTGTCTTGTCTTGTCTTGTCCTGTCTTGTTTTTGTCTTGTCTGGTCTTGTTTTTGTCTTGTCTTGTCTTGTTTTTGTCTTGTCTTGTTTTTGTCTTGTCTTGTCTTGTTTTTGTCTTGTTTTTGTCTTGTTTTTGTCTTGTCTTGTCTTGTTTTTGTCTTGTCTTGTCTTGTTTTTGTCTTGTCTTGTTTTTGTCTTGTCTTGTCTTGTTTTTGTCTTGTCTTGTCTTGTTTTTGTCTTGTTTTTGTCTTGTCTTGTTTTTGTCTTGTCTTGTCTTGTCTTGTCTTGTCTTGGTTTTGTCTTGTCTTGTTTTTGTCTTGTCTTGTTTTTGTCTTGTCTTGTCTTGTTTTTGTCTTGTCTTGTCTTGTTTTTGTCTTGTCTTGTTTTTGTCTTGTCTTGTCTTGTTTTTGTCTTGTTTTTGTCTTGTTTTTGTCTTGTTTTTGTCTTGTCTTGTTTTTGTCTTGTCTTGTCTTGTCTTGGTTTTGTCTTGTCTTGTTTTTGTCTTGTCTTGTTTTTGTCTTGTCTTGTCTTGTTTTTGTCTCGTCTTGTCTTGTTTTTGTCTTGTTTTTGTCTTGTTTTTGTCTTGTTTTTGTCTTGTTTTTGTCTTGTTTTTGTCTTGTCTTGTTTTTGTCTTGTTTTTGTCTTGTCTTGTCTTGTCTTGTTTTTGTCTTGTTTTGTCTTGTTTTTGTCTTGTCTTGTCTTGTCTTGTTTTTGTCTTGTCTTGTCTTGTTTTTGTCTTGTTTTTGTCTTGTCTTGTCTTGTCTTGTTTTTGTCTTGTTTTGTCTTGTTTTTGTCTTGTCTTGTCTTGTCTTGTTTTTGTCTTGTCTTGTCTTGTTTTTGTCTTGTCTTGTCTTGTTTTTGTCTTGTCTTGTCATGTTTTTGTCTTGTCTTGTTTTTGTCTTGTTTTTGACTTGTCTTGTCTTGTTTTTGCCTTGTCTTGTTTTTGTCTTGTTTTGTCTAGTCTTGTCTTGTCCTGTCTTGTTCTTGTCTTGTCTTGTTTTTGCCTTGTCTTGTCTTTTTTTTGCCTTGTCTTGTTTTTGTCTTGTTTTGTCTTGTCTTGTCTTGTCCTGTCTTGTTTTTGTCTTGTCTGGTCTTGTTTTTGTCTTGTCTTGTCTTGTTTTTGTCTTGTCTTGTTTTTGTCTTGTCGTGTTTTTTTCATGTCTTGTTTTTGTCTTGTCTTGTTTTTGTCTTGTCTTGTTTTTGTCTTGTTTTTGTCTTGTCTTGTTTTTGTCTCGTCTTGTCTTGTTTTTGTCTTGTCTTGTTTTTGTCTTGTCTTGTTTTTGTCATGTCTTGTTTTTGTCTTGTCTTGTTTTTGTCTTGTCTTGTTTTTGTCTTGTCTTGTTTTTGTCTTGTCTTGTTTTTGTCTTGTCTTGTCTTGTTTATGTCTTGTTTTTGTCTTGTTTTTGTCTTGTCTTGTTTTTGTCTTGTCTTGTCTTATTTTTGTCTTGTCTTGTCTTGTTTTTGTCATGTCTTGTCTTGTTTTTGTCTTGTATTGTTTTTGTCTTGTCTTGTTTTTGTCTTGTCTTGTTTTTGTCTTGTCTTGTCTTGTTTTTGTCTTGTCTTGTCTTGTTTTTGTCTTGTCTTGTTTTTGTCTTGTCTTGTCTTGTTTTTGTCTTGTTTTTGTCTTGTTTTTGTCTTGTCTTGTCTTGTTTTTGTCTTGTCTTGTCTTGTTTTTGTCTTGTCTTGTTTTTGTCTTGTCTTGTCTTGTTTTTGTCTTGTCTTGTCTTGTTTTTGTCTTGTTTTTGTCTTGTCTTGTTTTTGTCTTGTCTTGTCTTGTCTTGTCTTGTCTTGGTTTTGTCTTGTCTTGTTTTTGTCTTGTCTTGTTTTTGTCTTGTCTTGTCTTGTTTTTGTCTTGTCTTGTCTTGTTTTTGTCTTGTCTTGTTTTTGTCTTGTCTTGTCTTGTTTTTGTCTTGTTTTTGTCTTGTTTTTGTCTTGTTTTTGTCTTGTCTTGTTTTTGTCTTGTCTTGTCTTGTCTTGTCTTGGTTTTGTCTTGTCTTGTTTTTGTCTTGTCTTGTTTTTGTCTTGTCTTGTCTTGTTTTTGTCTCGTCTTGTCTTGTTTTTGTCTTGTCTTGTTTTTGTCTTGTCTTGTTTTTGTCATGTCTTGTTTTTGTCTTGTCTTGTTTTTGTCTTGTCTTGTTTTTGTCTTGTCTTGTTTTTGTCTTGTCTTGTCTTGTCTTGTTTTTGTCTTGTCTTGTCTTATTTTTGTCTTGTCTTGTCTTGTTTTTGTCTTGTCTTGTCTTGTTTTTGTCTTGTATTGTTTTTGTCTTGTCTTGTTTTTGTCTTGTCTTGTTTTTGTCTTGTCTTGTCTTGTTTTTGTCTTGTCTTGTCTTGTTTTTGTCTTGTTTTTGTCTTGTTTTTGTCTTGTCTTGTCTTTGTCTTGTTTTTGTCTTGTCTTGTCTTGTTTTTGTCTTGTTTTTGTCTTGTCTTGTTTTTGTCTTGTCTTGTCTTGTCTTGTCTTGGTTTTGTCTTGTCTTGGTTTTGTCTTGTCTTGGTTTTGTCTTGTCTTGTTTTTGTCTGGTCTTGTCTTGTTTTTGTCTTGTCTTGTCTTGTTTTTGTCTTGTTTTTGTCTTGTTTTTGTCTTGTTTTTGTCTTGTTTTTGTCTTGTCTTGTTCTTGTCTTGTTTTTGTCTTGTCTTGTCTTGTCTTGTTTTTGTCTTGTTTTGTCTTGTTTTTGTCTTGTCTTGTCTTGTCTTGTTTTTGTCTTGTCTTGTCTTGTTTTTGTCTTGTCTTGTCTTGTTTTTGTCTTGTTTTTGACTTGTCTTGTCTTGTTTTTGCCTTGTCTTGTTTTTGTCTTGTTTTTGTCTTGTCTTGTCTTGTTTTTGTCTTGTCTTGTCTTGTTTTTGTCTTGTCTTGTTTTTGTCTTGTCTTGTCTTGTTTTTGTCTTGTTTTTGTCTTGTTTTTGTCTTGTCTTGTTTTTGTCTTGTCTTGTCTTGTCTTGGTTTTGTCTTGTCTTGTTTTTGTCTTGTCTTGTTTTTGTCTTGTCTTGTCTTGTTTTTGTCTCGTCTTGTCTTGTTTTTGTCTTGTTTTTGTCTTGTTTTTGTCTTGTTTTTGTCTTGTTTTTGTCTTGTCTTGTTTTTGTCTTGTTTTTGTCTTGTCTTGTCTTGTCTTGTTTTTGTCTTGTTTTGTCTTGTTTTTGTCTTGTCTTGTCTTGTCTTGTTTTTGTCTTGTCTTGTCTTGTTTTTGTCTTGTTTTTGTCTTGTCTTGTCTTGTTTTTGTCTTGTCTTGTCTGGTCTTGTTTTTGTCTTGTCTTGTCTTGTTTTTGTCTTGTCTTGTTTTTGTCTTGTCGTGTTTTTTTCATGTCTTGTTTTTGTCTTGTCTTGTTTTTGTCTTGTCTTGTTTTTGTCTTGTTTTTGTCTTGTCTTGTTTTTGTCTCGTCTTGTCTTGTTTTTGTCTTGTCTTGTTTTTGTCTTGTCTTGTTTTTGTCATGTCTTGTTTTTGTCTTGTCTTGTTTTTGTCTTGTCTTGTTTTTGTCTTGTCTTGTTTTTGTCTTGTCTTGTTTTTGTCTTGTCTTGTCTTGTTTATGTCTTGTTTTTGTCTTGTTTTTGTCTTGTCTTGTTTTTGTCTTGTCTTGTCTTATTTTTGTCTTGTCTTGTCTTGTTTTTGTCATGTCTTGTCTTGTTTTTGTCTTGTATTGTTTTTGTCTTGTCTTGTTTTTGTCTTGTCTTGTTTTTGTCTTGTCTTGTCTTGTTTTTGTCTTGTCTTGTCTTGTTTTTGTCTTGTCTTGTTTTTGTCTTGTCTTGTCTTGTTTTTGTCTTGTTTTTGTCTTGTTTTTGTCTTGTCTTGTCTTGTTTTTGTCTTGTCTTGTCTTGTTTTTGTCTTGTCTTGTTTTTGTCTTGTCTTGTCTTGTTTTTGTCTTGTCTTGTCTTGTTTTTGTCTTGTTTTTGTCTTGTCTTGTTTTTGTCTTGTCTTGTCTTGTCTTGTCTTGTCTTGGTTTTGTCTTGTCTTGTTTTTGTCTTGTCTTGTTTTTGTCTTGTCTTGTCTTGTTTTTGTCTTGTCTTGTCTTGTTTTTGTCTTGTCTTGTTTTTGTCTTGTCTTGTCTTGTTTTTGTCTTGTTTTTGTCTTGTTTTTGTCTTGTCTTGTCTTGTTTTTGTCTTGTCTTGTCTTGTTTTTGTCTTGTCTTGTTTTTGTCTTGTCTTGTCTTGTTTTTGTCTTGTCTTGTCTTGTTTTTGTCTTGTTTTTGTCTTGTCTTGTTTTTGTCTTGTTTTTGTCTTGTCTTGTTTTTGTCTTGTCTTGGTTTTGTCTTGTCTTGTTTTTGTCTGGTCTTGTTTTTGTCTTGTTTTTGTCTTGTCTTGTCTTGTCTTGTTTTTGTCTTGTTTTGTCTTGTTTTTGTCTTGTCTTGTTTTGTCTTGTTTTTGTCTTGTCTTGTCTTGTTTTGTCTTGTCTTGTCTTGTCTTGTTTTTGTCTTGTCTTGTCTTGTTTTTGTCTTGTCTTGTCTTGTTTTTGTCTTGTTTTTGACTTGTCTTGTCTTGTTTTTGCCTTGTCTTGTTTTTGTCTTGTTTTGTCTTGTCTTGTCTTGTCCTGTCTTGTTCTTGTCTTGTCTTGTTTTTGCCTTGTCTTGTCTTGTTTTTGCCTTGTCTTGTTTTTGTCTTGTTTTGTCTTGTCTTGTCCTGTCTTGTTTTTGTCTTGTCTTGTCTTGTTTTTGTCTTGTCTTGTCTTGTTTTTGTCTTGTCTTGTTTTTGTCTTGTCGTGTTTTTTTCATGTCTTGTTTTTGTCTTGTCTTGTTTTTGTCTTGTCTTGTTTTTGTCTTGTTTTTGTCTTGTCTTGTTTTTGTCTTGTCTTGTCTTTGTCTTGTTTTTGTCTTGTCTTGTCTTGTTTTTGTCTTGTCTTCTCTTGTCTTGTTTTTGTCTTGTTTTGTCTTGTTTTTGTCTTGTCTTGTCTTGTCTTGTCTTGTGTTTGTCTTGTCTTGTTTTTGTCTTGTCTTGTTTTTGTCTTGTCTTGTCTCGTCTTGTCTTGTTTTTGTCTTGTCTTGTCTTGTCTTGTCTTGTTTTTGTCTTGTCTTGTTTTTGTCTTGTTTTTGTCTTGTTTTTGTCTTGTCTTGTTCTTGTCTTGTCTTATTTTTGTCTTGTATTGTCTTGTCCTGTC
This sequence comes from Oncorhynchus mykiss, assembly GCF_057628025.1. NCBI lineage: Eukaryota > Metazoa > Chordata > Actinopteri > Salmoniformes > Salmonidae > Oncorhynchus > Oncorhynchus mykiss. The sequence continues at coordinate 40,532,779 of NC_143036.1, forward strand.
TTGTTTTTGTCTTGTCTTGTCTTGTTTTTGTCTTGTCTTGTCTTGTTTTTGTCTTGTCTTGTTTTTGTCTTGTCTTGTCTTGTTTTTGTCTTGTCGTGTTTTTGTCTTGTCTTGTTTTTGTCTTGTTTTTGTCTTGTCTTGTCTTGTTTTTGTCTTGTTTTTGTCTTGTCTTGTCTTGTTTTTGTCTTGTCTTGTTTTTGTCTTGTCTTGTCTTGTTTTTGTCTTGTCTTGTTTTTGTCTTGTCTTGTTTTTGTCTTGTCTTGTCTTGTTTTTGTCATGTCTTGTTTTTGTCTTGTCTTGTCTTGTTTTTGTCTTGTCTTGTTTTTGTCTTGTCTTGTTTTTGTCATGTCTTGTTTTTGTCTTGTCTTGTTTTTGTCTTGTTTTTGTCTTGTTTTTGTCTTGTTTTTGTCATGTCTTGTTTTTGTCTTGTCTTGTCTTGTTTTTGTCATGTCTTGTTTTTGTCTTATCTTGTCTTGTTTTTGTCTTGTCTTGTCTTGTCTTGTCTTGTTTTTGTCTTGTCTTCTCTTGTCTTGTTTTTGTCTTGTCTTGTCTTGTTTTTGTCTTGTCTTGTCTTGTTTTTGTCTTGTCTTGTCTTGTCTTGTGTTTGTCTTGTCTTGTTTTTGTCTTGTCTTGTCTTGTTTTTGTCTTGTTTTGTCTTGTCTTGTCTTGTTTTTGTCTTTTGTCTTGTCTTATCTTGTCATATCTTGTCTTGACTTGTTTTTGTCTTGTCTTGTCTTGTTTTTGTCTTGTCTTGTCTTGTCTTGTCTTGTTTTTGTCTTGTCTTGTTTTTGTCTTGTTTTTGTCTTGTTTTTGTCTTGTCTTGTTCTTGTCTTGTCTTATTTTTGTCTTGTATTGTCTTGTCCTGTCTTGTTTTTGTCTTGTCTTGTCTTGTTTTTGTCTTGTCTTGTTTTTGTCTTGTCTTGTCTTGTTTTTGTCTTGTCGTGTTTTTGTCTTGTCTTGTTTTTGTCTTGTCTTGTTTTTGTCTTGTCTTGTCTTGTTTTTGTCTTGTCTTGTCTTGTTTTTGTCTTGTCTTGTCTTGTTTTTGTCTTGTCTTGTTTTTGTCTTGTCTTGTTTTTGTCATGTCTTGTTTTTGTCTTGTCTTGTTTTTGTCTTTTGTCTTGTCTTATCTTGTCATGTCTTGTCTTGTCTTGTTTTTGTCTCGTCTTGTCTTGTTTTTGTCTTGTCTTGTTTTTGTCTTGTCTTGTCTTGTTTTTGTCTTGTCTTGTCTTGTTTTTGTCTTGTCTTGTCTTGTTTTTGTCTTTTGTCTTGTCTTATCTTGTCATGTCTTGTCTTGTCTTGTTTTTGTCTCGTCTTGTCTTGTTTTTGTCTTGTCTTGTTTTTGTCTTGTCTTGTTTTTGTCATGTCTTGTTTTTGTCTTGTCTTGTTTTTGTCTCGTCTTGTCTTGTTTTTGTCTTGTCTTGTTTTTGTCATGTCTTGTTTTTGTCTCGTCTTGTCTTGTTTTTGTCTTGTCTTGTTTTTGTCTTGTCTTGTCTTGTTTTTGTCTTGTCTTGTCTTGTCTTGTCTTGTTTTTGTCTTGTCTTGTTTTTGTCTTGTTTTTGTCTTGTTTTTGTCTTGTCTTGTTCTTGTCTTGTCTTATTTTTGTCTTGTATTGTCTTGTCCTGTCTTGTTTTTGTCTTGTCTTGTCTTGTTTTTGTCTTGTCTTGTTTTTGTCTTGTCTTGTCTTGTTTTTGTCTTGTCGTGTTTTTGTCTTGTCTTGTTTTTGTCTTGTCTTGTTTTTGTCTTGTCTTGTCTTGTTTTTGTCTTGTCTTGTCTTGTTTTTGTCTTGTCTTGTCTTGTTTTTGTCTTGTCTTGTTTTTGTCTTGTCTTGTTTTTGTCATGTCTTGTTTTTGTCTTGTCTTGTTTTTGTCTTTTGTCTTGTCTTATCTTGTCATGTCTTGTCTTGTCTTGTTTTTGTCTCGTCTTGTCTTGTTTTTGTCTTGTCTTGTTTTTGTCTTGTCTTGTCTTGTTTTTGTCTTGTCTTGTCTTGTTTTTGTCTTGTCTTGTCTTGTTTTTGTCTTTTGTCTTGTCTTATCTTGTCATGTCTTGTCTTGTCTTGTTTTTGTCTCGTCTTGTCTTGTTTTTGTCTTGTCTTGTTTTTGTCTTGTCTTGTTTTTGTCATGTCTTGTTTTTGTCTTGTCTTGTTTTTGTCTCGTCTTGTCTTGTTTTTGTCTTGTCTTGTTTTTGTCATGTCTTGTTTTTGTCTCGTCTTGTCTTGTTTTTGTCTTGTCTTGTTTTTGTCTTGTCTTGTTTTTGTCATGTCTTGTTTTTGTCTTGTCTTGTCTTGTTTTTGTCTTTTGTCTTGTCTTATCTTGTCATGTCTTGTCTTGTCTTGTTTTTGTCTCGTCTTGTCTTGTTTTTGTCTTGTCTTGTTTTTGTCTTGTCTTGTTTTTGTCATGTCTTGTTTTTGTCTTGTCTTGTTTTTGTCTTGTCTTGTTTTTGTCTTGTCTTGTTTTTGTCTTGTCTTGTCTTGTTTATGTCTTGTTTATGTCTTGTTTTTGTCTTGTTTTTGTCTTGTCTTGTTTTTGTCTTGTCTTGTCTCATTTTTGTCTTGTCTTGTCTTGTTTTTGTCTTGTCTTGTCTTGTTTTTGTCTTGTATTGTTTTTGTCTTGTCTTGTCTTGTTTTTGTCTTGTCTTATTTTTGTCTTGTCTTGTCTTGTTTTTGTCTTGTCTTGTCTTGTTTTTGTCTTGTCTTGTTTTTGTCTTGTCTTGTCTTGTTTTTGTCTTGTCTTGTTTTTGTCTTGTCTTGTCTTGTTTTTGTCTTGTCTTGTTTTTGTCTTGTCTTGTTTTTGTCTTGTCTTGTTTTCGTCTTGTCTTGTTTTTGTCTCGTCTTGTCTTGTCTTGTTTATGTCTTGTCTTGTTTTTGTCTTGTCTTGTTTTTGTCTTGTCTTGTCTTGTTTTTGTCTTGTCGTGTTTTTGTCTTGTCTTGTTTTTGTCTTGTCTTGTTTTTGTCTTGTCTTGTTTTTGTCTTGTCTTGTCTTGTTTTTGTCTTGTCTTGTCTTGTTTTTGTCTTGTCTTGTCTTGTTTTTGTCTTTTGTCTTGTCTTATCTTGTCATGTCTTGTCTTGTCTTGTTTTTGTCTTGTCTTGCTTTTGTCTTGTCTTGTTTTTGTCTTGTCTTGTTTTTGTCTTGTCTTGTTTTTGTCTTGTCTTGTCTTGTTTTTGTCTTGTCTTGTTTTTGTCTTGTCTTGTCTTGTTTTTGTCTTGTCGTGTTTTTGTCTTGTCGTGTTTTTGTCTTGTCTTGTTTTTGTCTTGTCTTGTTTTTGTCTTGTTTTTGTCTTGTCTTGTCTTGTTTTTGTCTTGTTTTTGTCTTGTCTTGTCTTGTTTTTGTCTTGTCTTGTCTTGTTTTTGTCTTGTCTTGTTTTTGTCTTGTCTTGTCTTGTTTTTGTCTTGTCGTGTTTTTGTCTTGTCGTGTTTTTGTCTTGTCTTGTTTTTGTCTTGTCTTGTTTTTGTCTTGTTTTTGTCTTGTCTTGTTTTTGTCTTGTTTTTGTCTTGTCTTGTCTTGTTTTTGTCATGTCTTGTTTTTGTCTTGTCTTGTCTTGTTTTTGTCTTGTCTTGTTTTTGTCTTGTCTTGTTTTTGTCATGTCTTGTTTTTGTCTTGTCTTGTTTTTGTCTTGTCTTGTCTTGTTTTTGTCTTGTCTTGTTTTTGTCTTGTCTTGTCTTGTTTTTGTCTTGTCGTGTTTTTGTCTTGTCGTGTTTTTGTCTTGTCTTGTTTTTGTCTTGTCTTGTTTTTGTCTTGTTTTTGTCTTGTTTTTGTCTTGTCTTGTCTTGTTTTTGTCTTGTCATGTCTTGTTTTTGTCTTGTCTTGTTTTTGTCTTGTCTTGTCTTGTTTTTGTCTTGTCGTGTTTTTGTCTTGTCGTGTTTTTGTCTTGTCTTGTTTTTGTCTTGTTTTTGTCTTGTCTTGTCTTGTTTTTGTCTTGTTTTTGTCTTGTCTTGTCTTGTTTTTGTCATGTCTTGTTTTTGTCTTGTCTTGTCTTGTTTTTGTCTTGTCTTGTTTTTGTCTTGTCTTGTTTTTGTCTTGTCTTGTTTTTGTCTTGTCTTGTTTTTGTCTTGTCTTGTTTTTGTCTTGTCTTGTCTTGTTTTTGTCTTGTCTTGTTTTTGTCTTGTCTTGTCTTGTTTTTGTCATGTCTTGTTTTTGTCTTGTCTTGTCTTGTTTTTGTCTTGTCTTGTTTTTGTCTTGTCGTGTTTTTTTCATGTCTTGTTTTTGTCTTGTCTTGTTTTTGTCTTGTCTTGTTTTTGTCTTGTTTTTGTCTTGTCTTGTTTTTGTCTTGTCTTGTCTTTGTCTTGTTTTTGTCTTGTCTTGTCTTGTTTTTGTCTTGTCTTCTCTTGTCTTGTTTTTGTCTTGTTTTGTCTTGTTTTTGTCTTGTCTTGTCTTGTCTTGTCTTGTGTTTGTCTTGTCTTGTTTTTGTCTTGTCTTGTCTTGTTTTTGTCTTGTTTTGTCTTGTCTTGTCTTGTTTTTGTCTTTTGTCTTGTCTTATCTTGTCATATCTTGTCTTGTCTTGTTTTTGTCTCGTCTTGTCTTGTTTTTGTCTTGTCTTGTCTTGTCTTGTTTTTGTCTTGTCTTGTTTTTGTCTTGTTTTTGTCTTGTTTTTGTCTTGTCTTGTTCTTGTCTTGTCTTATTTTTGTCTTGTATTGTCTTGTCCTGTCTTGTTTTTGTATTGTCTTGTCTTGTTTTTGTCTTGTCTTGTCTTGTTTTTGTCTTGTTTTTGTCTTGTCTTGTCTTGTTTTTGTCTTGTCTTGTTTTTGTCTTGTCTTGTCTTGTTTTTGTCTTGTCTTGTTTTTGTCTTGTCTTGTCTTGTTTTTGTCATGTCTTGTTTTTGTCTTGTCTTGTCTTGTTTTTGTCATGTCTTGTTTTTGTCTTGTCTTGTCTTGTTTTTGTCTTGTCTTGTTTTTGTCTTGTCTTGTTTTTGTCATGTCTTGTTTTTGTCTTGTCTTGTTTTTGTCTTGTTTTTGTCTTGTTTTTGTCTTGTTTTTGTCTTGTCTTGTTTTTGTCATGTCTTGTTTTTGTCTTGTCTTGTTTTTGTCTTGTCTTGTCTTGTTTTTGTCTTGTCTTGTCTTGTCTTGTTTTTGTCTTGTCTTCTCTTGTCTTGTTTTTGTCTTGTCTTGTCTTGTTTTTGTCTTGTCTTGTCTTGTCTTGTCTTGTCTTGTTTTTGTCTTGTCTTGTTTTTGTCTTGTCTTGTCTTGTCTTGTCTTGTCTTGGTTTTGTCTTGTCTTGGTTTTGTCTTGTCTTGTCTTGTTTTTGTCTTGTCTTGTTTTTGTCTTGTCTTGTCTTGTTTTTGTCTTGTTTTTGTCTTGTCTTGTCTTTGTCTTGTTTTTGTCTTGTCTTGTCTTGTTTTTGTCTTGTTTTTGTCTTGTCTTGTTTTTGTCTTGTCTTGTCTTTTCTTGTCTTGTCTTGTCTTGTCTTGGTTTTGTCTTGTCTTGTTTTTGTCTGGTCTTGTCTTGTTTTTGTCTTGTCTTGTCTTGTTTTTGTCTTGTTTTTGTCTTGTTTTTGTCTTGTCTTGTTTTTGTCTTGTTTTTGTCTTGTCTTGTTTTTGTCTTGTCTTGTCTTGTCTTGTCTTGTCTTGTCTTGGTTTTGTCTTGTCTTGTTTTTGTCTGGTCTTGTCTTGTTTTTGTCTTGTCTTGTCTTGTTTTTGTCTTGTTTTTGTCTTGTTTTTGTCTTGTCTTGTTTTGTCTTGTTTTTGTCTTGTCTTGTCTTGTTTTGTCTTGTCTTGTCTTGTCTTGTTTTTGTCTTGTCTTGTCTTGTTTTTGTCTTGTCTTGTCTTGTTTTTGTCTTGTCTTGTCATGTTTTTGTCTTGTCTTGCTTTTGTCTTGTTTTTGACTTGTCTTGTCTTGTTTTTGCCTTGTCTTGTTTTTGTCTTGTTTTGTCTTGTCTTGTCTTGTCCTGTCTTGTTCTTGTCTTGTCTTGTTTTTGCCTTGTCTTGTCTTGTTTTTGCCTTGTCTTGTTTTTGTCTTGTTTTGTCTTGTCTTGTCTTGTCCTGTCTTGTTTTTGTCTTGTCTGGTCTTGTTTTTGTCTTGTCTTGTCTTGTTTTTGTCTTGTCTTGTTTTTGTCTTGTCGTGTTTTTTTCATGTCTTGTTTTTGTCTTGTCTTGTTTTTGTCTTGTCTTGTTTTTGTCTTGTTTTTGTCTTGTCTTGTTTTTGTCTCGTCTTGTCTTGTTTTTGTCTTGTCTTGTTTTTGTCTTGTCTTGTTTTTGTCATGTCTTGTTTTTGTCTTGTCTTGTTTTTGTCTTGTCTTGTTTTTGTCTTGTCTTGTTTTTGTCTTGTCTTGTCTTGTTTATGTCTTGTTTTTGTCTTGTTTTTGTCTTGTCTTGTTTTTGTCTTGTCTTGTCTTATTTTTGTCTTGTCTTGTCTTGTTTTTGTCTTGTCTTGTCTTGTGTTTGTCTTGTATTGTTTTTGTCTTGTCTTGTTTTTGTCTTGTCTTGTTTTTGTCTTGTCTTGTCTTGTTTTTGTCTTGTTTTTGTCTTGTCTTGTCTTTGTCTTGTTTTTGTCTTGTCTTGTCTTGTTTTTGTCTTGTTTTTGTCTTGTCTTGTTTTTGTCTTGTCTTGTCTTGTCTTGTCTTGTCTTGTCTTGTCTTGGTTTTGTCTTGTCTTGTTTTTGTCTGGTCTTGTCTTGTTTTTGTCTGGTCTTGTCTTGTTTTTGTCTTGTTTTTGTCTTGTTTTTGTCTTGTCTTGTTTTTGTCTTGTTTTTGTCTTGTCTTGTTTTTGTCTTGTCTTGTCTTGTCTTGTCTTGTCTTGGTTTTGTCTTGTCTTGTTTTTGTCTGGTCTTGTCTTGTTTTTGTCTTGTCTTGTCTTGTTTTTGTCTTGTTTTTGTCTTGTTTTTGTCTTGTCTTGTTTTGTCTTGTTTTTGTCTTGTCTTGTCTTGTTTTGTCTTGTCTTGTCTTGTCTTGTTTTTGTCTTGTCTTGTCTTGTTTTTGTCTTGTCTTGTCTTGTTTTTGTCTTGTCTTGTCATGTTTTTGTCTTGTCTTGTTTTTGTCTTGTTTTTGACTTGTCTTGTCTTGTTTTTGCCTTGTCTTGTTTTTGTCTTGTTTTGTCTTGTCTTGTCTTGTCCTGTCTTGTTCTTGTCTTGTCTTGTTTTTGCCTTGTCTTGTCTTGTTTTTGCCTTGTCTTGTTTTTGTCTTGTTTTGTCTTGTCTTGTCTTGTCCTGTCTTGTTTTTGTCTTGTCTGGTCTTGTTTTTGTCTTGTCTTGTCTTGTTTTTGTCTTGTCTTGTTTTTGTCTTGTCGTGTTTTTTTCATGTCTTGTTTTTGTCTTGTCTTGTTTTTGTCTTGTCTTGTTTTTGTCTTGTTTTTGTCTTGTCTTGTTTTTGTCTCGTCTTGTCTTGTTTTTGTCTTGTCTTGTTTTTGTCTTGTCTTGTTTTTGTCATGTCTTGTTTTTGTCTTGTCTTGTTTTTGTCTTGTCTTGTTTTTGTCTTGTCTTGTTTTTGTCTTGTCTTGTCTTGTTTATGTCTTGTTTTTGTCTTGTTTTTGTCTTGTCTTGTTTTTGTCTTGTCTTGTCTTATTTTTGTCTTGTCTTGTCTTGTTTTTGTCTTGTCTTGTCTTGTGTTTGTCTTGTATTGTTTTTGTCTTGTCTTGTTTTTGTCTTGTCTTGTTTTTGTCTTGTCTTGTCTTGTTTTTGTCTTGTCTTGTCTTGTTTTTGTCTTGTTTTTGTCTTGTCTTGTCTTTGTCTTGTTTTTGTCTTGTCTTGTCTTGTTTTTGTCTTGTTTTTGTCTTGTCTTGTTTTTGTCTTGTCTTGTCTTGTCTTGTCTTGTCTTGTCTTGGTTTTGTCTTGTCTTGGTTTTGTCTTGTCTTGGTTTTGTCTTGTCTTGTTTTTGTCTGGTCTTGTCTTGTTTTTGTCTTGTTTTTGTCTTGTTTTTGTCTTGTTTTTGTCTTGTTTTTGTCTTGTCTTGTTTTTGTCTTGTTTTTGTCTTGTCTTGTCTTGTCTTGTTTTTGTCTTGTTTTGTCTTGTTTTTGTCTTGTCTTGTCTTGTCTTGTTTTTGTCTTGTCTTGTCTTGTTTTTGTCTTGTCTTGTCTTGTTTTTGTCTTGTCTTGTCATGTTTTTGTCTTGTCTTGTTTTTGTCTTGTTTTTGACTTGTCTTGTCTTGTTTTTGCCTTGTCTTGTTTTTGTCTTGTTTTGTCTTGTCTTGTCTTGTCCTGTCTTGTTCTTGTCTTGTCTTGTTTTTGCCTTGTCTTGTCTTTTTTTTGCCTTGTCTTGTTTTTGTCTTGTTTTGTCTTGTCTTGTCTTGTCCTGTCTTGTTTTTGTCTTGTCTGGTCTTGTTTTTGTCTTGTCTTGTCTTGTTTTTGTCTTGTCTTGTTTTTGTCTTGTCGTGTTTTTTTCATGTCTTGTTTTTGTCTTGTCTTGTTTTTGTCTTGTCTTGTTTTTGTCTTGTTTTAGTCTTGTCTTGTTTTTGTCTTGTCTTGTTTTTGTCTTGTCTTGTCTTGTTTTTGTCTTGTTTTTGTCTTGTCTTGTCTTTGTCTTGTTTTTGTCTTGTCTTGTTTTTGTCTTGTCTTGTCTTGTCTTGTCTTGTCTTGGTTTTGTCTTGTCTTGTTTTTGTCTGGTCTTGTCTTGTTTTTGTCTTGTCATGTCTTGTTTTTGTCTTGTTTTTGTCTTGTCTTGTCTTTTCTTGTCTTGTCTTGTCTTGTCTTGGTTTTGTCTTGTCTTGTTTTTGTCTGGTCTTGTCTTGTTTTTGTCTTGTCTTGTCTTGTTTTTGTCTTGTTTTTGTCTTGTTTTTGTCTTGTCTTGTTTTTGTCTTGTTTTTGTCTTGTCTTGTTTTTGTCTTGTCTTGTCTTGTCTTGTCTTGTCTTGGTTTTGTCTTGTCTTGTTTTTGTCTGGTCTTGTCTTGTTTTTGTCTTGTCTTGTCTTGTTTTTGTCTTGTTTTTGTCTTGTTTTTGTCTTGTCTTGTTTTGTCTTGTTTTTGTCTTGTCTTGTCTTGTTTTGTCTTGTCTTGTCTTGTCTTGTTTTTGTCTTGTCTTGTCTTGTTTTTGTCTTGTCTTGTCTTGTTTTTGTCTTGTCTTGTCATGTTTTTGTCTTGTCTTGTTTTTGTCTTGTTTTTGACTTGTCTTGTCTTGTTTTTGCCTTGTCTTGTTTTTGTCTTGTTTTCTCTTGTCTTGTCTTGTCCTGTCTTGTTCTTGTCTTGTCTTGTTTTTGCCTTGTCTTGTCTTGTTTTTGCCTTGTCTTGTTTTTGTCTTGTTTTGTCTTGTCTTGTCTTGTCCTGTCTTGTTTTTGTCTTGTCTGGTCTTGTTTTTGTCTTGTCTTGTCTTGTTTTTTTCTTGTCTTGTTTTTGTCTTGTCGTGTTTTTTTCATGTCTTGTTTTTGTCTTGTCTTGTTTTTGTCTTGTCTTGTTTTTGTCTTGTTTTTGTCTTGTCTTGTCATGTTTTTGTCTTGTCTTGTTTTTGTCTTGTTTTTGACTTGTCTTGTCTTGTTTTTGCCTTGTCTTGTTTTTGTCTTGTTTTGTCTTGTCTTGTCTTGTCCTGTCTTGTTCTTGTCTTGTCTTGTTTTTGCCTTGTCTTGTCTTTTTTTTGCCTTGTCTTGTTTTTGTCTTGTTTTGTCTTTTCTTGTCTTGTCCTGTCTTGTTTTTGTCTTGTCTGGTCTTGTTTTTGTCTTGTCTTGTCTTGTTTTTGTCTTGTCTTGTTTTTGTCTTGTCGTGTTTTTTTCATGTCTTGTTTTTGTCTTGTCTTGTTTTTGTCTTGTCTTGTTTTTGTCTTGTTTTAGTCTTGTCTTGTTTTTGTCTTGTCTTGTTTTTGTCTTGTCTTGTCTTGTTTTTGTCTTGTTTTTGTCTTGTCTTGTCTTTGTCTTGTTTTTGTCTTGTCTTGTTTTTGTCTTGTCTTGTCTTGTCTTGTCTTGTCTTGTCTTGGTTTTGTCTTGTCTTGTTTTTGTCTGGTCTTGTCTTGTTTTTGTCTTGTCATGTCTTGTTTTTGTCTTGTTTTTGTCTTGTCTTGTCTTTTCTTGTCTTGTCTTGTCTTGTCTTGGTTTTGTCTTGTCTTGTTTTTGTCTGGTCTTGTCTTGTTTTTGTCTTGTCTTGTCTTGTTTTTGTCTTGTTTTTGTCTTGTCTTGTTTTTGTCTTGTCTTGTTTTTGTCTTGTCTTGTCTTGTTTATGTCTTGTTTTTGTCTTGTTTTTGTCTTGTCTTGTTTTTGTCTTGTCTTGTCTTATTTTTGTCTTGTCTTGTCTTGTTTTTGTCTTGTCTTGTCTTGTGTTTGTCTTGTATTGTTTTTGTCTTGTCTTGTTTTTGTCTTGTCTTGTTTTTGTCTTGTCTTGTCTTGTTTTTGTCTTGTCTTGTCTTGTTTTTGTCTTGTTTTTGTCTTGTCTTGTCTTTGTCTTGTTTTTGTCTTGTCTTGTCTTGTTTTTGTCTTGTTTTTGTCTTGTCTTGTTTTTGTCTTGTCTTGTCTTGTCTTGTCTTGTCTTGTCTTGGTTTTGTCTTGTCTTGGTTTTGTCTTGTCTTGGTTTTGTCTTGTCTTGTTTTTGTCTGGTCTTGTCTTGTTTTTGTCTTGTTTTTGTCTTGTTTTTGTCTTGTTTTTGTCTTGTTTTTGTCTTGTCTTGTTTTTGTCTTGTTTTTGTCTTGTCTTGTCTTGTCTTGTTTTTGTCTTGTTTTGTCTTGTTTTTGTCTTGTCTTGTCTTGTCTTGTTTTTGTCTTGTCTTGTCTTGTTTTTGTCTTGTCTTGTCTTGTTTTTGTCTTGTCTTGTCATGTTTTTGTCTTGTCTTGTTTTTGTCTTGTTTTTGACTTGTCTTGTCTTGTTTTTGCCTTGTCTTGTTTTTGTCTTGTTTTGTCTTGTCTTGTCTTGTCCTGTCTTGTTCTTGTCTTGTCTTGTTTTTGCCTTGTCTTGTCTTTTTTTTGCCTTGTCTTGTTTTTGTCTTGTTTTGTCTTGTCTTGTCTTGTCCTGTCTTGTTTTTGTCTTGTCTGGTCTTGTTTTTGTCTTGTCTTGTCTTGTTTTTGTCTTGTCTTGTTTTTGTCTTGTCGTGTTTTTTTCATGTCTTGTTTTTGTCTTGTCTTGTTTTTGTCTTGTCTTGTTTTTGTCTTGTTTTAGTCTTGTCTTGTTTTTGTCTTGTCTTGTTTTTGTCTTGTCTTGTCTTGTTTTTGTCTTGTTTTTGTCTTGTCTTGTCTTTGTCTTGTTTTTGTCTTGTCTTGTTTTTGTCTTGTCTTGTCTTGTCTTGTCTTGTCTTGGTTTTGTCTTGTCTTGTTTTTGTCTGGTCTTGTCTTGTTTTTGTCTTGTCATGTCTTGTTTTTGTCTTGTTTTTGTCTTGTCTTGTCTTTTCTTGTCTTGTCTTGTCTTGTCTTGGTTTTGTCTTGTCTTGTTTTTGTCTGGTCTTGTCTTGTTTTTGTCTTGTCTTGTCTTGTTTTTGTCTTGTTTTTGTCTTGTTTTTGTCTTGTCTTGTTTTTGTCTTGTTTTTGTCTTGTCTTGTTTTTGTCTTGTCTTGTCTTGTCTTGTCTTGTCTTGGTTTTGTCTTGTCTTGTTTTTGTCTGGTCTTGTCTTGTTTTTGTCTTGTCTTGTCTTGTTTTTGTCTTGTTTTTGTCTTGTTTTTGTCTTGTCTTGTTTTGTCTTGTTTTTGTCTTGTCTTGTCTTGTTTTGTCTTGTCTTGTCTTGTCTTGTTTTTGTCTTGTCTTGTCTTGTTTTTGTCTTGTCTTGTCTTGTTTTTGTCTTGTCTTGTCATGTTTTTGTCTTGTCTTGTTTTTGTCTTGTTTTTGACTTGTCTTGTCTTGTTTTTGCCTTGTCTTGTTTTTGTCTTGTTTTCTCTTGTCTTGTCTTGTCCTGTCTTGTTCTTGTCTTGTCTTGTTTTTGCCTTGTCTTGTCTTGTTTTTGCCTTGTCTTGTTTTTGTCTTGTTTTGTCTTGTCTTGTCTTGTCCTGTCTTGTTTTTGTCTTGTCTGGTCTTGTTTTTGTCTTGTCTTGTCTTGTTTTTTTCTTGTCTTGTTTTTGTCTTGTCGTGTTTTTTTCATGTCTTGTTTTTGTCTTGTCTTGTTTTTGTCTTGTCTTGTTTTTGTCTTGTTTTTGTCTTGTCTTGTCATGTTTTTGTCTTGTCTTGTTTTTGTCTTGTTTTTGACTTGTCTTGTCTTGTTTTTGCCTTGTCTTGTTTTTGTCTTGTTTTGTCTTGTCTTGTCTTGTCCTGTCTTGTTCTTGTCTTGTCTTGTTTTTGCCTTGTCTTGTCTTTTTTTTGCCTTGTCTTGTTTTTGTCTTGTTTTGTCTTTTCTTGTCTTGTCCTGTCTTGTTTTTGTCTTGTCTGGTCTTGTTTTTGTCTTGTCTTGTCTTGTTTTTGTCTTGTCTTGTTTTTGTCTTGTCGTGTTTTTTTCATGTCTTGTTTTTGTCTTGTCTTGTTTTTGTCTTGTCTTGTTTTTGTCTTGTTTTAGTCTTGTCTTGTTTTTGTCTTGTCTTGTTTTTGTCTTGTCTTGTCTTGTTTTTGTCTTGTTTTTGTCTTGTCTTGTCTTTGTCTTGTTTTTGTCTTGTCTTGTTTTTGTCTTGTCTTGTCTTGTCTTGTCTTGTCTTGTCTTGGTTTTGTCTTGTCTTGTTTTTGTCTGGTCTTGTCTTGTTTTTGTCTTGTCATGTCTTGTTTTTGTCTTGTTTTTGTCTTGTCTTGTCTTTTCTTGTCTTGTCTTGTCTTGTCTTGGTTTTGTCTTGTCTTGTTTTTGTCTGGTCTTGTCTTGTTTTTGTCTTGTCTTGTCTTGTTTTTGTCTTGTTTTTGTCTTGTTTTTGTCTTGTCTTGTTTTTGTCTTGTTTTTGTCTTGTCTTGTTTTTGTCTTGTCTTGTCTTGTCTTGTCTTGTCTTGTCTTGGTTTTGTCTTGTCTTGTTTTTGTCTGGTCTTGTCTTGTTTTTGTCTTGTCTTGTCTTGTTTTTGTCTTGTTTTTGTCTTGTTTTTGTCTTGTCTTGTTTTGTCTTGTTTTTGCCTTGTCTTGTCTTGTTTTGTCTTGTCTTGTCTTGTCTTGTTTTTGTCTTGTCTTGTCTTGTTTTTGTCTTGTCTTGTCTTGTTTTTGTCTTGTCTTGTCATGTTTTTGTCTTGTCTTGTTTTTGTCTTGTTTTTGACTTGTCTTGTCTTGTTTTTGCCTTGTCTTGTTTTTGTCTTGTTTTCTCTTGTCTTGTCTTGTCCTGTCTTGTTCTTGTCTTGTCTTGTTTTTGCCTTGTCTTGTCTTGTTTTTGCCTTGTCTTGTTTTTGTCTTGTTTTGTCTTGTCTTGTCTTGTCCTGTCTTGTTTTTGTCTTGTCTGGTCTTGTTTTTGTCTTGTCTTGTCTTGTTTTTGTCTTGTCTTGTTTTTGTCTTGTCGTGTTTTTTTCATGTCTTGTTTTTGTCTTGTCTTGTTTTTGTCTTGTCTTGTTTTTGTCTTGTTTTTGTCTTGTCTTGTTTTTGTCTCGTCTTGTCTTGTTTTTGTCTTGTCTTGTTTTTGTCTTGTCTTGTTTTTGTCATGTCTTGTTTTTGTCTTGTCTTGTTTTTGTCTTGTCTTGTTTTTGTCTTGTCTTGTTTTTGTCTTGTCTTGTCTTATTTTTGTCTTGTCTTGTCTTGTTTTTGTCTTGTCTTGTCTTGTGTTTGTCTTGTATTGTTTTTGTCTTGTCTTGTTTTTGTCTTGTCTTGTTTTTGTCTTGTCTTGTCTTGTTTTTGTCTTGTTTTTGTCTTGTCTTGTCTTTGTCTTGTTTTTGTCTTGTCTTGTCTTGTTTTTGTCTTGTTTTTGTCTTGTCTTGTTTTTGTCTTGTCTTGTCTTGTCTTGTCTTGTCTTGTCTTGTCTTGGTTTTGTCTTGTCTTGTTTTTGTCTGGTCTTGTCTTGTTTTTGTCTGGTCTTGTCTTGTTTTTGTCTTGTTTTTGTCTTGTTTTTGTCTTGTCTTGTTTTTGTCTTGTTTTTGTCTTGTCTTGTTTTTGTCTTGTCTTGTCTTGTCTTGTCTTGTCTTGTCTTGGTTTTGTCTTGTCTTGTTTTTGTCTGGTCTTGTCTTGTTTTTGTCTTGTCTTGTCTTGTTTTTGTCTTGTTTTTGTCTTGTTTTTGTCTTGTCTTGTTTTGTCTTGTTTTTGTCTTGTCTTGTCTTGTTTTGTCTTGTCTTGTCTTGTCTTGTTTTTGTCTTGTCTTGTCTTGTTTTTGTCTTGTCTTGTCTTGTTTTTGTCTTGTCTTGTCATGTTTTTGTCTTGTCTTGTTTTTGTCTTGTTTTTGACTTGTCTTGTCTTGTTTTTGGCTTGTCTTGTTTTTGTCTTGTTTTGTCTTGTCTTGTCTTGTCCTGTCTTGTTCTTGTCTTGTCTTGTTTTTGCCTTGTCTTGTCTTGTTTTTGCCTTGTCTTGTTTTTGTCTTGTTTTGTCTTGTCTTGTCTTGTCCTGTCTTGTTTTTGTCTTGTCTGGTCTTGTTTTTGTCTTGTCTTGTCTTGTTTTTGTCTTGTCTTGTTTTTGTCTTGTCGTGTTTTTTTCATGTCTTGTTTTTGTCTTGTCTTGTTTTTGTCTTGTCTTGTTTTTGTCTTGTTTTTGTCTTGTCTTGTTTTTGTCTCGTCTTGTCTTGTTTTTGTCTTGTCTTGTTTTTGTCTTGTCTTGTTTTTGTCATGTCTTGTTTTTGTCTTGTCTTGTTTTTGTCTTGTCTTGTTTTTGTCTTGTCTTGTTTTTGTCTTGTCTTGTCTTGTTTATGTCTTGTTTTTGTCTTGTTTTTGTCTTGTCTTGTTTTTGTCTTGTCTTGTCTTATTTTTGTCTTGTCTTGTCTTGTTTTTGTCTTGTCTTGTCTTGTGTTTGTCTTGTATTGTTTTTGTCTTGTCTTGTTTTTGTCTTGTCTTGTTTTTGTCTTGTCTTGTCTTGTTTTTGTCTTGTCTTGTCTTGTTTTTGTCTTGTTTTTGTCTTGTCTTGTCTTTGTCTTGTTTTTGTCTTGTCTTGTCTTGTTTTTGTCTTGTTTTTGTCTTGTCTTGTTTTTGTCTTGTCTTGTCTTGTCTTGTCTTGTCTTGTCTTGGTTTTGTCTTGTCTTGGTTTTGTCTTGTCTTGGTTTTGTCTTGTCTTGTTTTTGTCTGGTCTTGTCTTGTTTTTGTCTTGTCTTGTCTTGTTTTTGTCTTGTTTTTGTCTTGTTTTTGTCTTGTTTTTGTCTTGTCTTGTTTTTGTCTTGTTTTTGTCTTGTCTTGTCTTGTCTTGTTTTTGTCTTGTTTTGTCTTGTTTTTGTCTTGTCTTGTCTTGTCTTGTTTTTGTCTTGTCTTGTCTTGTTTTTGTCTTGTCTTGTCTTGTTTTTGTCTTGTCTTGTCATGTTTTTGTCTTGTCTTGTTTTTGTCTTGTTTTTGACTTGTCTTGTCTTGTTTTTGCCTTGTCTTGTTTTTGTCTTGTTTTGTCTTGTCTTGTCTTGTCCTGTCTTGTTCTTGTCTTGTCTTGTTTTTGCCTTGTCTTGTCTTTTTTTTGCCTTGTCTTGTTTTTGTCTTGTTTTGTCTTGTCTTGTCTTGTCCTGTCTTGTTTTTGTCTTGTCTGGTCTTGTTTTTGTCTTGTCTTGTCTTGTTTTTGTCTTGTCTTGTTTTTGTCTTGTCGTGTTTTTTTCATGTCTTGTTTTTGTCTTGTCTTGTTTTTGTCTTGTCTTGTTTTTGTCTTGTCTTGTCTTGTCTTGTCTTGTCTTGTCTTGGTTTTGTCTTGTCTTGTTTTTGTCTGGTCTTGTCTTGTTTTTGTCTTGTCTTGTCTTGTTTTTGTCTTGTTTTTGTCTTGTTTTTGTCTTGTCTTGTTTTGTCTTGTTTTTGTCTTGTCTTGTCTTGTTTTGTCTTGTCTTGTCTTGTCTTGTTTTTGTCTTGTCTTGTCTTGTTTTTGTCTTGTCTTGTCTTGTTTTTGTCTTGTCTTGTCATGTTTTTGTCTTGTCTTGTTTTTGTCTTGTTTTTGACTTGTCTTGTCTTGTTTTTGCCTTGTCTTGTTTTTGTCTTGTTTTGTCTTGTCTTGTCTTGTCCTGTCTTGTTCTTGTCTTGTCTTGTTTTTGCCTTGTCTTGTCTTGTTTTTGCCTTGTCTTGTTTTTGTCTTGTTTTGTCTTGTCTTGTCTTGTCCTGTCTTGTTTTTGTCTTGTCTGGTCTTGTTTTTGTCTTGTCTTGTCTTGTTTTTGTCTTGTCTTGTTTTTGTCTTGTCGTGTTTTTTTCATGTCTTGTTTTTGTCTTGTCTTGTTTTTGTCTTGTCTTGTTTTTGTCTTGTTTTTGTCTTGTCTTGTTTTTGTCTCGTCTTGTCTTGTTTTTGTCTTGTCTTGTTTTTGTCTTGTCTTGTTTTTGTCATGTCTTGTTTTTGTCTTGTCTTGTTTTTGTCTTGTCTTGTTTTTGTCTTGTCTTGTTTTTGTCTTGTCTTGTCTTGTTTATGTCTTGTTTTGTCTTGTTTTTGTCTTGTCTTGTTTTTGTCTTGTCTTGTCTTATTTTTGTCTTGTCTTGTCTTGTTTTTGTCTTGTCTTGTCTTGTGTTTGTCTTGTATTGTTTTTGTCTTGTCTTGTTTTTGTCTTGTCTTGTTTTTGTCTTGTCTTGTCTTGTTTTTGTCTTGTCTTGTCTTGTTTTTGTCTTGTTTTTGTCTTGTTTTTGTCTTGTCTTGTCTTTGTCTTGTTTTTGTCTTGTCTTGTCTTGTTTTTGTCTTGTCTTGTCTTGTCTTGTCTTGTCTTGTCTTGGTTTTGTCTTGTCTTGTTTTTGTCTTGTTTTTGTCTTGTTTTTGTCTTGTCTTGTTCTTGTCTTGTCTTATTTTTGTCTTGTATTGTTTTTGTCTTGTTTTTGTCTTGTTTTTGTCTTGTCTTGTTCTTGTCTTGTCTTATTTTTGTCTTGTATTGTCTTGTCCTGTCTTGTTTTTGTCTTGTCTTGTCTTGTTTTTGTCTGGTCTTGTCTTGTTTTTGTCTTGTCTTGTTTTTGTCTTGTCTTGTCTTGTTTTTGTCTTGTCGTGTTTTTGTCTTGTCTTGTTTTTGTCTTGTTTTTGTCTTGTCTTGTCTTGTTTTTGTCTTGTTTTTGTCTTGTCTTGTCTTGTTTTTGTCTTGTCTTGTTTTTGTCTTGTCTTGTCTTGTTTTTGTCCTGTCTTGTTTTTGTCTTGTCTTGTCTTGTTTTTGTCATGTCTTGTTTTTGTCTTGTCTTGTCTTGTTTTTGTCATGTCTTGTTTTTGTCTTGTCTTGTCTTGTTTTTGTCTTGTCTTGTTTTTGTCTTGTCTTGTTTTTGTCATGTCTTGTTTTTGTCTTGTCTTGTTTTTGTCTTGTTTTTGTCTTGTTTTTGTCTTGTTTTTGTCATGTCTTGTTTTTGTCTTGTCTTGTCTTGTTTTTGTCATGTCTTGTTTTTGTCTTATCTTGTCTTGTTTTTGTCTTGTCTTGTTTTTGTCTTGTCTTGTTTTTGTCATGTCTTGTTTTTGTCTTGTTTTTGTCTTGTTTTTGTCTTGTTTTTGTCTTGTCTTGTTTTTGTCTTGTCTTGTCTTGTCTTGTTTTTGTCTTGTCTTGTCTTGTCTTGTTTTTGTCTTGTCTTCTCTTGTCTTGTTTTTGTCTTGTCTTGTCTTGTTTTTGTCTTGTCTTGTCTTGTCTTGTCTTGTGTTTGTCTTGTCTTGTTTTTGTCTTGTCTTGTCTTGTTTTTGTCTTGTTTTGTCTTGTCTTGTCTTGTTTTTGTCTTTTGTCTTGTCTTATCTTGTCATATCTTGTCTTGACTTGTTTTTGTCTCGTCTTGTCTTGTTTTTGTCTTGTCTTGTCTTGTCTTGTCTTGTTTTTGTCTTGTCTTGTTTTTGTCTTGTTTTTGTCTTGTTTTTGTCTTGTCTTGTTCTTGTCTTGTCTTATTTTTGTCTTGTATTGTCTTGTCCTGTCTTGTTTTTGTCTTGTCTTGTCTTGTTTTTGTCTTGTCTTGTTTTTGTCTTGTCTTGTCTTGTTTTTGTCTTGTCGTGTTTTTGTATTGTCTTGTTTTTGTCTTGTCTTGTTTTTGTCTTGTCTTGTCTTGTTTTTGTCTTGTCTTGTCTTGTTTTTGTCTTGTCTTGTCTTGTTTTTGTCTTTTGTCTTGTCTTATCTTGTCATGTCTTGTCTTGTCTTGTTTTTGTCTCGTCTTGTCTTGTTTTTGTCTTGTCTTGTTTTTGTCTTGTCTTGTCTTGTTTTTGTCTTGTCTTGTCTTGTTTTTGTCTTGTCTTGTCTTGTTTTTGTCTTTTGTCTTGTCTTATCTTGTCATGTCTTGTCTTGTCTTGTTTTTGTCTCGTCTTGTCTTGTTTTTGTCTTGTCTTGTTTTTGTCTTGTCTTGTTTTTGTCATGTCTTGTTTTTGTCTTGTCTTGTTTTTGTCTCGTCTTGTCTTGTTTTTGTCTTGTCTTGTTTTTGTCATGTCTTGTTTTTGTCTTGTCTTGTCTTGTTTTTGTCTTTTGTCTTGTCTTATCTTGTCATGTCTTGTCTTGTCTTGTTTTTGTCTCGTCTTGTCTTGTTTTTGTCTTGTCTTGTTTTTGTCTTGTCTTGTTTTTGTCATGTCTTGTTTTTGTCTTGTCTTGTTTTTGTCTTGTCTTGTTTTTGTCTTGTCTTGTTTTTGTCTTGTCTTGTCTTGTTTATGTCTTGTTTTTGTCTTGTTTTTGTCTTGTCTTGTTTTTGTCTTGTCTTGTCTTGTTTTTGTCTTTTGTCTTGTCTTATCTTGTCATGTCTTGTCTTGTCTTGTTTTTGTCTCGTCTTGTCTTGTTTTTGTCTTTTGTCTTGTCTTATCTTGTCATGTCTTGTCTTGTCTTGTTTTTGTCTCGTCTTGTCTTGTTTTTGTCTTGTCTTGTTTTTGTCTTGTCTTGTTTTTGTCATGTCTTGTTTTTGTCTTGTCTTGTTTTTGTCTTGTCTTGTTTTTGTCTTGTCTTGTTTTTGTCTTGTCTTGTCTTGTTCATGTCTTGTTTTTGTCTTGTCTTGTTTTTGTCTTGTCTTGTTTTTGTCTTGTTTTAGTCTTGTCTTGTTTTTGTCTTGTCTTGTTTTTGTCTTGTCTTGTCTTGTTTTTGTCTTGTTTTTGTCTTGTCTTGTCTTTGTCTTGTTTTTGTCTTGTCTTGTTTTTGTCTTGTCTTGTCTTGTCTTGTCTTGTCTTGTCTTGGTTTTGTCTTGTCTTGTTTTTGTCTGGTCTTGTCTTGTTTTTGTCTTGTCATGTCTTGTTTTTGTCTTGTTTTTGTCTTGTCTTGTCTTTTCTTGTCTTGTCTTGTCTTGTCTTGGTTTTGTCTTGTCTTGTTTTTGTCTGGTCTTGTCTTGTTTTTGTCTTGTCTTGTCTTGTTTTTGTCTTGTTTTTGTCTTGTTTTTGTCTTGTCTTGTTTTTGTCTTGTTTTTGTCTTGTCTTGTTTTTGTCTTGTCTTGTCTTGTCTTGTCTTGTCTTGTCTTGGTTTTGTCTTGTCTTGTTTTTGTCTGGTCTTGTCTTGTTTTTGTCTTGTCTTGTCTTGTTTTTGTCTTGTTTTTGTCTTGTTTTTGTCTTGTCTTGTTTTGTCTTGTTTTTGTCTTGTCTTGTCTTGTTTTGTCTTGTCTTGTCTTGTCTTGTTTTTGTCTTGTCTTGTCTTGTTTTTGTCTTGTCTTGTCTTGTTTTTGTCTTGTCTTGTCATGTTTTTGTCTTGTCTTGTTTTTGTCTTGTTTTTGACTTGTCTTGTCTTGTTTTTGCCTTGTCTTGTTTTTGTCTTGTTTTCTCTTGTCTTGTCTTGTCCTGTCTTGTTCTTGTCTTGTCTTGTTTTTGCCTTGTCTTGTCTTGTTTTTGCCTTGTCTTGTTTTTGTCTTGTTTTGTCTTGTCTTGTCTTGTCCTGTCTTGTTTTTGTCTTGTCTGGTCTTGTTTTTGTCTTGTCTTGTCTTGTTTTTGTCTTGTCTTGTTTTTGTCTTGTCGTGTTTTTTTCATGTCTTGTTTTTGTCTTGTCTTGTTTTTGTCTTGTCTTGTTTTTGTCTTGTTTTTGTCTTGTCTTGTCATGTTTTTGTCTTGTCTTGTTTTTGTCTTGTTTTTGACTTGTCTTGTCTTGTTTTTGCCTTGTCTTGTTTTTGTCTTGTTTTGTCTTGTCTTGTCTTGTCCTGTCTTGTTCTTGTCTTGTCTTGTTTTTGCCTTGTCTTGTCTTTTTTTTGCCTTGTCTTGTTTTTGTCTTGTTTTGTCTTGTCTTGTCTTCTCCTGTCTTGTTTTTGTCTTGTCTGGTCTTGTTTTTGTCTTGTCTTGTCTTGTTTTTGTCTTGTCTTGTTTTTGTCTTGTCGTGTTTTTTTCATGTCTTGTTTTTGTCTTGTCTTGTTTTTGTCTTGTCTTGTTTTTGTCTTGTTTTAGTCTTGTCTTGTTTTTGTCTTGTCTTGTTTTTGTCTTGTCTTGTCTTGTTTTTGTCTTGTTTTTGTCTTGTCTTGTCTTTGTCTTGTTTTTGTCTTGTCTTGTTTTTGTCTTGTCTTGTCTTGTCTTGTCTTGTCTTGTCTTGGTTTTGTCTTGTCTTGTTTTTGTCTGGTCTTGTCTTGTTTTTGTCTTGTCATGTCTTGTTTTTGTCTTGTTTTTGTCTTGTCTTGTCTTTTCTTGTCTTGTCTTGTCTTGTCTTGGTTTTGTCTTGTCTTGTTTTTGTCTGGTCTTGTCTTGTTTTTGTCTTGTCTTGTCTTGTTTTTGTCTTGTTTTTGTCTTGTTTTTGTCTTGTCTTGTTTTTGTCTTGTTTTTGTCTTGTCTTGTTTTTGTCTTGTCTTGTCTTGTCTTGTCTTGTCTTGGTTTTGTCTTGTCTTGTTTTTGTCTGGTCTTGTCTTGTTTTTGTCTTGTCTTGTCTTGTTTTTGTCTTGTTTTTGTCTTGTTTTTGTCTTGTCTTGTTTTGTCTTGTTTTTGTCTTGTCTTGTCTTGTTTTGTCTTGTCTTGTCTTGTCTTGTTTTTGTCTTGTCTTGTCTTGTTTTTGTCTTGTCTTGTCTTGTTTTTGTCTTGTCTTGTCATGTTTTTGTCTTGTCTTGTTTTTGTCTTGTTTTTGACTTGTCTTGTCTTGTTTTTGCCTTGTCTTGTTTTTGTCTTGTTTTCTCTTGTCTTGTCTTGTCCTGTCTTGTTCTTGTCTTGTCTTGTTTTTGCCTTGTCTTGTCTTGTTTTTGCCTTGTCTTGTTTTTGTCTTGTTTTGTCTTGTCTTGTCTTGTCCTGTCTTGTTTTTGTCTTGTCTGGTCTTGTTTTTGTCTTGTCTTGTCTTGTTTTTGTCTTGTCTTGTTTTTGTCTTGTCGTGTTTTTTTCATGTCTTGTTTTTGTCTTGTCTTGTTTTTGTCTTGTCTTGTTTTTGTCTTGTTTTTGTCTTGTCTTGTCATGTTTTTGTCTTGTCTTGTTTTTGTCTTGTTTTTGACTTGTCTTGTCTTGTTTTTGCCTTGTCTTGTTTTTGTCTTGTTTTGTCTTGTCTTGTCTTGTCCTGTCTTGTTCTTGTCTTGTCTTGTTTTTGCCTTGTCTTGTCTTTTTTTTGCCTTGTCTTGTTTTTGTCTTGTTTTGTCTTGTCTTGTCTTCTCCTGTCTTGTTTTTGTCTTGTCTGGTCTTGTTTTTGTCTTGTCTTGTCTTGTTTTTGTCTTGTCTTGTTTTTGTCTTGTCGTGTTTTTTTCATGTCTTGTTTTTGTCTTGTCTTGTTTTTGTCTTGTTTTTGTCTTGTCTTGTTTTTGTCTTGTCTTGTCTTGTCTTGTCTTGTCTTGTCTTGGTTTTGTCTTGTCTTGTTTTTGTCTTGTCTTGTCTTGTTTTTGTCTTGTTTTTGTCTTGTCTTGTCTTTGTCTTGTTTTTGTCTTGTCTTGTTTTTGTCTTGTCTTGTCTTGTCTTGTCTTGTCTTGTCTTGGTTTTGTCTTGTCTTGTTTTTGTCTGGTCTTGTCTTGTTTTTGTCTTGTCATGTCTTGTTTTTGTCTTGTTTTTGTCTTGTCTTGTCTTTTCTTGTCTTGTCTTGTCTTGTCTTGGTTTTGTCTTGTCTTGTTTTTGTCTGGTCTTGTCTTGTTTTTGTCTTGTCTTGTCTTGTTTTTGTCTTGTTTTTGTCTTGTTTTTGTCTTGTCTTGTTTTTGTCTTGTTTTTGTCTTGTCTTGTTTTTGTCTTGTCTTGTCTTGTCTTGTCTTGTCTTGTCTTGGTTTTGTCTTGTCTTGTTTTTGTCTGGTCTTGTCTTGTTTTTGTCTTGTCTTGTCTTGTTTTTGTCTTGTTTTTGTCTTGTTTTTGTCTTGTCTTGTTTTGTCTTGTTTTTGTCTTGTCTTGTTTTGTCTTGTTTTGTCTTGTCTTGTCTTGTCTTGTTTTTGTCTTGTCTTGTCTTGTTTTTGTCTTGTCTTGTCTTGTTTTTGTCTTGTCTTGTCATGTTTTTGTCTTGTCTTGTTTTTGTCTTGTTTTTGACTTGTCTTGTCTTGTTTTTGCCTTGTCTTGTTTTTGTCTTGTTTTCTCTTGTCTTGTCTTGTCCTGTCTTGTTCTTGTCTTGTCTTGTTTTTGCCTTGTCTTGTCTTGTTTTTGCCTTGTCTTGTTTTTGTCTTGTTTTGTCTTGTCTTGTCTTGTCCTGTCTTGTTTTTGTCTTGTCTGGTCTTGTTTTTGTCTTGTCTTGTCTTGTTTTTGTCTTGTCTTGTTTTTGTCTTGTCGTGTTTTTTTCATGTCTTGTTTTTGTCTTGTCTTGTTTTTGTCTTGTCTTGTTTTTGTCTTGTTTTTGTCTTGTCTTGTTTTTGTCTCGTCTTGTCTTGTTTTTGTCTTTTGTCTTGTCTTATCTTGTCATGTCTTGTCTTGTCTTGTTTTTGTCTCGTCTTGTCTTGTTTTTGTCTTGTCTTGTTTTTGTCTTGTCTTGTTTTTGTCATGTCTTGTTTTTGTCTTGTCTTGTTTTTGTCTTGTCTTGTTTTTGTCTTGTCTTGTTTTTGTCTTGTCTTGTCTTGTTCATGTCTTGTTTTTGTCTTGTCTTGTTTTTGTCTTGTCTTGTTTTTGTCTTGTTTTAGTCTTGTCTTGTTTTTGTCTTGTCTTGTTTTTGTCTTGTCTTGTCTTGTTTTTGTCTTGTTTTTGTCTTGTCTTGTCTTTGTCTTGTTTTTGTCTTGTCTTGTTTTTGTCTTGTCTTGTCTTGTCTTGTCTTGTCTTGTCTTGGTTTTGTCTTGTCTTGTTTTTGTCTGGTCTTGTCTTGTTTTTGTCTTGTCATGTCTTGTTTTTGTCTTGTTTTTGTCTTGTCTTGTCTTTTCTTGTCTTGTCTTGTCTTGTCTTGGTTTTGTCTTGTCTTGTTTTTGTCTGGTCTTGTCTTGTTTTTGTCTTGTCTTGTCTTGTTTTTGTCTTGTTTTTGTCTTGTCTTGTTTTTGTCTTGTTTTTGTCTTGTCTTGTTTTTGTCTTGTCTTGTCTTGTCTTGTCTTGTCTTGTCTTGGTTTTGTCTTGTCTTGTTTTTGTCTGGTCTTGTCTTGTTTTTGTCTTGTCTTGTCTTGTTTTTGTCTTGTTTTTGTCTTGTTTTTGTCTTGTCTTGTTTTGTCTTGTTTTTGTCTTGTCTTGTCTTGTTTTGTCTTGTCTTGTCTTGTCTTGTTTTTGTCTTGTCTTGTCTTGTTTTTGTCTTGTCTTGTCTTGTTTTTGTCTTGTCTTGTCATGTTTTTGTCTTGTCTTGTTTTTGTCTTGTTTTTGACTTGTCTTGTCTTGTTTTTGCCTTGTCTTGTTTTTGTCTTGTTTTCTCTTGTCTTGTCTTGTCCTGTCTTGTTCTTGTCTTGTCTTGTTTTTGCCTTGTCTTGTCTTGTTTTTGCCTTGTCTTGTTTTTGTCTTGTTTTGTCTTGTCTTGTCTTGTCCTGTCTTGTTTTTGTCTTGTCTGGTCTTGTTTTTGTCTTGTCTTGTCTTGTTTTTGTCTTGTCTTGTTTTTGTCTTGTCGTGTTTTTTTCATGTCTTGTTTTTGTCTTGTCTTGTTTTTGTCTTGTCTTGTTTTTGTCTTGTTTTTGTCTTGTCTTGTCATGTTTTTGTCTTGTCTTGTTTTTGTCTTGTTTTTGACTTGTCTTGTCTTGTTTTTGCCTTGTCTTGTTTTTGTCTTGTTTTGTCTTGTCTTGTCTTGTCCTGTCTTGTTCTTGTCTTGTCTTGTTTTTGCCTTGTCTTGTCTTTTTTTTGCCTTGTCTTGTTTTTGTCTTGTTTTGTCTTGTCTTGTCTTGTCCTGTCTTGTTTTTGTCTTGTCTGGTCTTGTTTTTGTCTTGTCTTGTCTTGTTTTTGTCTTGTCTTGTTTTTGTCTTGTCGTGTTTTTTTCATGTCTTGTTTTTGTCTTGTCTTGTTTTTGTCTTGTCTTGTTTTTGTCTTGTTTTAGTCTTGTCTTGTTTTTGTCTTGTCTTGTTTTTGTCTTGTCTTGTCTTGTTTTTGTCTTGTTTTTGTCTTGTCTTGTCTTTGTCTTGTTTTTGTCTTGTCTTGTTTTTGTCTTGTCTTGTCTTGTCTTGTCTTGTCTTGTCTTGGTTTTGTCTTGTCTTGTTTTTGTCTGGTCTTGTCTTGTTTTTGTCTTGTCATGTCTTGTTTTTGTCTTGTTTTTGTCTTGTCTTGTCTTTTCTTGTCTTGTCTTGTCTTGTCTTGGTTTTGTCTTGTCTTGTTTTTGTCTGGTCTTGTCTTGTTTTTGTCTTGTCTTGTCTTGTTTTTGTCTTGTTTTTGTCTTGTTTTTGTCTTGTCTTGTTTTTGTCTTGTTTTTGTCTTGTCTTGTTTTTGTCTTGTCTTGTCTTGTCTTGTCTTGTCTTGTCTTGGTTTTGTCTTGTCTTGTTTTTGTCTGGTCTTGTCTTGTTTTTGTCTTGTCTTGTCTTGTTTTTGTCTTGTTTTTGTCTTGTTTTTGTCTTGTCTTGTTTTGTCTTGTTTTTGCCTTGTCTTGTCTTGTTTTGTCTTGTCTTGTCTTGTCTTGTTTTTGTCTTGTCTTGTCTTGTTTTTGTCTTGTCTTGTCTTGTTTTTGTCTTGTCTTGTCATGTTTTTGTCTTGTCTTGTTTTTGTCTTGTTTTTGACTTGTCTTGTCTTGTTTTTGCCTTGTCTTGTTTTTGTCTTGTTTTCTCTTGTCTTGTCTTGTCCTGTCTTGTTCTTGTCTTGTCTTGTTTTTGCCTTGTCTTGTCTTGTTTTTGCCTTGTCTTGTTTTTGTCTTGTTTTGTCTTGTCTTGTCTTGTCCTGTCTTGTTTTTGTCTTGTCTGGTCTTGTTTTTGTCTTGTCTTGTCTTGTTTTTGTCTTGTCTTGTTTTTGTCTTGTCGTGTTTTTTTCATGTCTTGTTTTTGTCTTGTCTTGTTTTTGTCTTGTCTTGTTTTTGTCTTGTCTTGTTTTTGTCTCGTCTTGTCTTGTTTTTGTCTTGTCTTGTTTTTGTCTTGTCTTGTTTTTGTCATGTCTTGTTTTTGTCTTGTCTTGTTTTTGTCTTGTCTTGTTTTTGTCTTGTCTTGTTTTTGTCTTGTCTTGTCTTGTTTATGTCTTGTTTTTGTCTTGTTTTTGTCTTGTCTTGTTTTTGTCTTGTCTTGTCTTATTTTTGTCTTGTCTTGTCTTGTTTTTGTCTTGTCTTGTCTTGTGTTTGTCTTGTATTGTTTTTGTCTTGTCTTGTTTTTGTCTTGTCTTGTTTTTGTCTTGTCTTGTCTTGTTTTTGTCTTGTTTTTGTCTTGTCTTGTCTTTGTCTTGTTTTTGTCTTGTCTTGTCTTGTTTTTGTCTTGTTTTTGTCTTGTCTTGTTTTTGTCTTGTCTTGTCTTGTCTTGTCTTGTCTTGTCTTGGTTTTGTCTTGTCTTGTTTTTGTCTGGTCTTGTCTTGTTTTTGTCTGGTCTTGTCTTGTTTTTGTCTTGTTTTTGTCTTGTTTTTGTCTTGTCTTGTTTTTGTCTTGTTTTTGTCTTGTCTTGTTTTTGTCTTGTCTTGTCTTGTCTTGTCTTGTCTTGTCTTGGTTTTGTCTTGTCTTGTTTTTGTCTGGTCTTGTCTTGTTTTTGTCTTGTCTTGTCTTGTTTTTGTCTTGTTTTTGTCTTGTTTTTGTCTTGTCTTGTTTTGTCTTGTTTTTGTCTTGTCTTGTCTTGTTTTGTCTTGTCTTGTCTTGTCTTGTTTTTGTCTTGTCTTGTCTTGTTTTTGTCTTGTCTTGTCTTGTTTTTGTCTTGTCTTGTCATGTTTTTGTCTTGTCTTGTTTTTGTCTTGTTTTTGACTTGTCTTGTCTTGTTTTTGCCTTGTCTTGTTTTTGTCTTGTTTTGTCTTGTCTTGTCTTGTCCTGTCTTGTTCTTGTCTTGTCTTGTTTTTGCCTTGTCTTGTCTTGTTTTTGCCTTGTCTTGTTTTTGTCTTGTTTTGTCTTGTCTTGTCTTGTCCTGTCTTGTTTTTGTCTTGTCTGGTCTTGTTTTTGTCTTGTCTTGTCTTGTTTTTGTCTTGTCTTGTTTTTGTCTTGTCGTGTTTTTTTCATGTCTTGTTTTTGTCTTGTCTTGTTTTTGTCTTGTCTTGTTTTTGTCTTGTTTTTGTCTTGTCTTGTTTTTGTCTCGTCTTGTCTTGTTTTTGTCTTGTCTTGTTTTTGTCTTGTCTTGTTTTTGTCATGTCTTGTTTTTGTCTTGTCTTGTTTTTGTCTTGTCTTGTTTTTGTCTTGTCTTGTTTTTGTCTTGTCTTGTCTTGTTTATGTCTTGTTTTTGTCTTGTTTTTGTCTTGTCTTGTTTTTGTCTTGTCTTGTCTTATTTTTGTCTTGTCTTGTCTTGTTTTTGTCTTGTCTTGTCTTGTGTTTGTCTTGTATTGTTTTTGTCTTGTCTTGTTTTTGTCTTGTCTTGTTTTTGTCTTGTCTTGTCTTGTTTTTGTCTTGTCTTGTCTTGTTTTTGTCTTGTTTTTGTCTTGTCTTGTCTTTGTCTTGTTTTTGTCTTGTCTTGTCTTGTTTTTGTCTTGTTTTTGTCTTGTCTTGTTTTTGTCTTGTCTTGTCTTGTCTTGTCTTGTCTTGTCTTGGTTTTGTCTTGTCTTGGTTTTGTCTTGTCTTGGTTTTGTCTTGTCTTGTTTTTGTCTGGTCTTGTCTTGTTTTTGTCTTGTCTTGTCTTGTTTTTGTCTTGTTTTTGTCTTGTTTTTGTCTTGTTTTTGTCTTGTCTTGTTTTTGTCTTGTTTTTGTCTTGTCTTGTCTTGTCTTGTTTTTGTCTTGTTTTGTCTTGTTTTTGTCTTGTCTTGTCTTGTCTTGTTTTTGTCTTGTCTTGTCTTGTTTTTGTCTTGTCTTGTTTTTGTCTTGTCTTGTCATGTTTTTGTCTTGTCTTGTTTTTGTCTTGTTTTTGACTTGTCTTGTCTTGTTTTTGCCTTGTCTTGTTTTTGTCTTGTTTTGTCTTGTCTTGTCTTGTCCTGTCTTGTTCTTGTCTTGTCTTGTTTTTGCCTTGTCTTGTCTTTTTTTTGCCTTGTCTTGTTTTTGTCTTGTTTTGTCTTGTCTTGTCTTGTCCTGTCTTGTTTTTGTCTTGTCTGGTCTTGTTTTTGTCTTGTCTTGTCTTGTTTTTGTCTTGTCTTGTTTTTGTCTTGTCGTGTTTTTTTCATGTCTTGTTTTTGTCTTGTCTTGTTTTTGTCTTGTCTTGTTTTTGTCTTGTCTTGTCTTGTCTTGTCTTGTCTTGTCTTGGTTTTGTCTTGTCTTGTTTTTGTCTGGTCTTGTCTTGTTTTTGTCTTGTCATGTCTTGTTTTTGTCTTGTTTTTGTCTTGTTTTTGTCTTGTCTTGTTTTTGTCTTGTTTTTGTCTTGTCTTGTTTTTGTCTTGTCTTGTCTTGTCTTGTCTTGGTTTTGTCTTGTCTTGTTTTTGTCTGGTCTTGTCTTGTTTTTGTCTTGTCTTGTCTTGTTTTTGTCTTGTTTTTGTCTTGTTTTTGTCTTGTCTTGTTTTGTCTTGTTTTTGTCTTGTCTTGTCTTGTTTTGTCTTGTCTTGTCTTGTCTTGTTTTTGTCTTGTCTTGTCTTGTTTTTGTCTTGTCTTGTCTTGTTTTTGTCTTGTCTTGTCATGTTTTTGTCTTGTCTTGTTTTTGTCTTGTTTTTGACTTGTCTTGTCTTGTTTTTGCCTTGTCTTGTTTTTGTCTTGTTTTGTCTTGTCTTGTCTTGTCCTGTCTTGTTCTTGTCTTGTCTTGTTTTTGCCTTGTCTTGTCTTGTTTTTGCCTTGTCTTGTTTTTGTCTTGTTTTGTCTTGTCTTGTCTTGTCCTGTCTTGTTTTTGTCTTGTCTGGTCTTGTTTTTGTCTTGTCTTGTCTTGTTTTTGTCTTGTCTTGTTTTTGTCTTGTCGTGTTTTTTTCATGTCTTGTTTTTGTCTTGTCTTGTTTTTGTCTTGTCTTGTTTTTGTCTTGTTTTTGTCTTGTCTTGTTTTTGTCTCGTCTTGTCTTGTTTTTGTCTTGTCTTGTTTTTGTCTTGTCTTGTTTTTGTCATGTCTTGTTTTTGTCTTGTCTTGTTTTTGTCTTGTCTTGTTTTTGTCTTGTCTTGTTTTTGTCTTGTCTTGTCTTGTTTATGTCTTGTTTTGTCTTGTTTTTGTCTTGTCTTGTTTTTGTCTTGTCTTGTCTTATTTTTGTCTTGTCTTGTCTTGTTTTTGTCTTGTCTTGTCTTGTGTTTGTCTTGTATTGTTTTTGTCTTGTCTTGTTTTTGTCTTGTCTTGTTTTTGTCTTGTCTTGTCTTGTTTTTGTCTTGTCTTGTCTTGTTTTTGTCTTGTTTTTGTCTTGTTTTTGTCTTGTCTTGTCTTTGTCTTGTTTTTGTCTTGTCTTGTCTTGTTTTTGTCTTGTCTTGTCTTGTCTTGTCTTGTCTTGTCTTGGTTTTGTCTTGTCTTGTTTTTGTCTTGTTTTTGTCTTGTTTTTGTCTTGTCTTGTTCTTGTCTTGTCTTATTTTTGTCTTGTATTGTTTTTGTCTTGTTTTTGTCTTGTTTTTGTCTTGTCTTGTTCTTGTCTTGTCTTATTTTTGTCTTGTATTGTCTTGTCCTGTCTTGTTTTTGTCTTGTCTTGTCTTGTTTTTGTCTGGTCTTGTCTTGTTTTTGTCTTGTCTTGTTTTTGTCTTGTCTTGTCTTGTTTTTGTCTTGTCGTGTTTTTGTCTTGTCTTGTTTTTGTCTTGTTTTTGTCTTGTCTTGTCTTGTTTTTGTCTTGTTTTTGTCTTGTCTT
This sequence comes from Oncorhynchus mykiss, assembly GCF_057628025.1. Lineage (NCBI taxonomy): Eukaryota > Metazoa > Chordata > Actinopteri > Salmoniformes > Salmonidae > Oncorhynchus > Oncorhynchus mykiss. The sequence goes on from NC_143036.1 coordinate 40,561,502, forward strand.
GTCTTGTTTTTGTCTTGTCTTGTTTTTGTCTTGTCTTGTCTTGTTTTTGTCTTGTCTTGTTTTTGTCTTGTCTTGTCTTGTTTTTGTCATGTCTTGTTTTTGTCTTGTCTTGTCTTGTTTTTGTCATGTCTTGTTTTTGTCTTGTCTTGTCTTGTTTTTGTCTTGTCTTGTTTTTGTCTTGTCTTGTTTTTGTCATGTCTTGTTTTTGTCTTGTCTTGTTTTTGTCTTGTTTTTGTCTTGTTTTTGTCTTGTTTTTGTCATGTCTTGTTTTTGTCTTGTCTTGTCTTGTTTTTGTCATGTCTTGTTTTTGTCTTATCTTGTCTTGTTTTTGTCTTGTCTTGTTTTTGTCTTGTCTTGTTTTTGTCATGTCTTGTTTTTGTCTTGTTTTTGTCTTGTTTTTGTCTTGTTTTTGTCTTGTCTTGTTTTTGTCTTGTCTTGTCTTGTCTTGTTTTTGTCTTGTCTTGTCTTGTCTTGTTTTTGTCTTGTCTTCTCTTGTCTTGTTTTTGTCTTGTCTTGTCTTGTTTTTGTCTTGTCTTGTCTTGTCTTGTCTTGTGTTTGTCTTGTCTTGTTTTTGTCTTGTCTTGTCTTGTTTTTGTCTTGTTTTGTCTTGTCTTGTCTTGTTTTTGTCTTTTGTCTTGTCTTATCTTGTCATATCTTGTCTTGACTTGTTTTTGTCTCGTCTTGTCTTGTTTTTGTCTTGTCTTGTCTTGTCTTGTCTTGTTTTTGTCTTGTCTTGTTTTTGTCTTGTTTTTGTCTTGTTTTTGTCTTGTCTTGTTCTTGTCTTGTCTTATTTTTGTCTTGTATTGTCTTGTCCTGTCTTGTTTTTGTCTTGTCTTGTCTTGTTTTTGTCTTGTCTTGTTTTTGTCTTGTCTTGTCTTGTTTTTGTCTTGTCGTGTTTTTGTATTGTCTTGTTTTTGTCTTGTCTTGTTTTTGTCTTGTCTTGTCTTGTTTTTGTCTTGTCTTGTCTTGTTTTTGTCTTGTCTTGTCTTGTTTTTGTCTTTTGTCTTGTCTTATCTTGTCATGTCTTGTCTTGTCTTGTTTTTGTCTTGTCTTGTCTTGTCTTGTTTTTGTCTTGTCTTATCTTGTCATGTCTTGTCTTGTCTTGTTTTTGTCTCGTCTTGTCATGTTTTTGTCTTGTCTTGTTTTTGTCTTGTCTTGTCTTGTTTTTGTCTTGTCTTGTCTTGTTTTTGTCTTGTCTTGTCTTGTTTTTGTCTTTTGTCTTGTCTTATCTTGTCATGTCTTGTCTTGTCTTGTTTTTGTCTCGTCTTGTCTTGTTTTTGTCTTGTCTTGTTTTTGTCTTGTCTTGTTTTTGTCATGTCTTGTTTTTGTCTTGTCTTGTTTTTGTCTCGTCTTGTCTTGTTTTTGTCTTGTCTTGTTTATGTCATGTCTTGTTTTTGTCTTGTCTTGTCTTGTTTTTGTCTTTTGTCTTGTCTTATCTTGTCATGTCTTGTCTTGTCTTGTTTTTGTCTCGTCTTGTCTTGTTTTTGTCTTGTCTTGTTTTTGTCTTGTCTTGTTTTTGTCATGTCTTGTTTTTGTCTTGTCTTGTTTTTGTCTTGTCTTGTTTTTGTCTTGTCTTGTTTTTGTCTTGTCTTGTCTTGTTTATGTCTTGTTTTTGTCTTGTTTTTGTCTTGTCTTGTTTTTGTCTTGTCTTGTCTTATTTTTGTCTTGTCTTGTCTTGTTTTTGTCTTGTCTTGTCTTGTTTTTGTCTTGTATTGTTTTTGTCTTGTCTTGTCTTGTTTTTGTCTTGTCTTATTTTTGTCTTGTCTTGTCTTGTTTTTGTCTTGTCTTGTCTTGTTTTTGTCTTGTCTTGTTTTTGTCTTGTCTTGTCTTGTTTTTGTCTTGTCTTGTTTTTGTCTTGTCTTGTCTTGTTTTTGTCTTGTCTTGTTTTTGTCTTGTCTTGTTTTTGTCTTGTCTTGTTTTCGTCTCGTCTTGTCTTGTCTTGTTTATGTCTTGTCTTGTTTTTGTCTTGTCTTGTTTTTGTCTTGTCTTGTTCTTGTCTTGTCTTGTTTTTGCCTTGTCTTGTCTTGTTTTTGCCTTGTCTTTGTCTTGTTTTGTCTTGTCTTGTCCTGTCTTGTTTTTGTCTTGTCTTGTTCTTGTCTTGTCTTGTTTTTGCCTTGTCTTGTCTTGTTTTTGCCTTGTCTTTGTCTTGTTTTGTCTTGTCTTGTCCTGTCTTGTTTTTGTCTTGTCTTGTCTTGTTTTTGTCTTGTCTTGTCTTGTTTTTGTCTTGTCTTGTTTTTGTCTTGTCGTGTTTTTTTCATGTCTTGTTTTTGTCTTGTCTTGTTTTTGTCTTGTCTTGTTTTTGTCTTGTTTTTGTCTTGTCTTGTTTTTGTCTTGTCTTGTCTTGTCTTGTTTTTGTCTTGTCTTGTCTTGTTTTTGTCTTGTCTTCTCTTGTCTTGTTTTTGTCTTGTTTTGTCTTGTTTTTGTCTTGTTTTGTCTTGTCTTGTCTTGTGTTTGTCTTGTCTTGTTTTTGTCTTGTCTTGTCTTGTTTTTGTCTTGTTTTGTCTTGTCTTGTCTTGTTTTTGTCTTTTGTCTTGTCTTATCTTGTCATATCTTGTCTTGTCTTGTTTTTGTCTCGTCTTGTCTTGTTTTTGTCTTGTTTTTGTCTTGTCTTGTCTTGTCTTGTCTTATTTTTGTCTTGTATTGTCTTGTCCTGTCTTGTTTTTGTCTTGTCTTGTCTTGTTTTTGTCTTGTCTTGTCTTGTTTTTGTCTTGTCTTGTTTTTGTCTTGTCTTGTCTTGTTTTTGTCTTGTCTCGTTATTGTCTTGTCGTGTTTTTGTCTTGTCTTGTTTTTGTCTTGTCTTGTTTTTGTCTTGTTTTTGTCTTGTCTTGTCTTGTTTTTGTCTTGTTTTTGTCTTGTCTTGTCTTGTTTTTGTCTTGTCTTGTTTTTGTCTTGTTTTTGTCTTGTCTTGTCTTGTTTTTGTCATGTCTTGTTTTTGTCTTGTCTTGTTTTTGTCTTGTCTTGTTTTTGTCTTGTCTTGTTTTTGTCTTGTCTTGTTTTTGTCTTGTCTTGTCTTGTTTTTGTCATGTCTTGTTTTTGTCTTGTCTTGTCTTGTTTTTGTCTTGTCTTGTTTTTGTCTTGTCTTGTTTTTGTCATGTCTTGTTTTTGTCTTGTCTTGTTTTTGTCTTGTTTTTGTCTTGTTTTTGTCTTGTTTTTGTCTTGTTTTTGTCTTGTCTTGTTTTTGTCTTGTCTTGTCTTGTCTTGTTTTTGTCTTGTCTTGTCTTGTCTTGTTTTTGTCTTGTCTTCTCTTGTCTTGTTTTTGTCTTGTCTTGTCTTGTTTTTGTCTTGTCTTGTCTTGTCTTGTCTTGTGTTTGTCTTGTCTTGTTTTTGTCTTGTTTTGTCTTGTCTTGTCTTGTTTTTGTCATTTGTCTTGTCTTATCTTGTCATATCTTGTCTTGTCTTGTTTTTGTCTCGTCTTGTCTTGTTTTTGTCTTGTCTTGTTTTTGTCTTGTCTTGTTTTTGTCTTGTCTTGTTTTTGTCTTGTTTTTGTCTTGTTTTTGTCTTGTCTTGTTCTTGTCTTGTCTTATTTTTGTCTTGTATTGTCTTGTCCTGTCTTGTTTTTGTCTTGTCTTGTCTTGTTTTTGTCTTGTCTTGTTTTTGTCTTGTAGTGTTTTTGTCTTGTCTTGTTTTTGTCTTGTCTTGTTTTTGTCTTGTCTTGTCTTGTTTTTGTCTTGTCTTGTCTTGTTTTTGTCTTTTGTCTTGTCTTATCTTGTCATGTCTTGTCTTGTCTTGTTTTTGTCTTGTCTTGCTTTTGTCTTGTCTTGTTTTTGTCATGTCTTGTTTTTGTCTTGTCTTGTCTTGTTTTTGTCTTGTCTTGTTTTTGTCTTGTCTTGTTTTTGTCTTGTCTTGTTTTTGTCTTGTCTTGTTTTTGTCTTGTCTTGTCTTGTTTTTGTCTTGTCTTGTTTTTGTCTTGTCTTGTTTTTGTCTTGTCGTGTTTTTGTCTTGTCGTGTTTTTGTCTTGTCTTGTTTTTGTCTTGTCTTGTTTTTGTCTTGTTTTTGTCTTGTTTTTGTCTTGTTTTTGTCTTGTCTTGTTTTTGTCTTGTTTTTGTCTTGTCTTGTCTTGTCTTGTTTTTGTCTTGTTTTGTCTTGTTTTTGTCTTGTCTTGTTTTTGTCTTGTTTTTGTCTTGTCTTGTCTTGTCTTGTTTTTGTCTTGTTTTGTCTTGTTCTTGTCTTGTCTTGTCTTGTTTTTGTCTTGTCTTGTCTTGTTTTTGTCTTGTCTTGTCTTGTTTTTGTCTTGTCTTGTCATGTTTTTGTCTTGTCTTGTTTTTGTCTTGTTTTTGACTTGTCTTGTCTTGTTTTTGCCTTGTCTTGTTTTTGTCTTGTTTTGTCTTGTCTTGTCTTGTCCTGTCTTGTTCTTGTCTTGTCTTGTTTTTGCCTTGTCTTGTCTTTTTTTTGCCTTGTCTTGTTTTTGTCTTGTTTTGTCTTGTCTTGTCTTGTCCTGTCTTGTTTTTGTCTTGTCTGGTCTTGTTTTTGTCTTGTCTTGTCTTGTTTTTGTCTTGTCTTGTTTTTGTCTTGTCGTGTTTTTTTCATGTCTTGTTTTTGTCTTGTCTTGTTTTTGTCTTGTCTTGTTTTTGTCTTGTTTTTGTCTTGTCTTGTTTTTGTCTCGTCTTGTCTTGTTTTTGTCTTGTCTTGTTTTTGTCTTGTCTTGTTTTTGTCATGTCTTGTTTTTGTCTTGTCTTGTTTTTGTCTTGTCTTGTTTTTGTCTTGTCTTGTTTTTGTCTTGTCTTGTTTTTGTCTTGTCTTGTCTTGTTTATGTCTTGTTTTTGTCTTGTTTTTGTCTTGTCTTGTTTTTGTCTTGTCTTGTCTTGTTTTTGTCTTGTCTTGTCTTGTTTTTGTCTTTTGTCTTGTCTTATCTTGTCATGTCTTGTCTTGTCTTGTTTTTGTCTTGTCTTGCTTTTGTCTTGTCTTGTTTTTGTCATGTCTTGTTTTTGTCTTGTCTTGTCTTGTTTTTGTCTTGTCTTGTTTTTGTCTTGTCTTGTTTTTGTCTTGTCTTGTTTTTGTCTTGTCTTGTTTTTGTCTTGTCTTGTCTTGTTTTTGTCTTGTCTTGTTTTTGTCTTGTCTTGTCTTGTTTTTGTCTTGTCGTGTTTTTGTCTTGTCGTGTTTTTGTCTTGTCTTGTTTTTGTCTTGTCTTGTTTTTGTCTTGTTTTTGTCTTGTTTTTGTCTTGTTTTTGTCTTGTCTTGTTTTTGTCTTGTTTTTGTCTTGTCTTGTCTTGTCTTGTTTTTGTCTTGTTTTGTCTTGTTTTTGTCTTGTCTTGTTTTTGTCTTGTTTTTGTCTTGTCTTGTCTTGTCTTGTTTTTGTCTTGTTTTGTCTTGTTCTTGTCTTGTCTTGTCTTGTTTTTGTCTTGTCTTGTCTTGTTTTTGTCTTGTCTTGTCTTGTTTTTGTCTTGTCTTGTCATGTTTTTGTCTTGTCTTGTTTTTGTCTTGTTTTTGACTTGTCTTGTCTTGTTTTTGCCTTGTCTTGTTTTTGTCTTGTTTTGTCTTGTCTTGTCTTGTCCTGTCTTGTTCTTGTCTTGTCTTGTTTTTGCCTTGTCTTGTCTTTTTTTTGCCTTGTCTTGTTTTTGTCTTGTTTTGTCTTGTCTTGTCTTGTCCTGTCTTGTTTTTGTCTTGTCTGGTCTTGTTTTTGTCTTGTCTTGTCTTGTTTTTGTCTTGTCTTGTTTTTGTCTTGTCGTGTTTTTTTCATGTCTTGTTTTTGTCTTGTCTTGTTTTTGTCTTGTCTTGTTTTTGTCTTGTTTTTGTCTTGTCTTGTTTTTGTCTCGTCTTGTCTTGTTTTTGTCTTGTCTTGTTTTTGTCTTGTCTTGTTTTTGTCATGTCTTGTTTTTGTCTTGTCTTGTTTTTGTCTTGTCTTGTTTTTGTCTTGTCTTGTTTTTGTCTTGTCTTGTTTTTGTCTTGTCTTGTCTTGTTTATGTCTTGTTTTTGTCTTGTTTTTGTCTTGTCTTGTTTTTGTCTTGTCTTGTCTTATTTTTGTCTTGTCTTGTCTTGTTTTTGTCATGTCTTGTCTTGTTTTTGTCTTGTCTTGTTTTTGTCTTGTCTTGTTTTTGTCTTGTCTTGTCTTGTTTTTGTCTTGTCTTGTCTTGTTTTTGTCTTGTCTTGTTTTTGTCTTGTCTTGTCTTGTTTTTGTCTTGTTTTTGTCTTGTTTTTGTCTTGTCTTGTCTTGTTTTTGTCTTGTCTTGTCTTGTTTTTGTCTTGTCTTGTTTTTGTCTTGTCTTGTCTTGTTTTTGTCTTGTCTTGTCTTGTTTTTGTCTTGTTTTTGTCTTGTCTTGTTTTTGTCTTGTCTTGTCTTGTCTTGTCTTGTCTTGTCTTGGTTTTGTCTTGTCTTGGTTTTGTCTTGTCTTGTTTTTGTCTGGTCTTGTCTTGTTTTTGTCTTGTCTTGTCTTGTTTTTGTCTTGTTTTTGTCTTGTTTTTGTCTTGTTTTTGTCTTGTCTTGTTTTTGTCTTGTTTTTGTCTTGTCTTGTCTTGTCTTGTTTTTGTCTTGTTTTGTCTTGTTTTTGTCTTGTCTTGTTTTGTCTTGTTTTTGTCTTATCTTGTCTTGTTTTGTCTTGTCTTGTCTTGTCTTGTTTTTGTCTTGTCTTGTCTTGTTTTTGTCTTGTCTTGTTTTTGTCTTGTTTTTGACTTGTCTTGTCTTGTTTTTGCCTTGTCTTGTTTTTGTCTTGTTTTGTCTTGTCTTGTCTTGTCCTGTCTTGTTCTTGTCTTGTCTTGTTTTTGCCTTGTCTTGTCTTGTTTTTGCCTTGTCTTGTTTTTGTCTTGTTTTGTCTTGTCTTGTCCTGTCTTGTTTTTGTCTTGTCTTGTCTTGTTTTTGTCTTGTCTTGTCTTGTTTTTGTCTTGTCTTGTTTTTGTCTTGTCGTGTTTTTTTCATGTCTTGTTTTTGTCTTGTCTTGTTTTTGTCTTGTCTTGTTTTTGTCTTGTTTTTGTCTTGTCTTGTTTTTGTCTTGTCTTGTCTTTGTCTTGTTTTTGTCTTGTCTTGTCTTGTTTTTGTCTTGTCTTCTCTTGTCTTGTTTTTGTCTTGTTTTGTCTTGTTTTTGTCTTGTCTTGTCTTGTCTTGTCTTGTGTTTGTCTTGTCTTGTTTTTGTCTTGTCTTGTCTTGTTTTTGTCTTGTTTTGTCTTGTCTTGTCTTGTTTTTGTCTTTTGTCTTGTCTTATCTTGTCATATCTTGTCTTGTCTTGTTTTTGTCTCGTCTTGTCTTGTTTTTGTCTTGTCTTGTCTTGTCTTGTTTTTGTCTTGTCTTGTTTTTGTCTTGTTTTTGTCTTGTTTTTGTCTTGTCTTGTTCTTGTCTTGTCTTATTTTTGTCTTGTATTGTCTTGTCCTGTCTTGTTTTTGTCTTGTCTTGTCTTGTTTTTGTCTTGTCTTGTCTTGTTTTTGTCTTGTCTTGTTTTTGTCTTGTCTTGTCTTGTTTTTGTCTTGTCGTGTTTTTGTCTTGTCTTGTCTTGTTTTTGTCTTGTCTTGTCTTGTTTTTGTCTTGTTTTTGTCTTGTCTTGTCTTGTTTTTGTCTTGTCTTGTTTTTGTCTTGTCTTGTCTTGTTTTTGTCTTGTCTTGTTTTTGTCTTGTCTTGTCTTGTTTTTGTCATGTCTTGTTTTTGTCTTGTCTTGTCTTGTTTTTGTCATGTCTTGTTTTTGTCTTGTCTTGTCTTGTTTTTGTCTTGTCTTGTTTTTGTCTTGTCTTGTTTTTGTCATGTCTTGTTTTTGTCTTGTCTTGTTTTTGTCTTGTTTTTGTCTTGTTTTTGTCTTGTTTTTGTCATGTCTTGTTTTTGTCTTGTCTTGTCTTGTTTTTGTCATGTCTTGTTTTTGTCTTATCTTGTCTTGTTTTTGTCTTGTCTTGTTTTTGTCTTGTCATGTTTTTGTCATGTCTTGTTTTTGTCTTGTTTTTGTCTTGTTTTTGTCTTGTTTTTGTCTTGTCTTGTTTTTGTCTTGTCTTGTCTTGTCTTGTTTTTGTCTTGTCTTGTCTTGTCTTGTTTTTGTCTTGTCTTCTCTTGTCTTGTTTTTGTCTTGTCTTGTCTTGTTTTTGTCTTGTCTTGTCTTGTCTTGTCTTGTGTTTGTCTTGTCTTGTTTTTGTCTTGTCTTGTCTTGTTTTTGTCTTGTTTTGTCTTGTCTTGTCTTGTTTTTGTCTTTTGTCTTGTCTTATCTTGTCATATCTTGTCTTGACTTGTTTTTGTCTCGTCTTGTCTTGTTTTTGTCTTGTCTTGTCTTGTCTTGTCTTGTTTTTGTCTTGTCTTGTTTTTGTCTTGTTTTTGTCTTGTTTTTGTCTTGTCTTGTTCTTGTCTTGTCTTATTTTTGTCTTGTATTGTCTTGTCCTGTCTTGTTTTTGTCTTGTCTTGTCTTGTTTTTGTCTTGTCTTGTTTTTGTCTTGTCTTGTCTTGTTTTTGTCATGTCTTGTTTTTGTCTTGTCTTGTCTTGTTTTTGTCTTGTCTTGTTTTTGTCTTGTCTTGTTTTTGTCTTGTCTTGTTTTTGTCTTGTCTTGTTTTTGTCTTGTCTTGTCTTGTTTTTGTCTTGTCTTGTTTTTGTCTTGTCTTGTCTTGTTTTTGTCTTGTCGTGTTTTTGTCTTGTCGTGTTTTTGTCTTGTCTTGTTTTTGTCTTGTCTTGTTTTTGTCTTGTTTTTGTCTTGTTTTTGTCTTGTTTTTGTCTTGTCTTGTTTTTGTCTTGTTTTTGTCTTGTCTTGTCTTGTCTTGTTTTTGTCTTGTTTTGTCTTGTTTTTGTCTTGTCTTGTTTTTGTCTTGTTTTTGTCTTGTCTTGTCTTGTCTTGTTTTTGTCTTGTTTTGTCTTGTTCTTGTCTTGTCTTGTTTTTGTCTTGTCTTGTCTTGTTTTTGTCTTGTCTTGTCTTGTTTTTGTCTTGTCTTGTCATGTTTTTGTCTTGTCTTGTTTTTGTCTTGTTTTTGACTTGTCTTGTCTTGTTTTTGCCTTGTCTTGTTTTTGTCTTGTTTTGTCTTGTCTTGTCTTGTCCTGTCTTGTTCTTGTCTTGTCTTGTTTTTGCCTTGTCTTGTCTTTTTTTTGCCTTGTCTTGTTTTTGTCTTGTTTTGTCTTGTCTTGTCTTGTCCTGTCTTGTTTTTGTCTTGTCTGGTCTTGTTTTTGTCTTGTCTTGTCTTGTTTTTGTCTTGTCTTGTTTTTGTCTTGTCGTGTTTTTTTCATGTCTTGTTTTTGTCTTGTCTTGTTTTTGTCTTGTCTTGTTTTTGTCTTGTTTTTGTCTTGTCTTGTTTTTGTCTCGTCTTGTCTTGTTTTTGTCTTGTCTTGTTTTTGTCTTGTCTTGTTTTTGTCATGTCTTGTTTTTGTCTTGTCTTGTTTTTGTCTTGTCTTGTTTTTGTCTTGTCTTGTTTTTGTCTTGTCTTGTTTTTGTCTTGTCTTGTCTTGTTTATGTCTTGTTTTTGTCTTGTTTTTGTCTTGTCTTGTTTTTGTCTTGTCTTGTCTTATTTTTGTCTTGTCTTGTCTTGTTTTTGTCATGTCTTGTCTTGTTTTTGTCTTGTCTTGTTTTTGTCTTGTCTTGTCTTGTCTTGTCTTGTCTTGTCTTGGTTTTGTCTTGTCTTGGTTTTGTCTTGTCTTGTTTTTGTCTGGTCTTGTCTTGTTTTTGTCTTGTCTTGTCTTGTTTTTGTCTTGTTTTTGTCTTGTTTTTGTCTTGTTTTTGTCTTGTCTTGTTTTTGTCTTGTTTTTGTCTTGTCTTGTCTTGTCTTGTTTTTGTCTTGTTTTGTTTTGTTTTTGTCTTGTCTTGTTTTGTCTTGTTTTTGTCTTATCTTGTCTTGTTTTGTCTTGTCTTGTCTTGTCTTGTTTTTGTCTTGTCTTGTCTTGTTTTTGTCTTGTCTTGTTTTTGTCTTGTTTTTGACTTGTCTTGTCTTGTTTTTGCCTTGTCTTGTTTTTGTCTTGTTTTGTCTTGTCTTGTCTTGTCCTGTCTTGTTCTTGTCTTGTCTTGTTTTTGCCTTGTCTTGTCTTGTTTTTGCCTTGTCTTGTTTTTGTCTTGTTTTGTCTTGTCTTGTCCTGTCTTGTTTTTGTCTTGTCTTGTCTTGTTTTTGTCTTGTCTTGTCTTGTTTTTGTCTTGTCTTGTTTTTGTCTTGTCGTGTTTTTTTCATGTCTTGTTTTTGTCTTGTCTTGTTTTTGTCTTGTCTTGTTTTTGTCTTGTTTTTGTCTTGTCTTGTTTTTGTCTTGTCTTGTCTTTGTCTTGTTTTTGTCTTGTCTTGTCTTGTTTTTGTCTTGTCTTCTCTTGTCTTGTTTTTGTCTTGTTTTGTCTTGTTTTTGTCTTGTCTTGTCTTGTCTTGTCTTGTGTTTGTCTTGTCTTGTTTTTGTCTTTTGTCTTGTCTTATCTTGTCATATCTTGTCTTGTCTTGTTTTTGTCTCGTCTTGTCTTGTTTTTGTCTTGTCTTGTCTTGTCTTGTTTTTGTCTTGTCTTGTTTTTGTCTTGTTTTTGTCTTGTTTTTGTCTTGTCTTGTTCTTGTCTTGTCTTATTTTTGTCTTGTATTGTCTTGTCCTGTCTTGTTTTTGTCTTGTCTTGTCTTGTTTTTGTCTTGTCTTGTCTTGTTTTTGTCTTGTCTTGTTTTTGTCTTGTCTTGTCTTGTTTTTGTCTTGTCTTGTTTTTGTCTTGTCTTGTCTTGTTTTTGTCATGTCTTGTTTTTGTCTTGTCTTGTCTTGTTTTTGTCATGTCTTGTTTTTGTCTTGTCTTGTCTTGTTTTTGTCTTGTCTTGTTTTTGTCTTGTCTTGTTTTTGTCATGTCTTGTTTTTGTCTTGTCTTGTTTTTGTCTTGTTTTTGTCTTGTTTTTGTCTTGTTTTTGTCATGTCTTGTTTTTGTCTTGTCTTGTCTTGTTTTTGTCATGTCTTGTTTTTGTCTTATCTTGTCTTGTTTTTGTCTTGTCTTGTTTTTGTCTTGTCTTGTTTTTGTCATGTCTTGTTTTTGTCTTGTTTTTGTCTTGTTTTTGTCTTGTTTTTGTCTTGTCTTGTTTTTGTCTTGTCTTGTCTTGTCTTGTTTTTGTCTTGTCTTGTCTTGTCTTGTTTTTGTCTTGTCTTCTCTTGTCTTGTTTTTGTCTTGTCTTGTCTTGTTTTTGTCTTGTCTTGTCTTGTCTTGTCTTGTGTTTGTCTTGTCTTGTTTTTGTCTTGTCTTGTCTTGTTTTTGTCTTGTTTTGTCTTGTCTTGTCTTGTTTTTGTCTTTTGTCTTGTCTTATCTTGTCATATCTTGTCTTGACTTGTTTTTGTCTCGTCTTGTCTTGTTTTTGTCTTGTCTTGTCTTGTCTTGTCTTGTTTTTGTCTTGTCTTGTTTTTGTCTTGTTTTTGTCTTGTTTTTGTCTTGTCTTGTTCTTGTCTTGTCTTATTTTTGTCTTGTATTGTCTTGTCCTGTCTTGTTTTTGTCTTGTCTTGTCTTGTTTTTGTCTTGTCTTGTTTTTGTCTTGTCTTGTCTTGTTTTTGTCTTGTCGTGTTTTTGTATTGTCTTGTTTTTGTCTTGTCTTGTCTTGTTTTTGTCTTGTCTTGTTTTTGTCTTGTCTTGTCTTGTTTTTGTCATGTCTTGTTTTTGTCTTGTCTTGTCTTGTTTTTGTCATGTCTTGTTTTTGTCTTGTCTTGTCTTGTTTTTGTCTTGTCTTGTTTTTGTCTTGTCTTGTTTTTGTCATGTCTTGTTTTTGTCTTGTCTTGTTTTTGTCTTGTTTTTGTCTTGTTTTTGTCTTGTTTTTGTCATGTCTTGTTTTTGTCTTGTCTTGTCTTGTTTTTGTCATGTCTTGTTTTTGTCTTATCTTGTCTTGTTTTTGTCTTGTCTTGTTTTTGTCTTGTCTTGTTTTTGTCATGTCTTGTTTTTGTCTTGTTTTTGTCTTGTTTTTGTCTTGTTTTTGTCTTGTCTTGTTTTTGTCTTGTCTTGTCTTGTCTTGTTTTTGTCTTGTCTTGTCTTGTCTTGTCTTGTTTTTGTCTTGTCTTCTCTTGTCTTGTTTTTGTCTTGTCTTGTCTTGTTTTTGTCTTGTCTTGTCTTGTCTTGTCTTGTGTTTGTCTTGTCTTGTTTTTGTCTTGTCTTGTCTTGTTTTTGTCTTGTTTTGTCTTGTCTTGTCTTGTTTTTGTCTTTTGTCTTGTCTTATCTTGTCATATCTTGTCTTGACTTGTTTTTGTCTCGTCTTGTCTTGTTTTTGTCTTGTCTTGTCTTGTCTTGTCTTGTTTTTGTCTTGTCTTGTTTTTGTCTTGTTTTTGTCTTGTTTTTGTCTTGTCTTGTTCTTGTCTTGTCTTATTTTTGTCTTGTATTGTCTTGTCCTGTCTTGTTTTTGTCTTGTCTTGTCTTGTTTTTGTCTTGTCTTGTTTTTGTCTTGTCTTGTCTTGTTTTTGTCTTGTCGTGTTTTTGTATTGTCTTGTTTTTGTCTTGTCTTGTTTTTGTCTTGTCTTGTCTTGTTTTTGTCTTGTCTTGTCTTGTTTTTGTCTTTTGTCTTGTCTTATCTTGTCATGTCTTGTCTTGTCTTGTTTTTGTCTCGTCTTGTCTTGTTTTTGTCTTGTCTTGTTTTTGTCTTGTCTTGTCTTGTTTTTGTCTTGTCTTGTCTTGTTTTTGTCTTGTCTTGTTTTTGTCTTTTGTCTTGTCTTATCTTGTCATGTCTTGTCTTGTCTTGTTTTTGTCTCGTCTTGTCTTGTTTTTGTCTTGTCTTGTTTTTGTCTTGTCTTGTTTTTGTCATGTCTTGTTTTTGTCTTGTCTTGTTTTTGTCTCGTCTTGTCTTGTTTTTGTCTTGTCTTGTTTTTGTCTTGTCTTGTTTTTGTCTTTTGTCTTGTCTTATCTTGTCATGTCTTGTCTTGTCTTGTTTTTGTCTCGTCTTGTCTTGTTTTTGTCTTGTCTTGTTTTTGTCTTGTCTTGTTTTTGTCATGTCTTGTTTTTGTCTTGTCTTGTTTTTGTCTTGTCTTGTTTTTGTCATGTCTTGTTTTTGTCATGTCTTGTTTTTGTCTTGTCTTGTTTTTGTCTTGTCTTGTCTTGTTTATGTCTTGTTTTTGTCTTGTTTTTGTCTTGTCTTGTTTTTGTCTTGTCTTGTCTTGTTTTTGTCTTGTCTTGTTTTTGTCTTGTCTTGTCTTGTTTTTGTCTTGTCTTGTTTTTGTCTTGTCTTGTCTTGTTTTTGTCTTGTCTTGTTTTTGTCTTGTCTTGTTTTCGTCTTGTCTTGTTTTTGTCTCGTCTTGTCTTGTCTTGTTTATGTCTTGTCTTGTTTTTGTCTTGTCTTGTTTTTGTCTTGTCTTGTTCTTGTCTTGTCTTGTTTTTGCCTTGTCTTGTCTTGTTTTTGCCTTGTCTTGTTTTTGTCTTGTTTTGTCTTGTCTTGTCCTGTCTTGTTTTTGTCTTGTCTTGTCTTGTTTTTGTCTTGTCTTGTCTTGTTTTTGTCTTGTCTTGTTTTTGTCTTGTCGTGTTTTTTTCATGTCTTGTTTTTGTCTTGTCTTGTTTTTGTCTTGTCTTGTTTTTGTCTTGTTTTTGTCTTGTCTTGTTTTTGTCTTGTCTTGTCTTGTCTTGTTTTTGTCTTGTCTTGTCTTGTTTTTGTCTTGTCTTCTCTTGTCTTGTTTTTGTCTTGTTTTGTCTTGTTTTAGTCTTGTCTTGTCTTGTCTTGTCTTGTGTTTGTCTTGTCTTGTTTTTGTCTTGTCTTGTCTTGTTTTTGTCTTGTTTTGTCTTGTCTTGTTTTTGTCTTTTGTCTTGTCTTATCTTGTCATATCTTGTCTTGTCTTGTTTTTGTCTCGTCTTGTCTTGTTTTTGTCTTGTTTTTGTCTTGTCTTGTCTTGTCTTGTCTTATTTTTGTCTTGTATTGTCTTGTCCTGTCTTGTTTTTGTCTTGTCTTGTCTTGTTTTTGTCTTGTCTTGTCTTGTTTTTGTCTTGTCTTGTTTTTGTCTTGTCTTGTCTTGTTTTTGTCTTGTCTCGTTATTGTCTTGTCGTGTTTTTGTCTTGTCTTGTTTTTGTCTTGTCTTGTTTTTGTCTTGTTTTTGTCTTGTTTTTGTCTTGTCTTGTCTTGTTTTTGTCTTGTTTTTGTCTTGTCTTGTCTTGTTTTTGTCTTGTCTTGTTTTTGTCTTGTCTTGTCTTGTTTTTGTCTTGTCTTGTTTTTGTCATGTCTTGTTTTTGTCTTGTCTTGTTTTTGTCTTGTCTTGTTTTTGTCTTGTCTTGTTTTTGTCTTGTCTTGTTTTTGTCTTGTCTTGTCTTGTTTTTGTCATGTCTTGTTTTTGTCTTGTCTTGTCTTGTTTTTGTCTTGTCTTGTTTTTGTCTTGTCTTGTTTTTGTCATGTCTTGTTTTTGTCTTGTTTTTGTCTTGTTTTTGTCTTGTTTTTGTCTTGTTTTTGTCTTGTCTTGTTTTTGTCTTGTCTTGTCTTGTCTTGTTTTTGTCTTGTCTTGTCTTGTTTTTGTCTTGTCTTCTCTTGTCTTGTTTTTGTCTTGTCTTGTCTTGTTTTTGTCTTGTCTTGTCTTGTGTTTGTCTTGTCTTGTTTTTGTCTTGTTTTGTCTTGTCTTGTCTTGTTTTTGTCAGTTGTCTTGTCTTATCTTGTCATATCTTGTCTTGTCTTGTTTTTGTCTCGTCTTGTCTTGTTTTTGTCTTGTCTTGTTTTTGTCTTGTCTTGTTTTTGTCTTGTCTTGTTTTTGTCTTGTTTTTGTCTTGTTTTTGTCTTGTCTTGTTTTTGTCTTGTCTTGTTTTTGTCTTGTCTTGTCTTGTTTTTGTCTTGTCTTGTTTTTGTCTTGTCTTGTCTTGTTTTTGTCTTGTCTTGTTTTTGTCTTGTCTTGTTTTTGTCTTGTCTTGTTTTCGTCTTGTCTTGTTTTTGTCTCGTCTTGTCTTGTCTTGTTTATGTCTTGTCTTGTTTTTGTCTTGTCTTGTTTTTGTCTTGTCTTGTTCTTGTCTTGTCTTGTTTTTGCCTTGTCTTGTCTTGTTTTTGCCTTGTCTTGTTTTTGTCTTGTTTTGTCTTGTCTTGTCCTGTCTTGTTTTTGTCTTGTCTTGTCTTGTTTTTGTCTTGTCTTGTCTTGTTTTTGTCTTGTCTTGTTTTTGTCTTGTCGTGTTTTTTTCATGTCTTGTTTTTGTCTTGTCTTGTTTTTGTCTTGTCTTGTTTTTGTCTTGTTTTTGTCTTGTCTTGTTTTTGTCTTGTCTTGTCTTGTCTTGTTTTTGTCTTGTCTTGTCTTGTTTTTGTCTTGTCTTCTCTTGTCTTGTTTTTGTCTTGTTTTGTCTTGTTTTTGTCTTGTCTTGTCTTGTCTTGTCTTGTGTTTGTCTTGTCTTGTTTTTGTCTTGTCTTGTCTTGTTTTTGTCTTGTTTTGTCTTGTCTTGTTTTTGTCTTTTGTCTTGTCTTATCTTGTCATATCTTGTCTTGTCTTGTTTTTGTCTCGTCTTGTCTTGTTTTTGTCTTGTTTTTGTCTTGTCTTGTCTTGTCTTGTCTTATTTTTGTCTTGTATTGTCTTGTCCTGTCTTGTTTTTGTCTTGTCTTGTCTTGTTTTTGTCTTGTCTTGTCTTGTTTTTGTCTTGTCTTGTTTTTGTCTTGTCTTGTCTTGTTTTTGTCTTGTCTCGTTATTGTCTTGTCGTGTTTTTGTCTTGTCTTGTTTTTGTCTTGTCTTGTTTTTGTCTTGTTTTTGTCTTGTTTTTGTCTTGTCTTGTCTTGTTTTTGTCTTGTTTTTGTCTTGTCTTGTCTTGTTTTTGTCTTGTCTTGTTTTTGTCTTGTCTTGTCTTGTTTTTGTCTTGTCTTGTTTTTGTCATGTCTTGTTTTTGTCTTGTCTTGTTTTTGTCTTGTCTTGTTTTTGTCTTGTCTTGTTTTTGTCTTGTCTTGTTTTTGTCTTGTCTTGTCTTGTTTTTGTCATGTCTTGTTTTTGTCTTGTCTTGTCTTGTTTTTGTCTTGTCTTGTTTTTGTCTTGTCTTGTTTTTGTCATGTCTTGTTTTTGTCTTGTCTTGTTTTTGTCTTGTTTTTGTCTTGTTTTTGTCTTGTTTTTGTCTTGTTTTTGTCTTGTTTTTGTCTTGTCTTGTTTTTGTCTTGTCTTGTCTTGTCTTGTTTTTGTCTTGTCTTGTCTTGTCTTGTTTTTGTCTTGTCTTCTCTTGTCTTGTTTTTGTCTTGTCTTGTCTTGTTTTTGTCTTGTCTTGTCTTGTGTTTGTCTTGTCTTGTTTTTGTCTTGTTTTGTCTTGTCTTGTCTTGTTTTTGTCATTTGTCTTGTCTTATCTTGTCATATCTTGTCTTGTCTTGTTTTTGTCTCGTCTTGTCTTGTTTTTGTCTTGTCTTGTTTTTGTCTTGTCTTGTTTTTGTCTTGTCTTGTTTTTGTCTTGTTTTTGTCTTGTTTTTGTCTTGTCTTGTTCTTGTCTTGTCTTATTTTTGTCTTGTATTGTCTTGTCCTGTCTTGTTTTTGTCTTGTCTTGTCTTGTTTTTGTCTTGTCTTGTTTTTGTCTTGTAGTGTTTTTGTCTTGTCTTGTTTTTGTCTTGTCTTGTTTTTGTCTTGTCTTGTCTTGTTTTTGTCTTGTCTTGTCTTGTTTTTGTCTTGTCTTGTCTTGTTTTTGTCTTTTGTCTTGTCTTATCTTGTCATGTCTTGTCTTGTCTTGTTTTTGTCTTGTCTTGCTTTTGTCTTGTCTTGTTTTTGTCATGTCTTGTTTTTGTCTTGTCTTGTCTTGTTTTTGTCTTGTCTTGTTTTTGTCTTGTCTTGTTTTTGTCTTGTCTTGTTTTTGTCTTGTCTTGTTTTTGTCTTGTCTTGTTTTTGTCTTGTCTTGTCTTGTTTTTGTCTTGTCTTGTTTTTGTCTTGTCTTGTCTTGTTTTTGTCTTGTCGTGTTTTTGTCTTGTCGTGTTTTTGTCTTGTCTTGTTTTTGTCTTGTCTTGTTTTTGTCTTGTTTTTGTCTTGTCTTGTCTTGTTTTTGTCTTGTTTTTGTCTTGTCTTGTCTTGTTTTTGTCATGTCTTGTTTTTGTCTTGTCTTGTCTTGTTTTTGTCTTGTCTTGTTTTTGTCTTGTCTTGTTTTTGTCATGTCTTGTTTTTGTCTTGTTTTTGTCTTGTCTTGTCTTGTTTTTGTCTTGTCGTGTTTTTGTCTTGTCTTGTTTTTGTCTTGTTTTTGTCTTGTCTTGTCTTGTTTTTGTCTTGTTTTTGTCTTGTCTTGTCTTGTTTTTGTCTTGTCTTGTTTTCGTCTTGTCTTGTTTTTGTCTTGTCTTGTCTTGTTTTTGTCATGTCTTGTTTTTGTCTTGTCTTGTCTTGTTTTTGTCATGTCTTGTTTTTGTCTTGTCTTGTCTTGTTTTTGTCTTGTCTTGTTTTTGTCTTGTCTTGTTTTTGTCATGTCTTGTTTTTGTCTTGTCTTGTTTTTGTCTTGTTTTTGTCTTGTTTTTGTCTTGTTTTTGTCATGTCTTGTTTTTGTCTTGTCTTGTCTTGTTTTTGTCATGTCTTGTTTTTGTCTTATCTTGTCTTGTTTTTGTCTTGTCTTGTTTTTGTCTTGTCTTGTTTTTGTCATGTCTTGTTTTTGTCTTGTTTTTGTCTTGTTTTTGTCTTGTTTTTGTCTTGTCTTGTTTTTGTCTTGTCTTGTCTTGTCTTGTTTTTGTCTTGTCTTGTCTTGTCTTGTTTTTGTCTTGTCTTCTCTTGTCTTGTTTTTGTCTTGTCTTGTCTTGTTTTTGTCTTGTCTTGTCTTGTCTTGTCTTGTGTTTGTCTTGTCTTGTTTTTGTCTTGTCTTGTCTTGTTTTTGTCTTGTTTTGTCTTGTCTTGTCTTGTTTTTGTCTTTTGTCTTGTCTTATCTTGTCATATCTTGTCTTGACTTGTTTTTGTCTCGTCTTGTCTTGTTTTTGTCTTGTCTTGTCTTGTCTTGTCTTGTTTTTGTCTTGTCTTGTTTTTGTCTTGTTTTTGTCTTGTTTTTGTCTTGTCTTGTTCTTGTCTTGTCTTATTTTTGTCTTGTATTGTCTTGTCCTGTCTTGTTTTTGTCTTGTCTTGTCTTGTTTTTGTCTTGTCTTGTTTTTGTCTTGTCTTGTCTTGTTTTTGTCTTGTCGTGTTTTTGTATTGTCTTGTTTTTGTCTTGTCTTGTTTTTGTCTTGTCTTGTCTTGTTTTTGTCTTGTCTTGTCTTGTTTTTGTCTTATCTTGTCATGTCTTGTCTTGTCTTGTTTTTGTCTCGTCTTGTCTTGTTTTTGTCTTGTCTTGTTTTTGTCTTGTCTTGTCTTGTTTTTGTCTTGTCTTGTCTTGTTTTTGTCTTGTCTTGTCTTGTTTTTGTCTTTTGTCTTGTCTTATCTTGTCATGTCTTGTCTTGTCTTGTTTTTGTCTCGTCTTGTCTTGTTTTTGTCTTGTCTTGTTTTTGTCTTGTCTTGTTTTTGTCATGTCTTGTTTTTGTCTTGTCTTGTTTTTGTCTCGTCTTGTCTTGTTTTTGTCTTGTCTTGTTTTTGTCTTGTCTTGTTTTTGTCTTTTGTCTTGTCTTATCTTGTCATGTCTTGTCTTGTCTTGTTTTTGTCTCGTCTTGTCTTGTTTTTGTCTTGTCTTGTTTTTGTCTTGTCTTGTTTTTGTCATGTCTTGTTTTTGTCTTGTCTTGTTTTTGTCTTGTCTTGTTTTTGTCATGTCTTGTTTTTGTCATGTCTTGTTTTTGTCTTGTCTTGTTTTTGTCTTGTCTTGTCTTGTTTATGTCTTGTTTTTGTCTTGTTTTTGTCTTGTCTTGTTTTTGTCTTGTCTTGTTTTCGTCTTGTCTTGTTTTTGTCTCGTCTTGTCTTGTCTTGTTTATGTCTTGTCTTGTTTTTGTCTTGTCTTGTTTTTGTCTTGTCTTGTTCTTGTCTTGTCTTGTTTTTGCCTTGTCTTGTCTTGTTTTTGCCTTGTCTTGTTTTTGTCTTGTTTTGTCTTGTCTTGTCTTGTCCTGTCTTGTTTTTGTCTTGTCTTGTCTTGTTTTTGTCTTGTCTTGTCTTGTTTTTGTCTTGTCTTGTTTTTGTCTTGTCGTGTTTTTTTCATGTCTTGTTTTTGTCTTGTCTTGTTTTTGTCTTGTCTTGTTTTTGTCTTGTTTTTGTCTTGTCTTGTTTTTGTCTTGTCTTGTCTTGTCTTGTTTTTGTCTTGTCTTGTCTTGTTTTTGTCTTGTCTTCTCTTGTCTTGTTTTTGTCTTGTTTTGTCTTGTTTTTGTCTTGTTTTGTCTTGTTTTTGTCTTGTCTTGTCTTGTCTTGTCTTGTGTTTGTCTTGTCTTGTTTTTGTCTTGTCTTGTCTTGTTTTTGTCTTGTTTTGTCTTGTTTTTGTCTCGTCTTGTCTTGTTTTTGTCTTGTCTTGTTTTTGTCTTGTCTTGTTTTTGTCATGTCTTGTTTTTGTCTTGTCTTGTTTTTGTCTTGTCTTGTTTTTGTCATGTCTTGTTTTTGTCATGTCTTGTTTTTGTCTTGTCTTGTTTTTGTCTTGTCTTATCTTGTCATGTCTTGTCTTGTCTTGTTTTTGTCTCGTCTTGTCTTGTTTTTGTCTTGTCTTGTTTTTGTCTTGTCTTGTTTTTGCCATGTCTTGTTTTTGTCTTGTCTTGTTTTTGTCTTGTCTTGTTTTTGTCATGTCTTGTTTTTGTCATGTCTTGTTTTTGTCTTGTCTTGTTTTTGTCTTGTCTTGTCTTGTTTATGTCTTGTTTTTGTCTTGTTTTTGTCTTGTCTTGTTTTTGTCTTGTCTTGTCTTGTTTTTGTCTTGTCTTGTTTTTGTCTTGTCTTGTCTTGTTTTTGTCTTGTCTTGTTTTTGTCTTGTCTTGTTTTTGTCTTGTCTTGTTTTCGTCTTGTCTTGTTTTTGTCATGTCTTGTTTTTGTCTTGTCTTGTTTTTGTCTTGTCTTGTCTTGTTTTTGTCTTGTTTTGTCTTGTTTTTGTCTTGTTTTGTCTTGTTTTTGTCTTGTCTTGTCTTGTCTTGTGTTTGTCTTGTCTTGTTTTTGTCTTGTCTTGTTTTTGTCTTGTCTTGTCTTGTTTTTGTCTTGTCTTGTTTTTGTCTTGTCTTGTCTTGTTTTTGTCTTGTCTTGTTTTTGTCTTGTCTTGTCTTGTTTTTGTCTTGTCTTGTTTTTGTCTTGTCTTGTTTTTGTCTTGTCTTGTTTTCGTCTTGTCTTGTTTTTGTCTCGTCTTGTCTTGTCTTGTTTATGTCTTGTCTTGTTTTTGTCTTGTCTTGTTTTTGTCTTGTCTTGTTCTTGTCTTGTCTTGTTTTTGCCTTGTCTTGTCTTGTTTTTGCCTTGTCTTGTTTTTGTCTTGTTTTGTCTTGTCTTGTCTTGTCCTGTCTTGTTTTTGTCTTGTCTTGTCTTGTTTTTGTCTTGTCTTGTCTTGTTTTTGTCTTGTCTTGTTGTGTTTTTTTCATGTCTTGTTTTTGTCTTGTCTTGTTTTTGTCTTGTCTTGTTTTTGTCTTGTTTTTGTCTTGTCTTGTTTTTGTCTTGTCTTGTCTTGTCTTGTTTTTGTCTTGTCTTGTCTTGTTTTTGTCTTGTCTTCTCTTGTCTTGTTTTTGTCTTGTTTTGTCTTGTTTTTGTCTTGTCTTGTCTTGTCTTGTCTTGTGTTTGTCTTGTCTTGTTTTTGTCTTGTCTTGTCTTGTTTTTGTCTTGTTTTGTCTTGTCTTGTCTTGTTTTTGTCTTTTGTCTTGTCTTATCTTGTCATATCTTGTCTTGTCTTGTTTTTGTCTCGTCTTGTCTTGTTTTTGTCTTGTTTTTGTCTTGTCTTGTCTTGTCTTGTCTTATTTTTGTCTTGTATTGTCTTGTCCTGTCTTGTTTTTGTCTTGTCTTGTCTTGTTTTTGTCTTGTCTTGTCTTGTTTTTGTCTTGTCTTGTTTTTGTCTTGTCTTGTCTTGTTTTTGTCTTGTCTCGTTATTGTCTTGTCGTGTTTTTGTCTTGTCTTGTTTTTGTCTTGTCTTGTTTTTGTCTTGTTTTTGTCTTGTTTTTGTCTTGTCTTGTCTTGTTTTTGTCTTGTTTTTGTCTTGTCTTGTCTTGTTTTTGTCTTGTCTTGTTTTTGTCTTGTCTTGTCTTGTTTTTGTCTTGTCTTGTTTTTGTCATGTCTTGTTTTTGTCTTGTCTTGTTTTTGTCTTGTCTTGTTTTTGTCTTGTCTTGTTTTTGTCTTGTCTTGTTTTTGTCTTGTCTTGTCTTGTTTTTGTCATGTCTTGTTTTTGTCTTGTCTTGTTTTTGTCTTGTCTTGTTTTTGTCTTGTCTTGTTTTTGTCATGTCTTGTTTTTGTCTTGTCTTGTTTTTGTCTTGTTTTTGTCTTGTTTTTGTCTTGTTTTTGTCTTGTCTTGTTTTTGTCTTGTCTTGTCTTGTCTTGTTTTTGTCTTGTCTTGTCTTGTCTTGTTTTTGTCTTGTCTTCTCTTGTCTTGTTTTTGTCTTGTCTTGTCTTGTTTTTGTCTTGTCTTGTCTTGTGTTTGTCTTGTCTTGTTTTTGTCTTGTTTTGTCTTGTCTTGTCTTGTTTTTGTCATTTGTCTTGTCTTATCTTGTCATATCTTGTCTTGTCTTGTTTTTGTCTCGTCTTGTCTTGTTTTTGTCTTGTCTTGTTTTTGTCTTGTCTTGTTTTTGTCTTGTCTTGTTTTTGTCTTGTTTTTGTCTTGTTTTTGTCTTGTCTTGTTCTTGTCTTGTCTTATTTTTGTCTTGTATTGTCTTGTCCTGTCTTGTTTTTGTCTTGTCTTGTCTTGTTTTTGTCTTGTCTTGTTTTTGTCTTGTAGTGTTTTTGTCTTGTCTTGTTTTTGTCTTGTCTTGTTTTTGTCTTGTCTTGTCTTGTTTTTGTCTTGTCTTGTCTTGTTTTTGTCTTGTCTTGTCTTGTTTTTGTCTTTTGTCTTGTCTTATCTTGTCATGTCTTGTCTTGTCTTGTTTTTGTCTTGTCTTGCTTTTGTCTTGTCTTGTTTTTGTCATGTCTTGTTTTTGTCTTGTCTTGTCTTGTTTTTGTCTTGTCTTGTTTTTGTCTTGTCTTGTTTTTGTCTTGTCTTGTTTTTGTCTTGTCTTGTTTTTGTCTTGTCTTGTTTTTGTCTTGTCTTGTCTTGTTTTTGTCTTGTCTTGTTTTTGTCTTGTCTTGTCTTGTTTTTGTCTTGTCGTGTTTTTGTCTTGTCGTGTTTTTGTCTTGTCTTGTTTTTGTCTTGTCTTGTTTTTGTCTTGTTTTTGTCTTGTCTTGTCTTGTTTTTGTCTTGTTTTTGTCTTGTCTTGTCTTGTTTTTGTCATGTCTTGTTTTTGTCTTGTCTTGTCTTGTTTTTGTCTTGTCTTGTTTTTGTCTTGTCTTGTTTTTGTCATGTCTTGTTTTTGTCTTGTCTTGTTTTTGTCTTGTCTTGTTTTTGTCTTGTCTTGTCTTGTTTTTGTCTTGTCTTGTTTTTGTCTTGTCTTGTCTTGTTTTTGTCATGTCTTGTTTTTGTCTTGTCTTGTCTTGTTTTTGTCTTGTCTTGTTTTTGTCTTGTCGTGTTTTTTTCATGTCTTGTTTTTGTCTTGTCTTGTTTTTGTCTTGTCGTGTTTTTGTCTTGTTTTTGTCTTGTCTTGTTTTTGTCTTGTCTTGTCTTTGTCTTGTTTTTGTCTTGTCTTGTCTTGTTTTTGTCTTGTCTTCTCTTGTCTTGTTTTTGTCTTGTTTTGTCTTGTTTTTGTCTTGTCTTGTCTTGTCTTGTGTTTGTCTTGTCTTGTTTTTGTCTTGTCTTGTCTTGTTTTTGTCTTGTTTTGTCTTGTCTTGTCTTGTTTTTGTCTTGTCTTGTCTTGTTTTTGTCTTGTCTTGTCTTGTTTTTGTCTTGTCTTGTCTTGTTTTTGTCTTGTCTTGTCTTGTTTTTGTCTTGTCTTGTCTTGTTTATGTCTTGATTTTGTCTTGTTTTTGTCTTGTTTTGTTTTTGTCTTGTTTTTGTCTTGTTTTTGTCTTGTTTTTGTCTTTTTTTGTCATGTTTTTGTCTTGTCTTGTTTTTGTCTTGTCTTGTCTTGTTTTTGCCTTGTCTTGTCTTGTCTTGTTTTTGTCTTGTCTTGTCTTGTTTTTGTCTGGTCTTGTCTTGCTTTTGTCTTGTCTTGTCTTGTTTTTGTCTTGTCTTGTTTTTGTCTTGTTTTTGTCTTGTCTTGTTTTTGTCTTGTCTTGTCTTGTCTTGTCTTGTCTTGTCTTGTTTTTGTCTTGTCTTGTCTTGTCTTGTTTTTGTCTTGTCTTGTCTTGTTTTTGTCTTGTCTTGTCGTGTCTTGTTTTTGTCTTGTCTTGTCTTGTCTTGTTTTTGTCTTGTTTTTGTCTTGTCTTGTCTTGTTTTTGTCTTGTCTTGTCTTGTTTTTGTCTTGTTTTTGTCTTGTCTTGTTTTTGTCTTGTCTTATTTTTGTCTTGTATTGTCTTGTCTTGTTTTTGTCTTGTTTTGTCTTGTTTTGTCTTGTTTTTGTCTTGTCTTGTCTTGTCTTGTTTTTGTCTTGTCTTGTCTTGTTTTTGTTTTGTCTTGTCTTGTTTTTGTCTTGTCTTGTTTTTGTCTTGTCTTGTCTTGTTTTTGCCTTGTCTTGTCTTGTTTTTGTCTTGTCTTGTCTTGTTTTTGTCTTGTCTTGTTTTTGTCTTGTTTTTGTCTTGTCTTGTTTTTGTCTTGTCTTGTCTTGTTTTTGTCTTGTCTTGTCTTGTCTTGTCTTGTTTTTGTCTTGTCTTGTCTTGTCTTGTTTTTGTCTTGTCTTGTTTTTGTCTTGTCTTGTCGTGTCTTGTTTTTGTCTTGTCTTGTCGTGTCTTGTTTTTGTCTTGTCTTGTCTTGTTTTTGTCTTGTCTTGTCTTGTCTTGTCTTGTCTTGTTTTTGTCTTGTCTTGTCTTGTTTTTGTCTTGTCTTGTTTTTGTCTTGTCTTGTCGTGTCTTGTTTTTGTCTTGTCTTGTCGTGTCTTGTTTTTGTCTTGTCTTGTCTTGTTTTTGTCTTGTCTTGTCTTGTCTTGTCTTGTCTTGTTTTTGTCTTGTCTTTGTCTTGTCTTGTCTTGTTTTTGTCTTGTTTTGTCTTGTTTTTGTCTTGTCTTGTTTTTGTCTTGTTTTGTCTTGTTTTGTCTTTTCTTGTCTTGTCTTGTTTTTGTCTTGTTTTGTCTTGTTTTTGTCTTGTCTTGTTTTTGTCTTGTTTTTGTCTTGTCTTGTTTTTGTCTTGTCTTGTCTTGTCTTGTTTTTGTCTTGTCTTGTCTTGTTTTTGTCTTGTCTTCTCTTGTCTTGTTTTTGTCTTGTTTTGTCTTGTTTTTGTCTTGTCTTGTCTTGTCTTGTCTTGTGTTTGTCTTGTCTTGTTTTTGTCTTGTCTTGTCTTGTTTTTGTCTTGTTTTGTCTTGTCTTGTTTTTGTCTTTTGTCTTGTCTTATCTTGTCATATCTTGTCTTGTCTTGTTTTTGTCTCGTCTTGTCTTGTTTTTGTCTTGTTTTTGTCTTGTATTGTCTTGTCCTGTCTTGTTTTTGTCTTGTCTTGTCTTGTTTTTGTCTTGTCTTGTCTTGTTTTTGTCTTGTCTTGTTTTTGTCTTGTCTTGTCTTGTTTTTGTCTTGTCTCGTTATTGTCTTGTCGTGTTTTTGTCTTGTCTTGTTTTTGTCTTGTCTTGTTTTTGTCTTGTTTTTGTCTTGTTTTTGTCTTGTCTTGTCTTGTTTTTGTCTTGTTTTTGTCTTGTCTTGTCTTGTTTTTGTCTTGTCTTGTTTTTGTCTTGTCTTGTCTTGTTTTTGTCTTGTCTTGTTTTTGTCATGTCTTGTTTTTGTCTTGTCTTGTTTTTGTCTTGTCTTGTTTTTGTCTTGTCTTGTTTTTGTCTTGTCTTGTTTTTGTCTTGTCTTGTCTTGTTTTTGTCATGTCTTGTTTTTGTCTTGTCTTGTCTTGTTTTTGTCTTGTCTTGTTTTTGTCTTGTCTTGTTTTTGTCATGTCTTGTTTTTGTCTTGTCTTGTTTTTGTCTTGTTTTTGTCTTGTTTTTGTCTTGTTTTTGTCTTGTTTTTGTCTTGTTTTTGTCTTGTCTTGTTTTTGTCTTGTCTTGTCTTGTCTTGTTTTTGTCTTGTCTTGTCTTGTCTTGTTTTTGTCTTGTCTTCTCTTGTCTTGTTTTTGTCTTGTCTTGTCTTGTTTTTGTCTTGTCTTGTCTTGTGTTTGTCTTGTCTTGTTTTTGTCTTGTTTTGTCTTGTCTTGTCTTGTTTTTGTCATTTGTCTTGTCTTATCTTGTCATATCTTGTCTTGTCTTGTTTTTGTCTCGTCTTGTCTTGTTTTTGTCTTGTCTTGTTTTTGTCTTGTCTTGTTTTTGTCTTGTCTTGTTTTTGTCTTGTTTTTGTCTTGTTTTTGTCTTGTCTTGTTCTTGTCTTGTCTTATTTTTGTCTTGTATTGTCTTGTCCTGTCTTGTTTTTGTCTTGTCTTGTTTTTGTCTTGTAGTGTTTTTGTCTTGTCTTGTTTTTGTCTTGTCTTGTTTTTGTCTTGTCTTGTCTTGTTTTTGTCTTGTCTTGTCTTGTTTTTGTCTTGTCTTGTCTTGTTTTTGTCTTTTGTCTTGTCTTATCTTGTCATGTCTTGTCTTGTCTTGTTTTTGTCTTGTCTTGCTTTTGTCTTGTCTTGTTTTTGTCATGTCTTGTTTTTGTCTTGTCTTGTCTTGTTTTTGTCTTGTCTTGTTTTTATCTTGTCTTGTTTTTGTCTTGTCTTGTTTTTGTCTTGTCTTGTTTTTGTCTTGTCTTGTTTTTGTCTTGTCTTGTCTTGTTTTTGTCTTGTCTTGTTTTTGTCTTGTCTTGTCTTGTTTTTGTCTTGTCGTGTTTTTGTCTTGTCGTGTTTTTGTCTTGTCTTGTTTTTGTCTTGTCTTGTTTTTGTCTTGTTTTTGTCTTGTCTTGTCTTGTTTTTGTCTTGTTTTTGTCTTGTCTTGTCTTGTTTTTGTCATGTCTTGTTTTTGTCTTGTCTTGTCTTGTTTTTGTCTTGTCTTGTTTTTGTCTTGTCTTGTTTTTGTCATGTCTTGTTTTTGTCTTGTTTTTGTCTTGTCTTGTCTTGTTTTTGTCTTGTCGTGTTTTTGTCTTGTCTTGTTTTTGTCTTGTTTTTGTCTTGTCTTGTCTTGTTTTTGTCTTGTTTTTGTCTTGTCTTGTCTTGTTTTTGTCTTGTCTTGTTTTTGTCTTGTCTTGTCTTGTTTTTGTCTTGTCTTGTTTTTGTCTTGTCTTGTCTTGTTTTTGTCATGTCTTGTTTTTGTCTTGTCTTGTCTTGTTTTTGTCATGTCTTGTTTTTGTCTTGTCTTGTCTTGTTTTTGTCTTGTCTTGTTTTTGTCTTGTCTTGTTTTTGTCATGTCTTGTTTTTGTCTTGTCTTGTTTTTGTCTTGTTTTTGTCTTGTTTTTGTCTTGTTTTTGTCATGTCTTGTTTTTGTCTTGTCTTGTCTTGTTTTTGTCATGTCTTGTTTTTGTCTTATCTTGTCTTGTTTTTGTCTTGTCTTGTTTTTGTCTTGTCTTGTTTTTGTCATGTCTTGTTTTTGTCTTGTTTTTGTCTTGTTTTTGTCTTGTTTTTGTCTTGTCTTGTTTTTGTCTTGTCTTGTCTTGTCTTGTTTTTGTCTTGTCTTGTCTTGTCTTGTTTTTGTCTTGTCTTCTCTTGTCTTGTTTTTGTCTTGTCTTGTCTTGTTTTTGTCTTGTCTTGTCTTGTCTTGTCTTGTGTTTGTCTTGTCTTGTTTTTGTCTTGTCTTGTCTTGTTTTTGTCTTGTTTTGTCTTGTCTTGTCTTGTTTTTGTCTTTTGTCTTGTCTTATCTTGTCATATCTTGTCTTGACTTGTTTTTGTCTCGTCTTGTCTTGTTTTTGTCTTGTCTTGTCTTGTCTTGTCTTGTTTTTGTCTTGTCTTGTTTTTGTCTTGTTTTTGTCTTGTTTTTGTCTTGTCTTGTTCTTGTCTTGTCTTATTTTTGTCTTGTATTGTCTTGTCTTGTCTTGTCTTGTTTTTGTCTTGTCTTGTCTTGTCTTGTCTTGTCTTGTTTTTGTCTTGTCTTTGTCTTGTCTTGTCTTGTTTTTGTCTTGTTTTGTCTTGTTTTTGTCTTGTCTTGTTTTTGTCTTGTTTTGTCTTGTTTTGTCTTGTCTTGTCTTGTCTTGTTTTTGTCTTGTTTTGTCTTGTTTTTGTCTTGTCTTGTTTTTGTCTTGTTTTTGTCTTGTCTTGTTTTTGTCTTGTCTTGTCTTGTCTTGTTTTTGTCTTGTCTTGTCTTGTTTTTGTCTTGTCTTCTCTTGTCTTGTTTTTGTCTTGTTTTGTCTTGTTTTTGTCTTGTCTTGTCTTGTCTTGTGTTTGTCTTGTCTTGTTTTTGTCTTGTCTTGTCTTGTTTTTGTCTTGTTTTGTCTTGTCTTGTTTTTGTCTTGTCTTGTTTTTGTCTTGTTTTTGTCTTGTTTTTGTCTTGTCTTGTTCTTGTCTTGTCTTATTTTTGTCTTGTATTGTCTTGTCCTGTCTTGTTTTTGTCTTGTCTTGTCTTGTTTTTGTCTTGTCTTGTTTTTGTCTTGTCTTGTCTTGTTTTTGTCTTGTCGTGTTTTTGTATTGTCTTGTTTTTGTCTTGTCTTGTTTTTGTCTTGTCTTGTCTTGTTTTTGTCTTGTCTTGTCTTGTTTTTGTCTTGTCTTGTCTTGTTTTTGTCTTTTGTCTTGTCTTATCTTGTCATGTCTTGTCTTGTCTTGTTTTTGTCTCGTCTTGTCTTGTTTTTGTCTTGTCTTGTTTTTGTCTTGTCTTGTCTTGTTTTTGTCTTGTCTTGTCTTGTTTTTGTCTTGTCTTGTCTTGTTTTTGTCTTTTGTCTTGTCTTATCTTGTCATGTCTTGTCTTGTCTTGTTTTTGTCTCGTCTTGTCTTGTTTTTGTCTTGTCTTGTTTTTGTCTTGTCTTGTTTTTGTCATGTCTTGTTTTTGTCTTGTCTTGTTTTTGTCTCGTCTTGTCTTGTTTTTGTCTTGTCTTGTTTTTGTCTTGTCTTGTTTTTGTCTTTTGTCTTGTCTTATCTTGTCATGTCTTGTCTTGTCTTGTTTTTGTCTCGTCTTGTCTTGTTTTTGTCTTGTCTTGTTTTTGTCTTGTCTTGTTTTTGTCATGTCTTGTTTTTGTCTTGTCTTGTTTTTGTCTTGTCTTGTTTTTGTCATGTCTTGTTTTTGTCATGTCTTGTTTTTGTCTTGTCTTGTTTTTGTCTTGTCTTGTCTTGTTTATGTCTTGTTTTTGTCTTGTTTTTGTCTTGTCTTGTTTTTGTCTTGTCTTGTCTTGTTTTTGTCTTGTCTTGTTTTTGTCTTGTCTTGTCTTGTTTTTGTCTTGTCTTGTTTTTGTCTTGTCTTGTCTTGTTTTTGTCTTGTCTTGTTTTTGTCTTGTCTTGTTTTTGTCTTGTCTTGTTTTCGTCTTGTCTTGTTTTTGTCTCGTCTTGTCTTGTCTTGTTTATGTCTTGTCTTGTTTTTGTCTTGTCTTGTTTTTGTCTTGTCTTGTTCTTGTCTTGTCTTGTTTTTGCCTTGTCTTGTCTTGTTTTTGCCTTGTCTTGTTTTTGTCTTGTTTTGTCTTGTCTTGTCTTGTCCTGTCTTGTTTTTGTCTTGTCTTGTCTTGTTTTTGTCTTGTCTTGTCTTGTTTTTGTCTTGTCTTGTTTTTGTCTTGTCGTGTTTTTTTCATGTCTTGTTTTTGTCTTGTCTTGTTTTTGTCTTGTCTTGTTTTTGTCTTGTTTTTGTCTTGTCTTGTTTTTGTCTTGTCTTGTCTTGTCTTGTTTTTGTCTTGTCTTGTCTTGTTTTTGTCTTGTCTTCTCTTGTCTTGTTTTTGTCTTGTTTTGTCTTGTTTTTGTCTTGTCTTGTCTTGTCTTGTCTTGTGTTTGTCTTGTCTTGTTTTTGTCTTGTCTTGTCTTGTTTTTGTCTTGTTTTGTCTTGTTTTTGTCTCGTCTTGTCTTGTTTTTGTCTTGTCTTGTTTTTGTCTTGTCTTGTTTTTGTCATGTCTTGTTTTTGTCTTGTCTTGTTTTTGTCTTGTCTTGTTTTTGTCATGTCTTGTTTTTGTCATGTCTTGTTTTTGTCTTGTCTTGTTTTTGTCTTGTCTTATCTTGTCATGTCTTGTCTTGTCTTGTTTTTGTCTCGTCTTGTCTTGTTTTTGTCTTGTCTTGTTTTTGTCTTGTCTTGTTTTTGTCATGTCTTGTTTTTGTCTTGTCTTGTTTTTGTCTTGTCTTGTTTTTGTCATGTCTTGTTTTTGTCATGTCTTGTTTTTGTCTTGTCTTGTTTTTGTCTTGTCTTGTCTTGTTTATGTCTTGTTTTTGTCTTGTTTTTGTCTTGTCTTGTTTTTGTCTTGTCTTGTCTTGTTTTTGTCTTGTCTTGTTTTTGTCTTGTCTTGTCTTGTTTTTGTCTTGTCTTGTTTTTGTCTTGTCTTGTCTTGTTTTTGTCTTGTCTTGTTTTTGTCTTGTCTTGTTTTTGTCTTGTCTTGTTTTCGTCTTGTCTTGTTTTTGTCTCGTCTTGTCTTGTCTTGTTTATGTCTTGTCTTGTTTTTGTCTTGTCTTGTTTTTGTCTTGTCTTGTTCTTGTCTTGTCTTGTTTTTGCCTTGTCTTGTCTTGTTTTTGCCTTGTCTTGTTTTTGTCTTGTTTTGTCTTGTCTTGTCTTGTCCTGTCTTGTTTTTGTCTTGTCTTGTCTTGTTTTTGTCTTGTCTTGTCTTGTTTTTGTCTTGTCTTGTTTTTGTCTTGTCGTGTTTTTTTCATGTCTTGTTTTTGTCTTGTCTTGTTTTTGTCTTGTCTTGTTTTTGTCTTGTTTTTGTCTTGTCTTGTTTTTGTCTTGTCTTGTCTTGTTTTTGTCTTGTCTTGTCTTGTTTTTGTCTTGTCTTCTCTTGTCTTGTTTTTGTCTTGTTTTGTCTTGTTTTTGTCTTGTCTTGTCTTGTCTTGTCTTGTGTTTGTCTTGTCTTGTTTTTGTCTTGTCTTGTTTTTGTCTTGTCTTGTCTTGTTTTTGTCTTGTCTTGTTTTTGTCTTGTCTTGTCTTGTTTTTGTCTTGTCTTGTTTTTGTCTTGTCTTGTCTTGTTTTTGTCTTGTCTTGTTTTTGTCTTGTCTTGTTTTTGTCTTGTCTTGTTTTCGTCTTGTCTTGTTTTTGTCTCGTCTTGTCTTGTCTTGTTTATGTCTTGTCTTGTTTTTGTCTTGTCTTGTTTTTGTCTTGTCTTGTTCTTGTCTTGTCTTGTTTTTGCCTTGTCTTGTCTTGTTTTTGCCTTGTCTTGTTTTTGTCTTGTTTTGTCTTGTCTTGTCTTGTCCTGTCTTGTTTTTGTCTTGTCTTGTCTTGTTTTTGTCTTGTCTTGTCTTGTTTTTGTCTTGTCTTGTTTTTGTCTTGTCGTGTTTTTTTCATGTCTTGTTTTTGTCTTGTCTTGTTTTTGTCTTGTCTTGTTTTTGTCTTGTTTTTGTCTTGTCTTGTTTTTGTCTTGTCTTGTCTTGTCTTGTTTTTGTCTTGTCTTGTCTTGTTTTTGTCTTGTCTTCTCTTGTCTTGTTTTTGTCTTGTTTTGTCTTGTTTTTGTCTTGTCTTGTCTTGTCTTGTCTTGTGTTTGTCTTGTCTTGTTTTTGTCTTGTCTTGTCTTGTTTTTGTCTTGTTTTGTCTTGTCTTGTCTTGTTTTTGTCTTTTGTCTTGTCTTATCTTGTCATATCTTGTCTTGTCTTGTTTTTGTCTCGTCTTGTCTTGTTTTTGTCTTGTTTTTGTCTTGTCTTGTCTTGTCTTGTCTTATTTTTGTCTTGTATTGTCTTGTCCTGTCTTGTTTTTGTCTTGTCTTGTCTTGTTTTTGTCTTGTCTTGTCTTGTTTTTGTCTTGTCTTGTTTTTGTCTTGTCTTGTCTTGTTTTTGTCTTGTCTCGTTATTGTCTTGTCGTGTTTTTGTCTTGTCTTGTTTTTGTCTTGTCTTGTTTTTGTCTTGTTTTTGTCTTGTTTTTGTCTTGTCTTGTCTTGTTTTTGTCTTGTTTTTGTCTTGTCTTGTCTTGTT
The DNA here is from genome assembly GCF_057628025.1 of Oncorhynchus mykiss. Lineage (NCBI taxonomy): Eukaryota > Metazoa > Chordata > Actinopteri > Salmoniformes > Salmonidae > Oncorhynchus > Oncorhynchus mykiss. The sequence continues at coordinate 40,592,064 of NC_143036.1, forward strand.
TTTGTCTTGTCTTGTTTTTGTCTTGTCTTGTCTTGTTTTTGTCTTGTCTTGTTTTTGTCATGTCTTGTTTTTGTCTTGTCTTGTTTTTGTCTTGTCTTGTTTTTGTCTTGTCTTGTTTTTGTCTTGTCTTGTTTTTGTCTTGTCTTGTCTTGTTTTTGTCATGTCTTGTTTTTGTCTTGTCTTGTTTTTGTCTTGTCTTGTTTTTGTCTTGTCTTGTTTTTGTCATGTCTTGTTTTTGTCTTGTCTTGTTTTTGTCTTGTTTTTGTCTTGTTTTTGTCTTGTTTTTGTCTTGTCTTGTTTTTGTCTTGTCTTGTCTTGTCTTGTTTTTGTCTTGTCTTGTCTTGTCTTGTTTTTGTCTTGTCTTCTCTTGTCTTGTTTTTGTCTTGTCTTGTCTTGTTTTTGTCTTGTCTTGTCTTGTGTTTGTCTTGTCTTGTTTTTGTCTTGTTTTGTCTTGTCTTGTCTTGTTTTTGTCATTTGTCTTGTCTTATCTTGTCATATCTTGTCTTGTCTTGTTTTTGTCTCGTCTTGTCTTGTTTTTGTCTTGTCTTGTTTTTGTCTTGTCTTGTTTTTGTCTTGTCTTGTTTTTGTCTTGTTTTTGTCTTGTTTTTGTCTTGTCTTGTTCTTGTCTTGTCTTATTTTTGTCTTGTATTGTCTTGTCCTGTCTTGTTTTTGTCTTGTCTTGTCTTGTTTTTGTCTTGTCTTGTTTTTGTCTTGTAGTGTTTTTGTCTTGTCTTGTTTTTGTCTTGTCTTGTTCTTGTCTTGTCTTATCTTGTCATGTCTTGTCTTGTCTTGTTTTTGTCTTGTCTTGTCTTGTTTATGTCTTGTTTTTGTCTTGTCTTGTCTTGTCTTGTTTTTGTCTTGTCTTGTCTTGTTTTTGTCTTGTTTTTGTCTTGTTTTTGTCTTGTTTTTGTCTTGTTTTTGTCTTGTCTTGTTTTTGTCTTGTCTTGTCTTGTTTTTGCCTTGTCTTGTCTTGTCTTGTTTTTGTCTTGTCTTGTCTTGTTTTTGTCTTGTCTTGTCTTGTTTTTGTCTTTTGTCTTGTCTTATCTTGTCATGTCTTGTCTTGTCTTGTTTTTGTCTTGTCTTGCTTTTGTCTTGTCTTGTTTTTGTCATGTCTTGTTTTTGTCTTGTCTTGTCTTGTTTTTGTCTTGTCTTGTTTTTGTCTTGTCTTGTTTTTGTCTTGTCTTGTTTTTGTCTTGTCTTGTTTTTGTCTTGTCTTGTTTTTGTCTTGTCTTGTCTTGTTTTTGTCTTGTCTTGTTTTTGTCTTGTCTTGTCTTGTTTTTGTCTTGTCGTGTTTTTGTCTTGTCGTGTTTTTGTCTTGTCTTGTTTTTGTCTTGTCTTGTTTTTGTCTTGTTTTTGTCTTGTCTTGTCTTGTTTTTGTCTTGTTTTTGTCTTGTCTTGTCTTGTTTTTGTCATGTCTTGTTTTTGTCTTGTCTTGTCTTGTTTTTGTCTTGTCTTGTTTTTGTCTTGTCTTGTTTTTGTCATGTCTTGTTTTTGTCTTGTCTTGTTTTTGTCTTGTCTTGTTTTTGTCTTGTCTTGTCTTGTTTTTGTCTTGTCTTGTTTTTGTCTTGTCTTGTCTTGTTTTTGTCATGTCTTGTTTTTGTCTTGTCTTGTCTTGTTTTTGTCTTGTCTTGTTTTTGTCTTGTCGTGTTTTTTTCATGTCTTGTTTTTGTCTTGTCTTGTTTTTGTCTTGTCGTGTTTTTGTCTTGTTTTTGTCTTGTCTTGTTTTTGTCTTGTCTTGTCTTTGTCTTGTTTTTGTCTTGTCTTGTCTTGTTTTTGTCTTGTCTTCTCTTGTCTTGTTTTTGTCTTGTTTTGTCTTGTTTTTGTCTTGTCTTGTCTTGTCTTGTCTTGTGTTTGTCTTGTCTTGTTTTTGTCTTGTCTTGTCTTGTTTTTGTCTTGTTTTGTCTTGTCTTGTCTTGTTTTTGTCTTGTCTTGTCTTGTTTTTGTCTTGTCTTGTCTTGTTTTTGTCTTGTCTTGTCTTGTTTTTGTCTTGTCTTGTCTTGTTTTTGTCTTGTCTTGTCTTGTTTATGTCTTGATTTTGTCTTGTTTTTGTCTTGTTTTGTTTTTGTCTTGTTTTTGTCTTGTTTTTGTCTTGTTTTTGTCTTTTTTTGTCATGTTTTTGTCTTGTCTTGTTTTTGTCTTGTCTTGTCTTGTTTTTGCCTTGTCTTGTCTTGTCTTGTTTTTGTCTTGTCTTGTCTTGTTTTTGTCTGGTCTTGTCTTGCTTTTGTCTTGTCTTGTCTTGTTTTTGTCTTGTCTTGTTTTTGTCTTGTTTTTGTCTTGTCTTGTTTTTGTCTTGTCTTGTCTTGTCTTGTCTTGTCTTGTCTTGTTTTTGTCTTGTCTTGTCTTGTCTTGTTTTTGTCTTGTCTTGTCTTGTTTTTGTCTTGTCTTGTCGTGTCTTGTTTTTGTCTTGTCTTGTCTTGTCTTGTTTTTGTCTTGTTTTTGTCTTGTCTTGTCTTGTTTTTGTCTTGTCTTGTCTTGTTTTTGTCTTGTTTTTGTCTTGTCTTGTTTTTGTCTTGTCTTATTTTTGTCTTGTATTGTCTTGTCTTGTTTTTGTCTTGTTTTGTCTTGTTTTGTCTTGTTTTTGTCTTGTCTTGTCTTGTCTTGTTTTTGTCTTGTCTTGTCTTGTTTTTGTTTTGTCTTGTCTTGTTTTTGTCTTGTCTTGTTTTTGTCTTGTCTTGTCTTGTTTTTGCCTTGTCTTGTCTTGTTTTTGTCTTGTCTTGTCTTGTTTTTGTCTTGTCTTGTTTTTGTCTTGTTTTTGTCTTGTCTTGTTTTTGTCTTGTCTTGTCTTGTTTTTGTCTTGTCTTGTCTTGTCTTGTTTTTGTCTTGTCTTGTCTTGTCTTGTTTTTGTCTTGTCTTGTCTTGTTTTTGTCTTGTCTTGTCTTGTTTTTGTCTTGTCTTGTCGTGTCTTGTTTTTGTCTTGTCTTGTCGTGTCTTGTTTTTGTCTTGTCTTGTCTTCTTTTTGTCTTGTCTTGTCTTGTCTTGTCTTGTCTTGTTTTTGTCTTGTCTTGTCTTGTCTTGTTTTTGTCTTGTTTTGTCTTGTTTTTGTCTTGTCATTTTTTTGTCTTGTCTTGTCTTGTTTTTGTCTTGTCTTGTTTTTGTCTCGTCTTGTTTTTGTCTTGTCTTGTCTTGTTTTTGTCTTGTCTTGTCTTGTTTTTGTCTTGTCTTGTTTTCGTCTTGTCTTGTCTTGTTTTTGTCTTGTCTTGTTTTTGTCTTGTCTTGTCTTGTTTTTGTCTTGTTTTTGTCTTGTCTTGTTTTTGTCTTGTCTTGTCTTGTTTTTGTCTTGTATTGTCTTGTCTTGTTTTTGTCTTGTCTTGTCTTGTTTTTGTCTTGTCTTTTCTTGTCTTGTTTTTGTCTTGTCTTGTTTTTGTCTTGTTTTTGTCTTGTTTTTGTCTTGTCTTGTTTTTGTCTTGTTTTTGTCTTGTCTTGTCTTGTCTTGTTTTTGTCTTGTCTTGTCTTGTTTTTGTCTTGTCTTGTCTTGTCTTGTTTTTGTCTTGTCTTGTCTTGTCTTGTTTTTGTCTTGTCTTGTCTTGTCTTGTTTTTGTCTTGTCTTGTTTTTGTCTTGTCTTGTCTTGTTTTTGTCTTGTTTTGTCTTGTCTTGTCTTGTTTTTGTCTTGTCTTGTCTTGTTTTTGTCTTTTGTCTTGTCTTATCTTGTCATGTCTTGTCTTGTCTTGTCTTGTCTTGTTTTTGTCTTGTCTTGTTTTTGTCTTGTTTTTGTCTTGTCTTGTCTTGTTTTTTTCTTGTTTTTGTCTTGTTTTTGTCTTTTTTTGTCTTGTTTTTGTCTTGTCTTGTTTTTGTCTTGTTTTTGTCTTGTCTTGTCTTGTCTTGTTTTTGTCTTGTCTTGTCTTGTCTTGTTTTTGTCTTGTCTTGTCTTGTCTTGTTTTTGTCTTGTCTTGTTTTTGTCTTGTCTTGTCTTGTTTTTGTCTTGTTTTGTCTTGTCTTGTCTTGTTTTTGTCTTGTCTTGTTTTTGTCTTTTGTCTTGTCTTATCTTGTCATGTCTTGTCTTGTCTTGTTTTTGTCTTGTCTTGTCTTGTCTTGTTTTTGTCTTGTCTTGTTTTTGTCTTGTCTTGTCTTGTTTTTGTCTTGTTTTTGTCTTGTTTTTGTCTTGTTTTTGTCTTTTTTTGTCTTTTTTGTCTTGTTTTTGTCTTGTCTTGTTTTTGTCTTGTTTTGTCTGGTCTTGTCTTGTTTTTGTCTTGTCTTGTCTTGTTTTTGTCTTTTGTCTTGTCTTATCTTGTCATGTCTTGTCTTGTCTTGTTTTTGTCTTGTCTTGTCTTGTTTTTGTCTTGTCTTGTCTTGTTTATGTCTTGATTTTGTCTTGTTTTTGTCTTGTTTTGTTTTTGTCTTGTTTTTGTCTTGTTTTTGTCTTGTTTTTGTCTTTTTTTGTCATGTTTTTGTCTTGTTTTTGTCTTGTCTTGTTTTTGTCTTGTCTTGTCTTGTTTTTGCCTTGTCTTGTCTTGTTTTTGTCTTGTCTTGTCTTGTTTTTGTCTTGTCTTGTTTTTGTCTTGTTTTTGTCTTGTCTTGTTTTTGTCTTGTCTTGTCTTGTTTTTGTCTTGTCTTGTCTTGTCTTGTCTTGTTTTTGTCTTGTCTTGTCTTGTCTTGTTTTTGTCTTGTCTTGTCTTGTTTTTGTCTTGTCTTGTCTTGTTTTTGTCTTGTCTTGTCGTGTCTTGTTTTTGTCTTGTCTTGTCGTGTCTTGTTTTTGTCTTGTCTTGTCTTGTTTTTGTCTTGTCTTGTCTTGTCTTGTCTTGTCTTGTTTTTGTCTTGTCTTTGTCTTGTCTTGTCTTGTTTTTGTCTTGTTTTGTCTTGTTTTTGTCTTGTCTTGTTTTTGTCTTGTCTTGTCTTGTTTTTGTCTTGTCTTGTTTTTGTCTCGTCTTGTTTTTGTCTTGTCTTGTCTTGTTTTTGTCTTGTCTTGTCTTGTTTTTGTCTTGTCTTGTTTTCGTCTTGTCTTGTCTTGTTTTTGTCTTGTCTTGTTTTTGTCTTGTCTTGTCTTGTTTTTGTCTTGTTTTTGTCTTGTCTTGTTTTTGTCTTGTCTTGTCTTGTTTTTGTCTTGTATTGTCTTGTCTTGTTTTTGTCTTGTCTTGTCTTGTTTTTGTCTTGTCTTTTCTTGTCTTGTTTTTGTCTTGTCTTGTTTTTGTCTTGTTTTTGTCTTGTTTTTGTCTTGTCTTGTTTTTGTCTTGTCTTGTTTTTGTCTTGTTTTTGTCTTGTTTTTGTCTTGTCTTGTTTTTGTCTTGTTTTTGTCTTGTCTTGTCTTGTCTTGTTTTTGTCTTGTCTTGTCTTGTTTTTGTCTTGTCTTGTCTTGTCTTGTTTTTGTCTTGTCTTGTTTTTGTCTTGTCTTGTCTTGTTTTTGTCTTGTTTTGTCTTGTCTTGTCTTGTTTTTGTCTTGTCTTGTCTTGTTTTTGTCTTTTGTCTTGTCTTATCTTGTCATGTCTTGTCTTGTCTTGTCTTGTCTTGTTTTTGTCTTGTCTTGTTTTTGTCTTGTTTTTGTCTTGTCTTGTCTTGTTTTTGTCTTGTTTTTTTCTTGTTTTTGTCTTGTTTTTGTCTTTTTTTGTCTTGTTTTTGTCTTGTCTTGTTTTTGTCTTGTTTTTGTCTTGTCTTGTCTTGTCTTGTTTTTGTCTTGTCTTGTCTTGTCTTGTTTTTGTCTTGTCTTGTCTTGTCTTGTTTTTGTCTTGTCTTGTTTTTGTCTTGTCTTGTCTTGTTTTTGTCTTGTTTTGTCTTGTCTTGTCTTGTTTTTGTCTTGTCTTGTTTTTGTCTTTTGTCTTGTCTTATCTTGTCATGTCTTGTCTTGTCTTGTTTTTGTCTTGTCTTGTCTTGTCTTGTTTTTGTCTTGTCTTGTTTTTGTCTTGTCTTGTCTTGTTTTTGTCTTGTTTTTGTCTTGTTTTTGTCTTGTTTTTGTCTTTTTTTGTCTTTTTTGTCTTGTTTTTGTCTTGTCTTGTTTTTGTCTTGTTTTGTCTGGTCTTGTCTTGTTTTTGTCTTGTCTTGTCTTGTTTTTGTCTTTTGTCTTGTCTTATCTTGTCATGTCTTGTCTTGTCTTGTTTTTGTCTTGTCTTGTCTTGTTTTTGTCTTGTCTTGTCTTGTTTATGTCTTGATTTTGTCTTGTTTTTGTCTTGTTTTGTTTTTGTCTTGTTTTTGTCTTGTTTTTGTCTTGTTTTTGTCTTTTTTTGTCATGTTTTTGTCTTGTCTTGTTTTTGTCTTGTCTTGTCTTGTTTTTGCCTTGTCTTGTCTTGTCTTGTTTTTGTCTTGTCTTGTCTTGTTTTTGTCTGGTCTTGTCTTGTTTTTGTCTTGTCTTGTCTTGTTTTTGTCTTGTCTTGTTTTTGTCTTGTTTTTGTCTTGTCTTGTTTTTGTCTTGTCTTGTCTTGTCTTGTCTTGTCTTGTTTTTGTCTTGTCTTGTCTTGTCTTGTTTTTGTCTTGTCTTGTCTTGTTTTTGTCTTGTCTTGTCGTGTCTTGTTTTTGTCTTGTCTTGTCTTGTCTTGTTTTTGTCTTGTTTTTTTCTTGTCTTGTCTTGTTTTTGTCTTGTCTTGTCTTGTTTTTGTCTTGTTTTTGTCTTGTCTTGTTTTTGTCTCGTCTTGTTTTTGTCTTGTCTTGTCTTGTTTTTGTCTTGTCTTGTCTTGTTTTTGTCTTGTCTTGTTTTCGTCTTGTCTTGTCTTGTTTTTGTCTTGTCTTGTTTTTGTCTTGTCTTGTCTTGTTTTTGTCTTGTTTTTGTCTTGTCTTGTTTTTGTCTTGTCTTGTCTTGTTTTTGTCTTGTATTGTCTTGTCTTGTTTTTGTCTTGTCTTGTCTTGTTTTTGTCTTGTCTTTTCTTGTCTTGTTTTTGTCTTGTCTTGTTTTTGTCTTGTTTTTGTCTTGTTTTTGTCTTGTCTTGTTTTTGTCTTGTTTTTGTCTTGTCTTGTCTTGTCTTGTTTTTGTCTTGTCTTGTCTTGTTTTTGTCTTGTCTTGTCTTGTCTTGTTTTTGTCTTGTCTTGTCTTGTCTTGTTTTTGTCTTGTCTTGTCTTGTCTTGTTTTTGTCTTGTCTTGTTTTTGTCTTGTCTTGTCTTGTTTTTGTCTTGTTTTGTCTTGTCTTGTCTTGTTTTTGTCTTGTCTTGTCTTGTTTTTGTCTTTTGTCTTGTCTTATCTTGTCATGTCTTGTCTTGTCTTGTCTTGTCTTGTTTTTGTCTTGTCTTGTTTTTGTCTTGTTTTTGTCTTGTCTTGTCTTGTTTTTGTCTTGTTTTTTTCTTGTTTTTGTCTTGTTTTTGTCTTTTTTTGTCTTGTTTTTGTCTTGTCTTGTTTTTGTCTTGTTTTTGTCTTGTCTTGTCTTGTCTTGTTTTTGTCTTGTCTTGTCTTGTCTTGTTTTTGTCTTGTCTTGTCTTGTCTTGTTTTTGTCTTGTCTTGTTTTTGTCTTGTCTTGTCTTGTTTTTGTCTTGTTTTGTCTTGTCTTGTCTTGTTTTTGTCTTGCCTTGTTTTTGTCTTTTGTCTTGTCTTATCTTGTCATGTCTTGTCTTGTCTTGTTTTTGTCTTGTCTTGTCTTGTCTTGTTTTTGTCTTGTCTTGTTTTTGTCTTGTTTTTGTCTTGTTTTTGTCTTGTTTTTGTCTTTTTTTGTCTTTTTTGTCTTGTTTTTGTCTTGTCTTGTTTTTGTCTTGTTTTGTCTGGTCTTGTCTTGTTTTTGTCTTGTCTTGTCTTGTTTTTGTCTTTTGTCTTGTCTTATCTTGTCATGTCTTGTCTTGTCTTGTTTTTGTCTTGTCTTGTCTTGTTTTTGTCTTGTCTTGTCTTGTTTATGTCTTGATTTTGTCTTGTTTTTGTCTTGTTTTGTTTTTGTCTTGTTTTTGTCTTTTTTTGTCATGTTTTTGTCTTGTCTTGTTTTTGTCTTGTCTTGTCTTGTTTTTGCCTTGTCTTGTCTTGTCTTGTTTTTGTCTTGTCTTGTCTTGTTTTTGTCTGGTCTTGTCTTGTTTTTGTCTTGTCTTGTCTTGTTTTTGTCTTGTCTTGTTTTTGTCTTGTTTTTGTCTTGTCTTGTTTTTGTCTTGTCTTGTCTTGTCTTGTCTTGTTTTTGTCTTGTCTTGTCTTGTCTTGTTTTTGTCTTGTCTTGTCTTGTTTTTGTCTTGTCTTGTCGTGTCTTGTTTTTGTCTTGTCTTGTCTTGTCTTGTTTTTGTCTTGTTTTTGTCTTGTCTTGTCTTGTTTTTGTCTTGTCTTGTCTTGTTTTTGTCTTGTTTTTGTCTTGTCTTGTTTTTGTCTTGTCTTATTTTTGTCTTGTATTGTCTTGTCTTGTTTTTGTCTTGTTTTGTCTTGTTTTGTCTTGTTTTTGTCTTGTCTTGTCTTGTCTTGTTTTTGTCTTGTCTTGTCTTGTTTTTGTTTTGTCTTGTCTTGTTTTTGTCTTGTCTTGTCTTGTTTTTGCCTTGTCTTGTCTTGTTTTTGTCTTGTCTTGTCTTGTTTTTGTCTTGTCTTGTTTTTGTCTTGTTTTTGTCTTGTCTTGTTTTTGTCTTGTCTTGTCTTGTTTTTGTCTTGTCTTGTCTTGTCTTGTCTTGTTTTTGTCTTGTCTTGTCTTGTCTTGTTTTTGTCTTGTCTTGTCTTGTTTTTGTCTTGTCTTGTCTTGTTTTTGTCTTGTCTTGTCGTGTCTTGTTTTTGTCTTGTCTTGTCGTGTCTTGTTTTTGTCTTGTCTTGTCTTGTCTTGTTTTTGTCTTGTCTTGTCTTGTCTTGTTTTTGTCTTGTCTTGTCTTGTTTTTGTCTTGTCGTGTCTTGTTTTTGTCTTGTCTTGTCGTGTCTTGTTTTTGTCTTGTCTTATCTTGTCATGTCTTGTCTTGTCTTGTTTTTGTCTTGTCTTGTCTTGTTTATGTCTTGTTTTTGTCTTGTCTTGTCTTGTCTTGTTTTTGTCTTGTCTTGTCTTGTTTTTGTCTTGTTTTTGTCTTGTTTTTGTCTTGTTTTTGTCTTGTCTTGTTTTTGTCTTGTCTTGTCTTGTTTTTGCCTTGTCTTGTCTTGTCTTGTTTTTGTCTTGTCTTGTCTTGTTTTTGTCTTGTCTTGTTTTTGTCTTGTTTTTGTCTTGTTTTTGTCTTGTCTTGTTTTTGTCTTGTTTTTGTCTTGTCTTGTCTTGTCTTGTTTTTGTCTTGTCTTGTCTTGTTTTTGTCTTGTCTTGTCTTGTCTTGTTTTTGTCTTGTCTTGTCTTGTCTTGTCTTGTTTTTGTCTTGTCTTGTCTTGTCTTGTTTTTGTCTTGTCTTGTTTTTGTCTTGTCTTGTCTTGTTTTTGTCTTGTTTTGTCTTGTCTTGTCTTGTTTTTGTCTTGTCTTGTCTTGTTTTTGTCTTTTGTCTTGTCTTATCTTGTCATGTCTTGTCTTGTCTTGTCTTGTCTTGTTTTTGTCTTGTCTTGTTTTTGTCTTGTTTTTGTCTTGTCTTGTCTTGTCTTGTTTTTGTCTTGTCTTGTCTTGTCTTGTTTTTGTCTTGTCTTGTCTTGTCTTGTTTTTGTCTTGTCTTGTTTTTGTCTTGTCTTGTCTTGTTTTTGTCTTGTTTTGTCTTGTCTTGTCTTGTTTTTGTCTTGTCTTGTTTTTGTCTTTTGTCTTGTCTTATCTTGTCATGTCTTGTCTTGTCTTGTTTTTGTCTTGTCTTGTCTTGTCTTGTTTTTGTCTTGTCTTGTTTTTGTCTTGTCTTGTCTTGTTTTTGTCTTGTTTTTGTCTTGTTTTTTTCTTGTTTTTGTCTTTTTTTGTCTTTTTTGTCTTGTTTGTGTCTTGTCTTGTTTTTGGCTTGTCTTGTCTTGTTTTTGCCTTGTCTTGTCTTGTCTTGTTTTTGTCTTGTCTTGTCTTGTTTTTGTCTTGTCTTGTCTTGTTTTTGTCTTGTTTTTGTCTTTTGTCTTGTCTTATCTTGTCATGTCTTGTCTTGTCTTGTTTTTGTCTTTTGTCTTGTCTTATCTTGTCATGTCTTGTCTTGTTTTTGTCTTGTCTTGTCTTGTTTTTGTCTTGTCTTGTCTCGTTTATGTCTTGATTTTGTCTTGTTTTTGTCTTGTTTTGTTTTTGTCTTGTTTTTGTCTTGTTTTTGTCTTTTTTTGTCATGTTTTTGTCTTGTCTTGTTTTTGGCTTGTCTTGTCTTGTTTTTGCCTTGTCTTGTCTTGTCTTGTTTTTGTCTTGTCTTGTCTTGTTTTTGTCTGGTCTTGTCTTGTTTTTGTCTTGTCTTGTCTTGTTTTTGTCTTGTCTTGTTTTTGTCTTGTTTTTGTCTTGTCTTGTTTTTGTCTTGTCTTGTCTTGTCTTGTCTTGTTTTTGTCTTGTCTTGTCTTGTCGTGTCTTGTTTTTGTCTTGTCTTGTCTTGTCTTGTTTTTGTCTTGTTTTTGTCTTGTCTTGTCTTGTTTTTGTCTTGTCTTGTCTTGTTTTTGTCTTGTTTTTGTCTTGTCTTGTTTTTGTCTTGTCTTATTTTTGTCTTGTATTGTCTTGTCTTGTTTTTGTCTTGTTTTGTCTTGTCTTGTCTTGTCTTGTTTTTGTCTTGTCTTGTCTTGTTTTTGTTTTGTCTTGTCTTGTTTTTGTCTTGTCTTGTTTTTGTCTTGTCGTGTCTTGTTTTTGTCTTGTCTTGTCTTGTCTTGTTTTTGTCTTGTTTTTGTCTTGTCTTGTCTTGTTTTTGTCTTGTCTTGTCTTTTTTTTGTCTTGTTTTTGTCTTGTCTTGTTTTTGTCTTGTCTTATTTTTGTCTTGTATTGTCTTGTCTTGTTTTTGTTTTGTCTTGTCTTGTTTTTGTCTTGTCTTGTTTTTGTCTTGTTTTGTCTTGTCTTGTTTTTGTCTTGTCGTGTCTTGTTTTTGTCTTGTCTTGTCTTGTCTTGTTTTTGTCTTGTTTTTGTCTTGTCTTGTCTTGTTTTTGTCTTGTCTTGTCTTGTTTTTGTCTTGTATTGTCTTATCTTGTTTTTGTCTTGTTTTGTCTTGTTTTGTCTTGTTTTTGTCTTGTCTTGTCTTGTCTTGTTTTTGTCTTGTCTTGTCTTGTTTTTGTTTTGTCTTGTCTTGTTTTTGTCTTGTCTTGTTTTTGTCTTGTCTTGTCTTGTTTTTGCCTTGTCTTGTCTTGTTTTTCTCTTGTCTTGTCTTGTTTTTGTCTTGTCTTGTTTTTGTCTTTTTTTGTCTTGTTTTTGTCTTGTTTTTGTCTTGTTTTTGTCTTTTTTTGTCTTGTTTTTGTCTTGTCTTGTTTTTGTCTTGTTTTGTCTTGTCTTGTCTTGTCTTGTTTTTGTCTTTTGTCTTGTCTTGTCTTGTTTTTGTCTTGTCTTGTCTTGTTTTTGTCTTTTGTCTTGTCTTGTCTTGTCATGTCTTGTCTTGTCTTGTCTTGTTTATGTCTTGTTTTTGTCTTGTCTTGTCTTGTCTTGTTTTTGTCTTGTCTTGTTTTTGTCTTGTTTTTGTCTTGTCTTGTCTTGTTTTTGTCTTGTTTTTGTCTTGTTTTGTCTTGTCTTGTCTTGTCCTGTCTTGTTTTTGTCTTGTCTTGTCTTGTTTTTGTCTTGTCTTGTCTTGTTTTTGTCTTGTCTTGTTTTTGTCTTGTTGTGTTTTTGTCATGTCTTGTTTTTGCCTTGTCTTGTTTTTGTCTTGTCTTGTTTTTTTCTTTTTTTGTCTTGTTTTTATCTTGTCTTGTCTTGTCCTGATTTTGTCATGTCTTGATTTTGTCTTGTCTTGTTTTTGTCTTGTCTTGTTTTTGTCTTGTTTTTGTCTTGTCTTGTCTTGTCTTGTTTTTGTCTTGTCTTGTTTTTGTCTTGTCTTGTCTTGTTTTTGTCTTGTCTTGTCGTGTCTTGTTTTTGTCTTGTCTTGTCGTGTCTTGTTTTTGTCTTGTCTTATCTTGTCATGTCTTGTCTTGTCTTGTTTTTGTCTTGTCTTGTCTTGTTTATGTCTTGTTTTTGTCTTGTCTTGTCTTGTCTTGTTTTTGTCTTGTCTTGTCTTGTTTTTGTCTTGTCTTGTCTTGTTTTTGTTTTGTCTTGTCTTGTTTTTGTCTTGTCTTGTTTTTGTCTTGTCTTGTCTTGTTTTTGCCTTGTCTTGTCTTGTTTTTGTCTTGTCTTGTCTTGTTTTTGTCTTGTCTTGTTTTTGTCTTGTTTTTGTCTTGTCTTGTTTTTGTCTTGTCTTGTCTTGTTTTTGTCTTGTCTTGTCTTGTCTTGTCTTGTTTTTGTCTTGTCTTGTCTTGTCTTGTTTTTGTCTTGTCTTGTCTTGTTTTTGTCTTGTCTTGTCTTGTTTTTGTCTTGTCTTGTCTTGTTTTTGTCTTGTCTTGTCGTGTCTTGTTTTTGTCTTGTCTTGTCGTGTCTTGTTTTTGTCTTGTCTTATCTTGTCATGTCTTGTCTTGTCTTGTTTTTGTCTTGTCTTGTCTTGTTTATGTCTTGTTTTTGTCTTGTCTTGTCTTGTCTTGTTTTTGTTTTGTCTTGTCTTGTTTTTGTCTTGTTTTTGTCTTGTTTTTGTCTTGTTTTTGTCTTGTTTTTGTCTTGTCTTGTTTTTGTCTTGTCTTGTCTTGTTTTTGCCTTGTCTTGTCTTGTCTTGTTTTTGTCTTGTCTTGTCTTGTTTTTGTCTTGTCTTGTTTTTGTCTTGTTTTTGTCTTGTTTTTGTCTTGTCTTGTTTTTGTCTTGTTTTTGTCTTGTCTTGTCTTGTCTTGTTTTTGTCTTGTCTTGTCTTGTTTTTGTCTTGTCTTGTCTTGTCTTGTTTTTGTCTTGTCTTGTCTTGTCTTGTCTTGTTTTTGTCTTGTCTTGTCTTGTCTTGTTTTTGTCTTGTCTTGTTTTTGTCTTGTCTTGTCTTGTTTTTGTCTTGTTTTGTCTTGTCTTGTCTTGTTTTTGTCTTGTCTTGTCTTGTTTTTGTCTTGTCTTGTCTTGTTTATGTCTTGTTTTTGTCTTGTCTTGTCTTGTCTTGTTTTTGTCTTGTCTTGTCTTGTTTTTGTCTTGTTTTTGTCTTGTTTTTGTCTTGTCTTGTTTTTGTCTTGTCTTGTCTTGTTTTTGCCTTGTCTTGTCTTGTCTTGTTTTTGTCTTGTCTTGTCTTGTTTTTGTCTTGTCTTGTTTTTGTCTTGTTTTTGTCTTGTTTTTGTCTTGTCTTGTTTTTGTCTTGTTTTTGTCTTGTCTTGTCTTGTCTTGTTTTTGTCTTGTCTTGTCTTGTTTTTGTCTTGTCTTGTCTTGTCTTGTTTTTGTCTTGTCTTGTCTTGTCTTGTCTTGTTTTTGTCTTGTCTTGTCTTGTCTTGTTTTTGTCTTGTCTTGTTTTTGTCTTGTCTTGTCTTGTTTTTGTCTTGTTTTGTCTTGTCTTGTCTTGTTTTTGTCTTGTCTTGTCTTGTTTTTGTCTTTTGTCTTGTCTTATCTTGTCATGTCTTGTCTTGTCTTGTTTTTGTCTTGTCTTGTCTTGTTTTTGTCTTGTCTTGTTTATGTCTTGATTTTGTCTTGTTTTTGTCTTGTTTTGTTTTTGTCTTGTTTTTGTCTTGTTTTTGTCTTGTTTTTGTCTTTTTTTGTCATGTTTTGTTTTTGTCTTGTTTTTGTCTTGTCCTGTCTTGTTTTTGTCTTGTCTTGTCTTGTTTTTGTCTTGTCTTGTCTTGTTTTTGTCTTGTCTTGTTTTTGTCTTGTTGTGTTTTTGTCATGTCTTGTTTTTGCCTTGTCTTGTTTTTGTCTTGTCTTGTTTTTTTCTTTTTTTGTCTTGTTTTTATCTTGTCTTGTCTTGTCCTGATTTTGTCATGTCTTGATTTTGTCTTGTCTTGTTTTTGTCTTGTCTTGTTTTTGTCTTGTTTTTGTCTTGTCTTGTCTTGTCTTGTTTTTGTCTTGTCTTGTTTTTGTCTTGTCTTGTCTTGTTTTTGTCTTGTCTTGTCGTGTCTTGTTTTTGTCTTGTCTTGTCGTGTCTTGTTTTTGTCTTGTCTTATCTTGTCATGTCTTGTCTTGTCTTGTTTTTGTCTTGTCTTGTCTTGTTTATGTCTTGTTTTTGTCTTGTCTTGTCTTGTCTTGTTTTTGTCTTGTCTTGTCTTGTTTTTGTCTTGTCTTGTCTTGTTTTTGTTTTGTCTTGTCTTGTTTTTGTCTTGTCTTGTTTTTGTCTTGTCTTGTCTTGTTTTTGCCTTGTCTTGTCTTGTTTTTGTCTTGTCTTGTCTTGTTTTTGTCTTGTCTTGTTTTTGTCTTGTTTTTGTCTTGTCTTGTTTTTGTCTTGTCTTGTCTTGTTTTTGTCTTGTCTTGTCTTGTCTTGTCTTGTTTTTGTCTTGTCTTGTCTTGTCTTGTTTTTGTCTTGTCTTGTCTTGTTTTTGTCTTGTCTTGTCTTGTTTTTGTCTTGTCTTGTCTTGTTTTTGTCTTGTCTTGTCGTGTCTTGTTTTTGTCTTGTCTTGTCGTGTCTTGTTTTTGTCTTGTCTTATCTTGTCATGTCTTGTCTTGTCTTGTTTTTGTCTTGTCTTGTCTTGTTTATGTCTTGTTTTTGTCTTGTCTTGTCTTGTCTTGTTTTTGTTTTGTCTTGTCTTGTTTTTGTCTTGTTTTTGTCTTGTTTTTGTCTTGTTTTTGTCTTGTTTTTGTCTTGTCTTGTTTTTGTCTTGTCTTGTCTTGTTTTTGCCTTGTCTTGTCTTGTCTTGTTTTTGTCTTGTCTTGTCTTGTTTTTGTCTTGTCTTGTTTTTGTCTTGTTTTTGTCTTGTTTTTGTCTTGTCTTGTTTTTGTCTTGTTTTTGTCTTGTCTTGTCTTGTCTTGTTTTTGTCTTGTCTTGTCTTGTTTTTGTCTTGTCTTGTCTTGTCTTGTTTTTGTCTTGTCTTGTCTTGTCTTGTCTTGTTTTTGTCTTGTCTTGTCTTGTCTTGTTTTTGTCTTGTCTTGTTTTTGTCTTGTCTTGTCTTGTTTTTGTCTTGTTTTGTCTTGTCTTGTCTTGTTTTTGTCTTGTCTTGTCTTGTTTTTGTCTTGTCTTGTCTTGTTTATGTCTTGTTTTTGTCTTGTCTTGTCTTGTCTTGTTTTTGTCTTGTCTTGTCTTGTTTTTGTCTTGTTTTTGTCTTGTTTTTGTCTTGTTTTTGTCTTGTCTTGTTTTTGTCTTGTCTTGTCTTGTTTTTGCCTTGTCTTGTCTTGTCTTGTTTTTGTCTTGTCTTGTCTTGTTTTTGTCTTGTCTTGTTTTTGTCTTGTTTTTGTCTTGTTTTTGTCTTGTCTTGTTTTTGTCTTGTTTTTGTCTTGTCTTGTCTTGTCTTGTTTTTGTCTTGTCTTGTCTTGTTTTTGTCTTGTCTTGTCTTGTCTTGTTTTTGTCTTGTCTTGTCTTGTCTTGTCTTGTTTTTGTCTTGTCTTGTCTTGTCTTGTTTTTGTCTTGTCTTGTTTTTGTCTTGTCTTGTCTTGTTTTTGTCTTGTTTTGTCTTGTCTTGTCTTGTTTTTGTCTTGTCTTGTCTTGTTTTTGTCTTTTGTCTTGTCTTATCTTGTCATGTCTTGTCTTGTCTTGTCTTGTCTTGTTTTTGTCTTGTCTTGTTTTTGTCTTGTCTTGTCTTGTCTTGTTTTTGTCTTGTCTTGTCTTGTCTTGTTTTTGTCTTGTCTTGTCTTGTCTTGTTTTTGTCTTGTCTTGTTTTTGTCTTGTCTTGTCTTGTTTTTGTCTTGTTTTGTCTTGTCTTGTCTTGTTTTTGTCTTGTCTTGTTTTTGTCTTTTGTCTTGTCTTATCTTGTCATGTCTTGTCTTGTCTTGTTTTTGTCTTGTCTTGTCTTGTCTTGTTTTTGTCTTGTCTTGTTTTTGTCTTGTCTTGTCTTGTTTTTGTCTTGTTTTTGTCTTGTTTTTTTCTTGTTTTTGTCTTTTTTTGTCTTTTTTGTCTTGTTTGTGTCTTGTCTTGTTTTTGTCTTTTTTTGTCTTGTTTTTGTCTTGTTTTTGTCTTGTCTTGTCTTGTTTTTGTCTTTTGTCTTGTCTTATCTTGTCATGTCTTGTCTTGTCTTGTTTTTGTCTTGTCTTGTCTTGTTTTTGTCTTGTCTTGTTTATGTCTTGATTTTGTCTTGTTTTTGTCTTGTTTTGTTTTTGTCTTGTTTTTGTCTTGTTTTTGTCTTGTTTTTGTCTTTTTTTGTCATGTTTTTGTCTTGTCTTGTTTTTGTCTTGTCTTGTCTTGTTTTTGCCTTGTCTTGTCATGTTTTTGTCTTGTCTTGTTTTTGTCTTGTCTTGTCTTGTTTTTGTCTTGTCTTGTTTTTGTCTTGTTTTTGTCTTGTCTTGTTTTTGTCTTGTCTTGTCTTGTCTTGTCTTGTTTTTGTCTTGTCTTGTCTTGTCTTGTTTTTGTCTTGTCTTGTCTTGTTTTTGTCTTGTCTTGTCGTGTCTTGTTTTTGTCTTGTCTTGTCTTGTCTTGTTTTTGTCTTGTTTTTGTCTTGTCTTGTCTTGTTTTTGTCTTGTCTTGTCTTGTTTTTGTCTTGTTTTTGTCTTGTCTTGTTTTTGTCTTGTCTTATTTTTGTCTTGTATTGTCTTGTCTTGTTTTTGTCTTGTTTTGTCTTGTTTTGTCTTGTTTTTGTCTTGTCTTGTCTTGTCTTGTTTTTGTCTTGTCTTGTCTTGTTTTTGTTTTGTCTTGTCTTGTTTTTGTCTTGTCTTGTTTTTGTCTTGTTTTTGTCTTGTCTTGTTTTTGTCTTGTCTTATTTTTGTCTTGTATTGTCTTGTCTTGTTTTTGTCTTGTTTTGTCTTGTTTTGTCTTGTTTTTGTCTTGTCTTGTCTTGTCTTGTTTTTGTCTTGTCTTGTTTTTGTTTTGTCTTGTCTTGTTTTTGTCTTGTCTTGTTTTTGTCTTGTCTTGTCTTGTTTTTGCCTTGTCTTGTCTTGTTTTTCTCTTGTCTTGTCTTGTTTTTGTCTTGTTTTGTCTTGTTTTGTCTTGTCTTGTCCTGTCTTGTTTTTGTCTTGTCTTGTCTTGTTTTTGTCTCGTCTTGTTTTTGTCTTGTCTTGTTTTTGTCTTGTCTTGTCTTGTTTTTGTCTTGTCTTGTTTTCGTCTTGTCTTGTCTTGTTTTTGTCTTGTCTTGTTTTTGTCTTGTCTTGTCTTGTTTTTGTCTTGTTTTTGTCTTGTCTTGTTTTTGTCTTGTCTTGTCTTGTTTTTGTCTTGTATTGTCTTGTCTTGTTTTTGTCTTGTCTTGTCTTGTTTTTGTCTTGTCTTTTCTTGTCTTGTTTTTGTCTTGTCTTGTCTTGTTTTTGTCTTGTCTTGTTTTTGTCTTGTTTTTGTCTTGTCTTGTTTTTGTCTTGTTTTTGTCTTGTCTTGTCTTGTTTTTGTCTTGTTTTTGTCTTGTTTTTGTCTTGTTTTTGTCTTTTTTTGTCTTGTTTTTGTCTTGTCTTGTTTTTGTCTTGTTTTTGTCTTGTCTTGTCTTGTCTTGTTTTTGTCTTGTCTTGTCTTGTCTTGTTTTTGTCTTGTCTTGTCTTGTCTTGTTTTTGTCTTGTCTTGTTTTTGTCTTGTCTTGTCTTGTTTTTGTCTTGTTTTGTCTTGTCTTGTCTTGTTTTTGTCTTGTTTTTGTCTTTTGTCTTGTCTTATCTTGTCATGTCTTGTCTTGTCTTGTTTTTGTCTTTTGTCTTGTCTTATCTTGTCATGTCTTGTCTTGTTTTTGTCTTGTCTTGTCTTGTTTTTGTCTTGTCTTGTCTCGTTTATGTCTTGATTTTGTCTTGTTTTTGTCTTGTTTTGTTTTTGTCTTGTTTTTGTCTTGTTTTTGTCTTTTTTTGTCATGTTTTTGTCTTGTCTTGTTTTTGTCTTGTCTTGTCTTGTTTTTGCCTTGTCTTGTCTTGTCTTGTTTTTGTCTTGTCTTGTCTTGTTTTTGTCTGGTCTTGTCTTGTTTTTGTCTTGTCTTGTCTTGTTTTTGTCTTGTCTTGTTTTTGTCTTGTTTTTGTCTTGTCTTGTTTTTGTCTTGTCTTGTCTTGTCTTGTCTTGTCTTGTTTTTGTCTTGTCTTGTCTTGTCGTGTCTTGTTTTTGTCTTGTCTTGTCTTGTCTTGTTTTTGTCTTGTTTTTGTCTTGTCTTGTCTTGTTTTTGTCTTGTCTTGTCTTGTTTTTGTCTTGTTTTTGTCTTGTCTTGTTTTTGTCTTGTCTTATTTTTGTCTTGTATTGTCTTGTCTTGTTTTTGTCTTGTCTTGTCTTGTCTTGTTTTTGTCTTGTCTTGTCTTGTTTTTGTTTTGTCTTGTCTTGTTTTTGTCTTGTCTTGTTTTTGTCTTGTCGTGTCTTGTTTTTGTCTTGTCTTGTCTTGTCTTGTTTTTGTCTTGTTTTTGTCTTGTCTTGTCTTGTTTTTGTCTTGTCTTGTCTTTTTTTTGTCTTGTTTTTGTCTTGTCTTGTTTTTGTCTTGTCTTATTTTTGTCTTGTATTGTCTTGTCTTGTTTTTGTTTTGTCTTGTCTTGTTTTTGTCTTGTCTTGTTTTTGTCTTGTTTTGTCTTGTCTTGTTTTTGTCTTGTCGTGTCTTGTTTTTGTCTTGTCTTGTCTTGTCTTGTTTTTGTCTTGTTTTTGTCTTGTCTTGTCTTGTTTTTGTCTTGTCTTGTCTTGTTTTTGTCTTGTATTGTCTTATCTTGTTTTTGTCTTGTTTTGTCTTGTTTTGTCTTGTTTTTGTCTTGTCTTGTCTTGTCTTGTTTTTGTCTTGTCTTGTCTTGTTTTTGTTTTGTCTTGTCTTGTTTTTGTCTTGTCTTGTTTTTGTCTTGTCTTGTCTTGTTTTTGCCTTGTCTTGTCTTGTTTTTCTCTTGTCTTGTCTTGTTTTTGTCTTGTCTTGTTTTTGTCTTTTTTTTGTCTTGTTTTTGTCTTGTTTTTGTCTTTTTTTGTCTTGTTTTTGTCTTGTCTTGTTTTTGTCTTGTTTTGTCTTGTCTTGTCTTGTCTTGTTTTTGTCTTTTGTCTTGTCTTGTCTTGTTTTTGTCTTGTCTTGTCTTGTTTTTGTCTTTTGTCTTGTCTTGTCTTGTCATGTCTTGTCTTGTCTTGTCTTGTTTATGTCTTGTTTTTGTCTTGTCTTGTCTTGTCTTGTTTTTGTCTTGTCTTGTTTTTGTCTTGTTTTTGTCTTGTCTTGTCTTGTTTTTGTCTTGTTTTTGTCTTGTTTTGTCTTGTCTTGTCTTGTCCTGTCTTGTTTTTGTCTTGTCTTGTCTTGTTTTTGTCTTGTCTTGTCTTGTTTTTGTCTTGTCTTGTTTTTGTCTTGTTGTGTTTTTGTCATGTCTTGTTTTTGCCTTGTCTTGTTTTTGTCTTGTCTTGTTTTTTTCTTTTTTTGTCTTGTTTTTATCTTGTCTTGTCTTGTCCTGATTTTGTCATGTCTTGATTTTGTCTTGTCTTGTTTTTGTCTTGTCTTGTTTTTGTCTTGTTTTTGTCTTGTCTTGTCTTGTCTTGTTTTTGTCTTGTCTTGTTTTTGTCTTGTCTTGTCTTGTTTTTGTCTTGTCTTGTCGTGTCTTGTTTTTGTCTTGTCTTGTCGTGTCTTGTTTTTGTCTTGTCTTATCTTGTCATGTCTTGTCTTGTCTTGTTTTTGTCTTGTCTTGTCTTGTTTATGTCTTGTTTTTGTCTTGTCTTGTCTTGTCTTGTTTTTGTCTTGTCTTGTCTTGTTTTTGTCTTGTCTTGTCTTGTTTTTGTTTTGTCTTGTCTTGTTTTTGTCTTGTCTTGTCTTGTTTTTGCCTTGTCTTGTCTTGTTTTTGTCTTGTCTTGTCTTGTTTTTGTCTTGTCTTGTTTTTGTCTTGTTTTTGTCTTGTCTTGTTTTTGTCTTGTCTTGTCTTGTTTTTGTCTTGTCTTGTCTTGTCTTGTCTTGTTTTTGTCTTGTCTTGTCTTGTCTTGTTTTTGTCTTGTCTTGTCTTGTTTTTGTCTTGTCTTGTCTTGTTTTTGTCTTGTCTTGTCTTGTTTTTGTCTTGTCTTGTCGTGTCTTGTTTTTGTCTTGTCTTGTCGTGTCTTGTTTTTGTCTTGTCTTATCTTGTCATGTCTTGTCTTGTCTTGTTTTTGTCTTGTCTTGTCTTGTTTATGTCTTGTTTTTGTCTTGTCTTGTCTTGTCTTGTTTTTGTTTTGTCTTGTCTTGTTTTTGTCTTGTTTTTGTCTTGTTTTTGTCTTGTTTTTGTCTTGTTTTTGTCTTGTCTTGTTTTTGTCTTGTCTTGTCTTGTTTTTGCCTTGTCTTGTCTTGTCTTGTTTTTGTCTTGTCTTGTCTTGTTTTTGTCTTGTCTTGTTTTTGTCTTGTTTTTGTCTTGTTTTTGTCTTGTCTTGTTTTTGTCTTGTTTTTGTCTTGTCTTGTCTTGTCTTGTTTTTGTCTTGTCTTGTCTTGTTTTTGTCTTGTCTTGTCTTGTCTTGTTTTTGTCTTGTCTTGTCTTGTCTTGTCTTGTTTTTGTCTTGTCTTGTCTTGTCTTGTTTTTGTCTTGTCTTGTTTTTGTCTTGTCTTGTCTTGTTTTTGTCTTGTTTTGTCTTGTCTTGTCTTGTTTTTGTCTTGTCTTGTCTTGTTTTTGTCTTTTGTCTTGTCTTATCTTGTCATGTCTTGTCTTGTCTTGTCTTGTCTTGTTTTTGTCTTGTCTTGTTTTTGTCTTGTTTTTGTCTTGTCTTGTCTTGTCTTGTTTTTGTCTTGTCTTGTCTTGTCTTGTTTTTGTCTTGTCTTGTCTTGTCTTGTTTTTGTCTTGTCTTGTTTTTGTCTTGTCTTGTCTTGTTTTTGTCTTGTTTTGTCTTGTCTTGTCTTGTTTTTGTCTTGTCTTGTTTTTGTCTTTTGTCTTGTCTTATCTTGTCATGTCTTGTCTTGTCTTGTTTTTGTCTTGTCTTGTCTTGTCTTGTTTTTGTCTTGTCTTGTTTTTGTCTTGTCTTGTCTTGTTTTTGTCTTGTTTTTGTCTTGTTTTTTTCTTGTTTTTGTCTTTTTTTGTCTTTTTTGTCTTGTTTTTGTCTTGTCTTGTTTTTGTCTTTTTTTGTCTTGTTTTTGTCTTGTTTTTGTCTTGTCTTGTCTTGTTTTTGTCTTTTGTCTTGTCTTATCTTGTCATGTCTTGTCTTGTCTTGTTTTTGTCTTGTCTTGTCTTGTTTTTGTCTTGTCTTGTTTATGTCTTGATTTTGTCTTGTTTTTGTCTTGTTTTGTTTTTGTCTTGTTTTTGTCTTGTTTTTGTCTTGTTTTTGTCTTTTTTTGTCATGTTTTTGTCTTGTCTTGTTTTTGTCTTGTCTTGTCTTGTTTTTGCCTTGTCTTGTCATGTTTTTGTCTTGTCTTGTTTTTGTCTTGTCTTGTCTTGTTTTTGTCTTGTCTTGTTTTTGTCTTGTTTTTGTCTTGTCTTGTTTTTGTCTTGTTTTTGTCTTGTCTTGTCTTGTTTTTGTCTTGTCTTGTTTTTGTCTTGTTTTTGTCTTGTCTTGTTTTTGTCTTGTTTTTGTCTTGTCTTGTCTTGTTTTTGTCTTGTCTTGTCGTGTCTTGTTTTTGTCTTGTCTTGTCTTGTTTTTGTCTTGTTTTTGTCTTGTCTTGTCTTGTTTTTGTCTTGTCTTGTCTTGTTTTTGTCTTGTTTTTGTCTTGTCTTGTTTTTGTCTTGTCTTATTTTTGTCTTGTATTGTCTTGTCTTGTTTTTGTCTTGTTTTGTCTTGTTTTGTCTTGTTTTTGTCTTGTCTTGTCTTGTCTTGTTTTTGTCTTGTCTTGTCTTGTTTTTGTTTTGTCTTGTCTTGTTTTTGTCTTGTCTTGTTTTTGTCTTGTTTTTGTCTTGTCTTGTTTTTGTCTTGTCTTATTTTTGTCTTGTATTGTCTTGTCTTGTTTTTGTCTTGTTTTGTCTTGTTTTGTCTTGTTTTTGTCTTGTCTTGTCTTGTCTTGTTTTTGTCTTGTCTTGTTTTTGTTTTGTCTTGTCTTGTTTTTGTCTTGTCTTGTTTTTGTCTTGTCTTGTCTTGTTTTTGCCTTGTCTTGTCTTGTTTTTCTCTTGTCTTGTCTTGTTTTTGTCTTGTTTTGTCTTGTTTTGTCTTGTCTTGTCCTGTCTTGTTTTTGTCTTGTCTTGTCTTGTTTTTGTCTCGTCTTGTTTTTGTCTTGTCTTGTTTTTGTCTTGTCTTGTCTTGTTTTTGTCTTGTCTTGTCTTGTTTTTGTCTTGTCTTGTTTTTGTCTTGTCTTGTCTTGTTTTTGTCTTGTTTTTGTCTTGTCTTGTTTTTGTCTTGTCTTGTCTTGTTTTTGTCTTGTATTGTCTTGTCTTGTTTTTGTCTTGTCTTGTCTTGTTTTTGTCTTGTCTTTTCTTGTCTTGTTTTTGTCTTGTCTTGTCTTGTTTTTGTCTTGTCTTGTTTTTGTCTTGTTTTTGTCTTGTCTTGTTTTTGTCTTGTTTTTGTCTTGTCTTGTCTTGTTTTTGTCTTGTTTTTGTCTTGTTTTTGTCTTGTTTTTGTCTTGTCTTGTCTTGTCTTGTTTTTGTCTTGTCTTGTCTTGTCTTGTTTTTGTCTTGTCTTGTCTTGTCTTGTTTTCTTTCTTGTCTTGTTTTTGTCTTGTCTTGTCTTGTTTTTGTCTTGTTTTGTCTTGTCTTGTCTTGTTTTTGTCTTGTTTTTGTCTTTTGTCTTGTCTTATCTTGTCATGTCTTGTCTTGTCTTGTTTTTGTCTTTTGTCTTGTCTTATCTTGTCATGTCTTGTCTTGTTTTTGTCTTGTCTTGTCTTGTTTTTGTCTTGTTTTTGTCTTGTTTTGTCTTGTCTTGTCTTGTTTTTGTCTTGTCTTGTTTTTGTCTTTTGTCTTGTCTTATCTTGTCATGTCTTGTCTTGTCTTGTTTTTGTCTTGTCTTGTCTTGTCTTGTTTTTGTCTTGTCTTGTTTTTGTCTTGTCTTGTCTTGTTTTTGTCTTGTTTTTGTCTTGTTTTTTTCTTGTTTTTGTCTTTTTTTGTCTTTTTTGTCTTGTTTTTGTCTTGTCTTGTTTTTGTCTTTTTTTGTCTTGTTTTTGTCTTGTTTTTGTCTTGTCTTGTCTTGTTTTTGTCTTTTGTCTTGTCTTATCTTGTCATGTCTTGTCTTGTCTTGTTTTTGTCTTGTCTTGTCTTGTTTTTGTCTTGTCTTGTTTATGTCTTGATTTTGTCTTGTTTTTGTCTTGTTTTGTTTTTGTCTTGTTTTTGTCTTGTTTTTGTCTTGTTTTTGTCTTTTTTTGTCATGTTTTTGTCTTGTCTTGTTTTTGTCTTGTCTTGTCTTGTTTTTGCCTTGTCTTGTCATGTTTTTGTCTTGTCTTGTTTTTGTCTTGTCTTGTCTTGTTTTTGTCTTGTCTTGTTTTTGTCTTGTTTTTGTCTTGTCTTGTTTTTGTCTTGTCTTGTCTTGTCTTGTCTTGTCTTGTCTTGTTTTTGTCTTGTCTTGTCTTGTCTTGTTTTTGTCTTGTCTTGTCTTGTTTTTGTCTTGTCTTGTCGTGTCTTGTTTTTGTCTTGTCTTGTCTTGTCTTGTTTTTGTCTTGTTTTTGTCTTGTCTTGTCTTGTTTTTGTCTTGTCTTGTCTTGTTTTTGTCTTGTTTTTGTCTTGTCTTGTTTTTGTCTTGTCTTATTTTTGTCTTGTATTGTCTTGTCTTGTTTTTGTCTTGTTTTGTCTTGTTTTGTCTTGTTTTTGTCTTGTCTTGTCTTGTCTTGTTTTTGTCTTGTCTTGTTTTTGTTTTGTCTTGTCTTGTTTTTGTCTTGTCTTGTTTTTGTCTTGTATTGTCTTGTCTTGTTTTTGTCTTGTTTTGTCTTGTTTTGTCTTGTTTTTGTCTTGTCTTGTCTTGTCTTGTTTTTGTCTTGTCTTGTTTTTGTTTTGTCTTGTCTTGTTTTTGTCTTGTCTTGTTTTTGTCTTGTCTTGTCTTGTTTTTGCCTTGTCTTGTCTTGTTTTTCTCTTGTCTTGTCTTGTTTTTGTCTTGTTTTGTCTTGTTTTGTCTTGTCTTGTCCTGTCTTGTTTTTGTCTTGTCTTGTCTTGTTTTTGTCTCGTCTTGTTTTTGTCTTGTCTTGTTTTTGTCTTGTCTTGTCTTGTTTTTGTCTTGTCTTGTCTTGTTTTTGTCTTGTCTTGTTTTTGTCTTGTCTTGTCTTGTTTTTGTCTTGTTTTTGTCTTGTCTTGTTTTTGTCTTGTCTTGTCTTGTTTTTGTCTTGTATTGTCTTGTCTTGTTTTTGTCTTGTCTTGTCTTGTTTTTGTCTTGTCTTTTCTTGTCTTGTTTTTGTCTTGTCTTGTCTTGTTTTTGTCTTGTCTTGTGTTTGTCTTGTTTTTGTCTTGTCTTGTTTTTGTCTTGTTTTTGTCTTGTCTTGTCTTGTTTTTGTCTTGTTTTTGTCTTGTTTTTGTCTTGTTTTTGTCTTTTTTTGTCTTGTTTTTGTCTTGTCTTGTTTTTGTCTTGTTTTTGTCTTGTCTTGTCTTGTCTTGTTTTTGTCTTGTCTTGTCTTGTCTTGTTTTTGTCTTGTCTTGTCTTGTCTTGTTTTTGTCTTGTCTTGTTTTTGTCTTGTCTTGTCTTGTTTTTGTCTTGTTTTGTCTTGTCTTGTCTTGTTTTTGTCTTGTTTTTGTCTTTTGTCTTGTCTTATCTTGTCATGTCTTGTCTTGTCTTGTTTTTGTCTTTTGTCTTGTCTTATCTTGTCATGTCTTGTCTTGTTTTTGTCTTGTCTTGTCTTGTTTTTGTCTTGTCTTGTCTCGTTTATGTCTTGATTTTGTCTTGTTTTTGTCTTGTTTTGTTTTTGTCTTGTTTTTGTCTTGTTTTTGTCTTTTTTTGTCATGTTTTTGTCTTGTCTTGT
Source organism: Oncorhynchus mykiss (assembly GCF_057628025.1). Classification (NCBI taxonomy): domain Eukaryota; kingdom Metazoa; phylum Chordata; class Actinopteri; order Salmoniformes; family Salmonidae; genus Oncorhynchus; species Oncorhynchus mykiss. The sequence goes on from NC_143036.1 coordinate 40,616,459, forward strand.
TTTTGGCTTGTCTTGTCTTGTTTTTGCCTTGTCTTGTCTTGTCTTGTTTTTGTCTTGTCTTGTCTTGTTTTTGTCTGGTCTTGTCTTGTTTTTGTCTTGTCTTGTCTTGTTTTTGTCTTGTCTTGTTTTTGTCTTGTTTTTGTCTTGTCTTGTTTTTGTCTTGTCTTGTCTTGTCTTGTCTTGTCTTGTTTTTGTCTTGTCTTGTCTTGTCGTGTCTTGTTTTTGTCTTGTCTTGTCTTGTCTTGTTTTTGTCTTGTTTTTGTCTTGTCTTGTCTTGTTTTTGTCTTGTCTTGTCTTGTTTTTGTCTTGTTTTTGTCTTGTCTTGTTTTTGTCTTGTCTTATTTTTGTCTTGTATTGTCTTGTCTTGTTTTTGTCTTGTTTTGTCTTGTCTTGTCTTGTCTTGTTTTTGTCTTGTCTTGTCTTGTTTTTGTTTTGTCTTGTCTTGTTTTTGTCTTGTCTTGTTTTTGTCTTGTCGTGTCTTGTTTTTGTCTTGTCTTGTCTTGTCTTGTTTTTGTCTTGTTTTTGTCTTGTCTTGTCTTGTTTTTGTCTTGTCTTGTCTTGTTTTTGTCTTGTTTTTGTCTTGTCTTGTTTTTGTCTTGTCTTATTTTTGTCTTGTATTGTCTTGTCTTGTTTTTGTTTTGTCTTGTCTTGTTTTTGTCTTGTCTTGTTTTTGTCTTGTTTTGTCTTGTCTTGTTTTTGTCTTGTCGTGTCTTGTTTTTGTCTTGTCTTGTCTTGTCTTGTTTTTGTCTTGTTTTTGTCTTGTCTTGTCTTGTTTTTGTCTTGTCTTGTCTTGTTTTTGTCTTGTATTGTCTTGTCTTGTTTTTGTCTTGTTTTGTCTTGTTTTGTCTTGTTTTTGTCTTGTCTTGTCTTGTCTTGTTTTTGTCTTGTCTTGTCTTGTTTTTGTTTTGTCTTGTCTTGTTTTTGTCTTGTCTTGTTTTTGTCTTGTCTTGTCTTGTTTTTGCCTTGTCTTGTCTTGTTTTTCTCTTGTCTTGTCTTGTTTTTGTCTTGTTTTGTCTTGTTTTTCTCTTGTCTTGTCTTGTTTTTGTCTTGTCTTGTCTTGTTTTTGTCTTGTCTTGTCTTGTTTTTGTCTTGTCTTGTTTTTTTCTTTTTTTGTCTTGTTTTTATCTTGTCTTGTCTTGTCCTGATTTTGTCATGTCTTGATTTTGTCTTTTCTTGTTTTTGTCTTGTCTTGTTTTTGTCTTTTTTTTGTCTTGTTTTTGTCTTGTTTTGTCTTGTTTTTGTCTTGTCTTGTTTTTGTCTTGTTTTGTCTTGTCTTGTCTTGTCTTGTTTTTGTCTTTTGTCTTGTCTTGTCTTGTTTTTGTCTTGTCTTGTCTTGTTTTTGTCTTTTGTCTTGTCTTGTCTTGTCATGTCTTGTCTTGTCTTGTCTTGTTTATGTCTTGTTTTTGTCTTGTCTTGTCTTGTCTTGTTTTTGTCTTGTCTTGTTTTTGTCTTGTTTTGTCTTGTCTTGTCTTGTTTTTGTCTTGTTTTTGTCTTGTTTTGTCTTGTCTTGTCTTGTCCTGTCTTGTTTTTGTCTTGTCTTGTCTTGTTTTTGTCTTGTCTTGTCTTGTTTTTGTCTTGTCTTGTTTTTGTCTTGTTGTGTTTTTGTCATGTCTTGTTTTTGCCTTGTCTTGTTTTTGTCTTGTCTTGTTTTTTTCTTTTTTTGTCTTGTTTTTATCTTGTCTTGTCTTGTCCTGATTTTGTCATGTCTTGATTTTGTCTTGTCTTGTTTTTGTCTTGTCTTGTTTTTGTCTTGTTTTTGTCTTGTCTTGTCTTGTCTTGTTTTTGTCTTGTCTTGTTTTTGTCTTGTCTTGTCTTGTTTTTGTCTTGTCTTGTTTTTTTCTTTTTTTGTCTTGTTTTTATCTTGTCTTGTCTTGTCCTGATTTTGTCATGTCTTGATTTTGTCTTGTCTTGTTTTTGTCTTGTCTTGTTTTTGTCTTGTTTTTGTCTTGTCTTGTCTTGTCTTGTTTTTGTCTTGTCTTGTTTTTGTCTTGTCTTGTCTTGTTTTTGTCTTGTTTTTGTCTTTTGTCTTGTCTTATCTTGTCTTGTCTTGTCTTGTTTTTGTCTCGTCTTGTCTTGTTTTGTCTTGTATTGTCTTGTTTTTGTCTTGTCTTGTTTTTGTCTTGTCTTGTTTTTGTCTTGTTTTTGTCTTTTGTCTTGTCTTATCTTGTCTTGTCTTGTCTTGTCTTGTTTTTGTCTCGTCTTGTCTTGTTTTTGTCTTTTGTCTTGTCTTATCTTGTCTTGTCTTGTCTTGTCTTGTTTTTGTCTCGTCTTGTCTTGTTTTTGTCTTTTGTCTTGTCTTATCTTGTCTTGTCTTGTCTTGTTTTTGTCTTGTCTTGTCTTGTTTTTGTCTTGTCTTGTCTTGTCTTGTTCTTGTCTTGTTTTTGTCTTGTCTTGTTTTTGTCTTGTCTTGTTTTTGTCTTGTTTTTGTCTTGTCTTGTTTTTGTCTTGTCTTGTCTTGTTTTTGTCTTGTCTTGTCTTGTCTTGTTTTTGTCTTGTCTTGTCTTGTCTTGTTTTTGTCTTGTCTTGTCTTGTTTTTGTCTTGTCTTGTCTTGTTTTTGTCTTGTCTTGTCTTGTTTTTGTCTTGTTTTTGTCTTGTCTTGTTTTTGTCTTGTCTTGTCTTGTTTTTGTCTTGTTTTTGTCTTGTCTTGTCTTGTTTTTGTCTTGTCTTGTCTTGTTTTTGTCTTGTTTTTGTCTTGTCTTGTTTTTGTCTTGTCTTATTTTTGTCTTGTATTGTCTTGTCTTGTTTTTGTCTTGTTTTTGTCTTGTTTTGTCTTGTTTTTGTCTTGTCTTGTCTCATTTTGTCTTGTCTTGTCTTGTTTTGTCTTGTCTTGTCTTGTTTTTGTCTTGTCTTGTCTTGTTTTTGTTTTGTCTTGTCTTGTTTTTCTCTTGTCTTGTCTTGTTTTTGTCTTGTCTTGTTTTTCTCTTGTCTTGTCTTGTTTTTGTCTTGTCTTGTTTTTGTCTTGTCTTGTTTTTGTCTTGTCTTGTTTTTGTCTTTTTTTGTCTTGTTTTTATCTTGTCTTGTCTTGTCCTGATTTTGTCATGTCTTGATTTTGTTTTGTCTTGTCTTGTCCTGTCTTGTTTTTGTCTTGTCTTGTCTTGTTTTTGTCTTGTCTTGTCTTGTTTTTGTCTTGTCTTGTTTTTGTCTTGTTGTGTTTTTGTCATGTCTTGTTTTTTGCCTTGTCTTGTTTTTGTCTTGTCTTGTTTTTTTCTTTTTTTGTCTTGTTTTTATCTTGTCTTGTCTTGTCCTGATTTTGTCATGTCTTGATTTTGTCTTGTCTTGTTTTTGTCTTGTCTTGTTTTTGTCTTGTCTTGTATTGTCTTGTCTTGTTTTTGTCTTGTCTTGTCTTGTTTTTGTCTTGTCTTTTCTTGTCTTGTTTTTGTCTTGTCTTGTCTTGTTTTTGTCTTGTCTTGTTTTTGTCTTGTTTTTGTCTTGTCTTGTTTTTGTCTTGTTTTTGTCTTGTCTTGTCTTGTTTTTGTCTTGTTTTTGTCTTGTTTTTGTCTTGTTTTTGTCTTTTTTTGTCTTGTTTTTGTCTTGTCTTGTTTTTGTCTTGTTTTTGTCTTGTCTTGTCTTGTCTTGTTTTTGTCTTGTCTTGTTTTTGTCTTTTTTTGTCTTGTTTTTGTCTTGTTTTTGTCTTGTCTTGTCTTGTTTTTGTCTTTTGTCTTGTCTTATCTTGTCATGTCTTGTCTTGTCTTGTTTTTGTCTTGTCTTGTCTTGTTTTTGTCTTGTCTTGTTTATGTCTTGATTTTGTCTTGTTTTTGTCTTGTTTTGTTTTTGTCTTGTTTTTGTCTTGTTTTTGTCTTGTTTTTGTCTTTTTTTGTCATGTTTTTGTCTTGTCTTGTTTTTGTCTTGTCTTGTCTTGTTTTTGCCTTGTCTTGTCATGTTTTTGTCTTGTCTTGTTTTTGTCTTGTCTTGTCTTGTTTTTGTCTTGTCTTGTTTTTGTCTTGTTTTTGTCTTGTCTTGTTTTTGTCTTGTCTTGTCTTGTCTTGTCTTGTCTTGTTTTTGTCTTGTCTTGTCTTGTCTTGTTTTTGTCTTGTCTTGTCTTGTTTTTGTCTTGTCTTGTCGTGTCTTGTTTTTGTCTTGTCTTGTCTTGTCTTGTTTTTGTCTTGTTTTTGTCTTGTCTTGTCTTGTTTTTGTCTTGTCTTGTCTTGTTTTTGTCTTGTTTTTGTCTTGTCTTGTTTTTGTCTTGTCTTATTTTTGTCTTGTATTGTCTTGTCTTGTTTTTGTCTTGTTTTGTCTTGTTTTGTCTTGTTTTTGTCTTGTCTTGTCTTGTCTTGTTTTTGTCTTGTCTTGTTTTTGTTTTGTCTTGTCTTGTTTTTGTCTTGTCTTGTTTTTGTCTTGTTTTTGTCTTGTCTTGTTTTTGTCTTGTCTTATTTTTGTCTTGTATTGTCTTGTCTTGTTTTTGTCTTGTTTTGTCTTGTTTTGTCTTGTTTTTGTCTTGTCTTGTCTTGTCTTGTTTTTGTCTTGTCTTGTTTTTGTTTTGTCTTGTCTTGTTTTTGTCTTGTCTTGTTTTTGTCTTGTCTTGTCTTGTTTTTGCCTTGTCTTGTCTTGTTTTTCTCTTGTCTTGTCTTGTTTTTGTCTTGTTTTGTCTTGTTTTGTCTTGTCTTGTCCTGTCTTGTTTTTGTCTTGTCTTGTCTTGTTTTTGTCTCGTCTTGTTTTTGTCTTGTCTTGTTTTTGTCTTGTCTTGTCTTGTTTTTGTCTTGTCTTGTCTTGTTTTTGTCTTGTCTTGTTTTTGTCTTGTCTTGTCTTGTTTTTGTCTTGTTTTTGTCTTGTCTTGTTTTTGTCTTGTCTTGTCTTGTTTTTGTCTTGTATTGTCTTGTCTTGTTTTTGTCTTGTCTTGTCTTGTTTTTGTCTTGTCTTTTCTTGTCTTGTTTTTGTCTTGTCTTGTCTTGTTTTTGTCTTGTCTTGTGTTTGTCTTGTTTTTGTCTTGTCTTGTTTTTGTCTTGTTTTTGTCTTGTCTTGTCTTGTTTTTGTCTTGTTTTTGTCTTGTTTTTGTCTTGTTTTTGTCTTTTTTTGTCTTGTTTTTGTCTTGTCTTGTTTTTGTCTTGTTTTTGTCTTGTCTTGTCTTGTCTTGTTTTTGTCTTGTCTTGTCTTGTCTTGTTTTTGTCTTGTCTTGTCTTGTCTTGTTTTTGTCTTGTCTTGTTTTTGTCTTGTCTTGTCTTGTTTTTGTCTTGTTTTGTCTTGTCTTGTCTTGTTTTTGTCTTGTTTTTGTCTTTTGTCTTGTCTTATCTTGTCATGTCTTGTCTTGTTTTTGTCTTGTCTTGTCTTGTTTTTGTCTTGTCTTGTCTCGTTTATGTCTTGATTTTGTCTTGTTTTTGTCTTGTTTTGTTTTTGTCTTGTTTTTGTCTTGTTTTTGTCTTTTTTTGTCATGTTTTTGTCTTGTCTTGTTTTTGGCTTGTCTTGTCTTGTTTTTGCCTTGTCTTGTCTTGTCTTGTTTTTGTCTTGTCTTGTCTTGTTTTTGTCTGGTCTTGTCTTGTTTTTGTCTTGTCTTGTCTTGTTTTTGTCTTGTCTTGTTTTTGTCTTGTTTTTGTCTTGTCTTGTTTTTGTCTTGTCTTGTCTTGTCTTGTCTTGTCTTGTTTTTGTCTTGTCTTGTCTTGTCGTGTCTTGTTTTTGTCTTGTCTTGTCTTGTCTTGTTTTTGTCTTGTTTTTGTCTTGTCTTGTCTTGTTTTTGTCTTGTCTTGTCTTGTCTTGTCTTGTTTTTGTCTTGTCTTGTTTTTGTCTTGTCTTGTCTTGTTTTTGTCTGGTCTTGTCTTGTTTTTGTCTTGTCTTGTCTTGTTTTTGTCTTGTCTTGTTTTTGTCTTGTTTTTGTCTTGTCTTGTTTTTGTCTTGTCTTGTCTTGTCTTGTCTTGTCTTGTTTTTGTCTTGTCTTGTCTTGTCGTGTCTTGTTTTTGTCTTGTCTTGTCATGTTTTTGTCTTGTCTTGTTTTTGTCTTGTCTTGTCTTGTTTTTGTCTTGTCTTGTTTTTGTCTTGTTTTTGTCTTGTCTTGTTTTTGTCTTGTCTTGTCTTGTCTTGTCTTGTCTTGTTTTTGTCTTGTCTTGTCTTGTCTTGTTTTTGTCTTGTCTTGTCTTGTTTTTGTCTTGTCTTGTCGTGTCTTGTTTTTGTCTTGTCTTGTCTTGTCTTGTTTTTGTCTTGTTTTTGTCTTGTCTTGTCTTGTTTTTGTCTTGTCTTGTCTTGTTTTTGTCTTGTTTTTGTCTTGTCTTGTTTTTGTCTTGTCTTATTTTTGTCTTGTATTGTCTTGTCTTGTTTTTGTCTTGTTTTGTCTTGTTTTGTCTTGTTTTTGTCTTGTCTTGTCTTGTCTTGTTTTTGTCTTGTCTTGTTTTTGTTTTGTCTTGTCTTGTTTTTGTCTTGTCTTGTTTTTGTCTTGTTTTTGTCTTGTCTTGTTTTTGTCTTGTCTTATTTTTGTCTTGTATTGTCTTGTCTTGTTTTTGTCTTGTTTTGTCTTGTTTTGTCTTGTTTTTGTCTTGTCTTGTCTTGTCTTGTTTTTGTCTTGTCTTGTTTTTGTTTTGTCTTGTCTTGTTTTTGTCTTGTCTTGTTTTTGTCTTGTCTTGTCTTGTTTTTGCCTTGTCTTGTCTTGTTTTTCTCTTGTCTTGTCTTGTTTTTGTCTTGTTTTGTCTTGTTTTGTCTTGTCTTGTCCTGTCTTGTTTTTGTCTTGTCTTGTCTTGTTTTTGTCTCGTCTTGTTTTTGTCTTGTCTTGTTTTTGTCTTGTCTTGTCTTGTTTTTGTCTTGTCTTGTCTTGTTTTTGTCTTGTCTTGTTTTTGTCTTGTCTTGTCTTGTTTTTGTCTTGTTTTTGTCTTGTCTTGTTTTTGTCTTGTCTTGTCTTGTTTTTGTCTTGTATTGTCTTGTCTTGTTTTTGTCTTGTCTTGTCTTGTTTTTGTCTTGTCTTTTCTTGTCTTGTTTTTGTCTTGTCTTGTCTTGTTTTTGTCTTGTCTTGTGTTTGTCTTGTTTTTGTCTTGTCTTGTTTTTGTCTTGTTTTTGTCTTGTCTTGTCTTGTTTTTGTCTTGTTTTTGTCTTGTTTTTGTCTTGTTTTTGTCTTTTTTTGTCTTGTTTTTGTCTTGTCTTGTTTTTGTCTTGTTTTTGTCTTGTCTTGTCTTGTCTTGTTTTTGTCTTGTCTTGTCTTGTCTTGTTTTTGTCTTGTCTTGTCTTGTCTTGTTTTTGTCTTGTCTTGTTTTTGTCTTGTCTTGTCTTGTTTTTGTCTTGTTTTGTCTTGTCTTGTCTTGTTTTTGTCTTGTTTTTGTCTTTTGTCTTGTCTTATCTTGTCATGTCTTGTCTTGTTTTTGTCTTGTCTTGTCTTGTTTTTGTCTTGTCTTGTCTCGTTTATGTCTTGATTTTGTCTTGTTTTTGTCTTGTTTTGTTTTTGTCTTGTTTTTGTCTTGTTTTTGTCTTTTTTTGTCATGTTTTTGTCTTGTCTTGTTTTTGGCTTGTCTTGTCTTGTTTTTGCCTTGTCTTGTCTTGTCTTGTTTTTGTCTTGTCTTGTCTTGTTTTTGTCTGGTCTTGTCTTGTTTTTGTCTTGTCTTGTCTTGTTTTTGTCTTGTCTTGTTTTTGTCTTGTTTTTGTCTTGTCTTGTTTTTGTCTTGTCTTGTCTTGTCTTGTCTTGTCTTGTTTTTGTCTTGTCTTGTCTTGTCGTGTCTTGTTTTTGTCTTGTCTTGTCTTGTCTTGTTTTTGTCTTGTTTTTGTCTTGTCTTGTCTTGTTTTTGTCTTGTCTTGTCTTGTTTTTGTCTTGTTTTTGTCTTGTCTTGTTTTTGTCTTGTCTTATTTTTGTCTTGTATTGTCTTGTCTTGTTTTTGTCTTGTTTTGTCTTGTCTTGTCTTGTCTTGTTTTTGTCTTGTCTTGTCTTGTTTTTGTTTTGTCTTGTCTTGTTTTTGTCTTGTCTTGTTTTTGTCTTGTCGTGTCTTGTTTTTGTCTTGTCTTGTCTTGTCTTGTTTTTGTCTTGTTTTTGTCTTGTCTTGTCTTGTTTTTGTCTTGTCTTGTCTTGTTTTTGTCTTGTTTTTGTCTTGTCTTGTTTTTGTCTTGTCTTATTTTTGTCTTGTATTGTCTTGTCTTGTTTTTGTTTTGTCTTGTCTTGTTTTTGTCTTGTCTTGTTTTTGTCTTGTTTTGTCTTGTCTTGTTTTTGTCTTGTCGTGTCTTGTTTTTGTCTTGTCTTGTCTTGTCTTGTTTTTGTCTTGTTTTTGTCTTGTCTTGTCTTGTTTTTGTCTTGTCTTGTCTTGTTTTTGTCTTGTATTGTCTTGTCTTGTTTTTGTCTTGTTTTGTCTTGTTTTGTCTTGTTTTTGTCTTGTCTTGTCTTGTCTTGTTTTTGTCTTGTCTTGTCTTGTTTTTGTTTTGTCTTGTCTTGTTTTTGTCTTGTCTTGTTTTTGTCTTGTCTTGTCTTGTTTTTGCCTTGTCTTGTCTTGTTTTTCTCTTGTCTTGTCTTGTTTTTGTCTTGTTTTGTCTTGTTTTTCTCTTGTCTTGTCTTGTTTTTGTCTTGTCTTGTCTTGTTTTTGTCTTGTCTTGTCTTGTTTTTGTCTTGTCTTGTTTTTTTCTTTTTTTGTCTTGTTTTTATCTTGTCTTGTCTTGTCCTGATTTTGTCATGTCTTGATTTTGTCTTGTCTTGTTTTTGTCTTGTCTTGTTTTTGTCTTTTTTTTGTCTTGTTTTTGTCTTGTTTTTGTCTTGTTTTTGTCTTTTTTTGTCTTGTTTTTGTCTTGTCTTGTTTTTGTCTTGTTTTGTCTTGTCTTGTCTTGTCTTGTTTTTGTCTTTTGTCTTGTCTTGTCTTGTTTTTGTCTTGTCTTGTCTTGTTTTTGTCTTTTGTCTTGTCTTGTCTTGTCATGTCTTGTCTTGTCTTGTCTTGTTTATGTCTTGTTTTTGTCTTGTCTTGTCTTGTCTTGTTTTTGTCTTGTCTTGTTTTTGTCTTGTTTTGTCTTGTCTTGTCTTGTTTTTGTCTTGTTTTTGTCTTGTTTTGTCTTGTCTTGTCTTGTCCTGTCTTGTTTTTGTCTTGTCTTGTCTTGTTTTTGTCTTGTCTTGTCTTGTTTTTGTCTTGTCTTGTTTTTGTCTTGTTGTGTTTTTGTCATGTCTTGTTTTTGCCTTGTCTTGTTTTTGTCTTGTCTTGTTTTTTTCTTTTTTTGTCTTGTTTTTATCTTGTCTTGTCTTGTCCTGATTTTGTCATGTCTTGATTTTGTCTTGTCTTGTTTTTGTCTTGTCTTGTTTTTGTCTTGTTTTTGTCTTGTCTTGTCTTGTCTTGTTTTTGTCTTGTCTTGTTTTTGTCTTGTCTTGTCTTGTTTTTGTCTTGTCTTGTTTTTTTCTTTTTTTGTCTTGTTTTTATCTTGTCTTGTCTTGTCCTGATTTTGTCATGTCTTGATTTTGTCTTGTCTTGTTTTTGTCTTGTCTTGTTTTTGTCTTGTTTTTGTCTTGTCTTGTCTTGTCTTGTTTTTGTCTTGTCTTGTTTTTGTCTTGTCTTGTCTTGTTTTTGTCTTGTTTTTGTCTTTTGTCTTGTCTTATCTTGTCTTGTCTTGTCTTGTTTTTGTCTCGTCTTGTCTTGTTTTGTCTTGTATTGTCTTGTTTTTGTCTTGTCTTGTTTTTGTCTTGTCTTGTTTTTGTCTTGTTTTTGTCTTTTGTCTTGTCTTATCTTGTCTTGTCTTGTCTTGTCTTGTTTTTGTCTCGTCTTGTCTTGTTTTTGTCTTTTGTCTTGTCTTATCTTGTCTTGTCTTGTCTTGTCTTGTTTTTGTCTCGTCTTGTCTTGTTTTTGTCTTTTGTCTTGTCTTATCTTGTCTTGTCTTGTCTTGTTTTTGTCTTGTCTTGTCTTGTTTTTGTCTTGTCTTGTCTTGTCTTGTTCTTGTCTTGTTTTTGTCTTGTCTTGTTTTTGTCTTGTCTTGTTTTTGTCTTGTTTTTGTCTTGTCTTGTTTTTGTCTTGTCTTGTCTTGTTTTTGTCTTGTCTTGTCTTGTCTTGTTTTTGTCTTGTCTTGTCTTGTCTTGTTTTTGTCTTGTCTTGTCTTGTTTTTGTCTTGTCTTGTCTTGTTTTTGTCTTGTCTTGTCTTGTTTTTGTCTTGTTTTTGTCTTGTCTTGTTTTTGTCTTGTCTTGTCTTGTTTTTGTCTTGTTTTTGTCTTGTCTTGTCTTGTTTTTGTCTTGTCTTGTCTTGTTTTTGTCTTGTTTTTGTCTTGTCTTGTTTTTGTCTTGTCTTATTTTTGTCTTGTATTGTCTTGTCTTGTTTTTGTCTTGTTTTTGTCTTGTTTTGTCTTGTTTTTGTCTTGTCTTGTCTCATTTTGTCTTGTCTTGTCTTGTTTTGTCTTGTCTTGTCTTGTTTTTGTCTTGTCTTGTCTTGTTTTTGTTTTGTCTTGTCTTGTTTTTCTCTTGTCTTGTCTTGTTTTTGTCTTGTCTTGTTTTTCTCTTGTCTTGTCTTGTTTTTGTCTTGTCTTGTTTTTGTCTTGTCTTGTTTTTGTCTTGTCTTGTTTTTGTCTTGTCTTGTTTTTGTCTTTTTTTGTCTTGTTTTTATCTTGTCTTGTCTTGTCCTGATTTTGTCATGTCTTGATTTTGTTTTGTCTTGTCTTGTCCTGTCTTGTTTTTGTCTTGTCTTGTCTTGTTTTTGTCTTGTCTTGTCTTGTTTTTGTCTTGTCTTGTTTTTGTCTTGTTGTGTTTTTGTCATGTCTTGTTTTTTGCCTTGTCTTGTTTTTGTCTTGTCTTGTTTTTTTCTTTTTTTGTCTTGTTTTTATCTTGTCTTGTCTTGTCCTGATTTTGTCATGTCTTGATTTTGTCTTGTCTTGTTTTTGTCTTGTCTTGTTTTTGTCTTTTTTTTGTCTTGTTTTTGTCTTGTCTTGTCTTGTCTTGTTTTTGTCTTGTCTTGTTTTTGTCTTGTCTTGTCTTGTTTTTGTCTTGTCTTGTTTTTGCCTTGTCTTGTCTTGTTTTTGTCTTGTCTTGTTTTTGTCTTGTCTTGTTTTTGTCTTGTCTTGTTTTTGTCTTGTCTTGTTTTTGTCTTGTCTTGTCTTGTCTTGTTTTTGTCTTGTCTTGTCTTGTTTTTCTCTTGTCTTGTTTTTGCCTTGTCTTGTCTTGTTTTTCTCTTGTCTTGTCTTGTTTTTGTCTTGTCTTGTTTTTGTCTTGTCTTGTTTTTGCCTTGTCTTGTTTTTGTCTTGTCTTGTTTTTGTCTTTTTTTGTCTTGTTTTTATCTTGTCTTGTCTTGTCCTGATTTTGTCATGTCTTGATTTTGTCTTGTCTTGTCTTATTTTTGTCTTGTCTTGTATTGTTTTTGTCTTGTCTTGTTTTTGTCTTGTTTTTGTCTTGTCTTGTTTTTGTCTTGTCTTGTTTTTGTCTTGTTTTTGTCTTGTCTTGTTTTTGTCTTGTCTTGTCTTGTTTTTGTCTTGTCTTGTCTTGTCTTGTTTTTGTCTTGTCTTGTCTTGTCTTGTTTTTGTCTTGTCTTGTCTTGTTTTTGTCTTGTCTTGTCTTGTTTTTGTCTTGTCTTGTCTTGTTTTTGTCTTGTTTTTGTCTTGTCTTGTTTTTGTCTTGTCTTGTCTTGTTTTTGTCTTGTTTTTGTCTTGTCTTGTCTTGTTTTTGTCTTGTCTTGTCTTGTTTTTGTCTTGTTTTTGTCTTGTCTTGTTTTTGTCTTGTCTTATTTTTGTCTTGTATTGTCTTGTCTTGTTTTTGTCTTGTTTTTGTCTTGTTTTGTCTTGTTTTTGTCTTGTCTTGTCTCATTTTGTCTTGTCTTGTCTTGTTTTGTCTTGTCTTGTCTTGTTTTTGTCTTGTCTTGTCTTGTTTTTGTTTTGTCTTGTCTTGTTTTTCTCTTGTCTTGTCTTGTTTTTGTCTTGTCTTGTTTTTCTCTTGTCTTGTCTTGTTTTTGTCTTGTCTTGTTTTTGTCTTGTCTTGTTTTTGTCTTGTCTTGTTTTTGTCTTGTCTTGTTTTTGTCTTTTTTTGTCTTGTTTTTATCTTGTCTTGTCTTGTCCTGATTTTGTCATGTCTTGATTTTGTTTTGTCTTGTCTTGTCCTGTCTTGTTTTTGTCTTGTCTTGTCTTGTTTTTGTCTTGTCTTGTCTTGTTTTTGTCTTGTCTTGTTTTTGTCTTGTTGTGTTTTTGTCATGTCTTGTTTTTTGCCTTGTCTTGTTTTTGTCTTGTCTTGTTTTTTTCTTTTTTTGTCTTGTTTTTATCTTGTCTTGTCTTGTCCTGATTTTGTCATGTCTTGATTTTGTCTTGTCTTGTTTTTGTCTTGTCTTGTTTTTGTCTTTTTTTTGTCTTGTTTTTGTCTTGTCTTGTCTTGTCTTGTTTTTGTCTTGTCTTGTTTTTGTCTTGTCTTGTCTTGTTTTTGTCTTGTCTTGTTTTTGCCTTGTCTTGTCTTGTTTTTGTCTTGTCTTGTTTTTGTCTTGTCTTGTTTTTGTCTTGTCTTGTTTTTGTCTTGTCTTGTTTTTGTCTTGTCTTGTTTTTGTCTTGTCTTGTCTTGTCTTGTTTTTGTCTTGTCTTGTCTTGTTTTTCTCTTGTCTTGTTTTTGCCTTGTCTTGTCTTGTTTTTCTCTTGTCTTGTCTTGTTTTTGTCTTGTCTTGTTTTTGTCTTGTCTTGTTTTTGCCTTGTCTTGTTTTTGTCTTGTCTTGTTTTTGTCTTTTTTTGTCTTGTTTTTATCTTGTCTTGTCTTGTCCTGATTTTGTCATGTCTTGATTTTGTCTTGTCTTGTCTTATTTTTGTCTTGTCTTGTATTGTTTTTGTCTTGTCTTGTTTTTGTCTTGTTTTTGTCTTGTCTTGTTTTTGTCTTGTCTTGTCTTGTTTTTGTCTTGTCTTGTTTTTGTCTCGTCTTGTTTTTGTCTTGTCTTGTCTTGTTTTTGTCTTGTCTTGTTTTTGTCTTGTCTTGTTTTTGTCTTGTCTTGTTTTTGTCTTGTCTTGTTTTTGTCTTGTCTTGTTTTTGTCTTGTCTTGTTTTTGTCTTGTCTTGTCTTGTCTTGTTTTTGTCTTGTCTTGTCTTGTCTTGTTTTTGTCTTGTCTTGTTTTTTTCTTGTTTTTGTCTTGTCTTGTTTTTGTCTTGTCTTGTCTTGTTTTTGTCTTGTCTTGTCTTGTTTTTGCCTTGTCTTGTCTTGTTTTTCTCTTGTCTTGTCTTGTTTTTGTCTTGTCTTGTTTTTGTCTTGTCTTGTTTTTGCCTTGTCTTGTTTTTGTCTTGTCTTGTTTTTGTCTTTTTTTGTCTTGTTTTTATCTTGTCTTGTCTTGTCCTGATTTTGTCATGTCTTGATTTTGTCTTGTCTTGTTTTTGTCTTGTCTTGTTTTTGTCTTGTTGTGTTTTTGTCATGTCTTGTTTTTGCCTTGTCTTGTTTTTGTCTTGTCTTGTTTTTGTCTTGTCTTGTCTTGTTTTTGTCTTGTTTTGTCTTGTCTTGTCTTGTTTTTGTCTTTTGTCTTGTCTTATCTTGTCTTGTCTTGTCTTGTCTTGTCTTGTTTTTGTCTCGTCTTGTCTTGTTTTTGTCTTGTATTGTCTTGTTTTTGTCTTGTCTTGTTTTTGTCTTGTCTTGTTTTTGTCTTGTCTTGTTTTTGTCTTGTCTTGTCTTGTTTTTGTCTTGTCTTGTCTTGTTCTTGTCTTGTTTTTGTCTTGTCTTGTTTTTGTCTTGTCTTGTTTTTGTCTTGTTTTTGTCTTGTCTTGTTTTTGTCTTGTCTTGTCTTGTTTTTGTCTTGTCTTGTCTTGTCTTGTCTTGTCTTGTTTTTGTCTTGTCTTGTCTTGTCTTGTTTTTGTCTTGTCTTGTCTTGTTTTTGTCTTGTCTTGTCTTGTTTTTGTCGTGTCTTGTCGTGTCTTGTTTTTGTCTTGTCTTGTCTTGTTTTTGTCTTGTTTTTGTCTTGTCTTGTCTTGTTTTTGTCTTGTCTTGTCTTGTTTTTGTCTTGTCTTGTCTTGTTTTTGTTTTGTCTTGTCTTGTTTTTGTCTTGTCTTGTTTTTGTCTTGTCTTGTCTTGTTTTTGCCTTGTCTTGTCTTGTTTTTGTCTTGTCTTGTCTTGTTTTTGTCTTGTCTTGTTTTTGCCTTGTCTTGTTTTTGCCTTGTCTTGTTTTTGTCTTGTCTTGTTTTTGTCTTTTTTTGTCTTGTTTTTATCTTGTCTTGTCTTGTCCTGATTTTGTCATGTCTTGATTTTGTCTTGTCTTGTTTTTGTCTTGTCTTGTTTTTGTCTTTTTTTGTCTTGTTTTTGTCTTGTCTTGTCTTGTCTTGTTTTTGTCTTGTCTTGTCTTGTTTTTGTCTTGTCTTGTTTTTGTCTTGTCTTGTTTTTGTCTTGTCTTGTCTTGTTTTTGTCTTGTCTTGTCTTGTCTTGTTTTTGCCTTGTCTTGTTTTTGTCTTGTCTTGTCTTATTTTTGTCTTGTCTTGTATTGTTTTTGTCTTGTCTTGTTTTTGTCTTGTTTTTGTCTTGTCTTGTTTTTGTCTTGTCTTGTCTTGTTTTTGTCTTGTCTTGTTTTTGTCTCGTCTTGTTTTTGTCTTGTCTTGTCTTGTTTTTGTCTTGTCTTGTTTTTGTCTTGTCTTGTTTTTGTCTTGTCTTGTTTTTGTCTTGTCTTGTTTTTGTCTTGTCTTGTTTTTGTCTTGTCTTGTCTTGTTTTTGTCTTGTCTTGTCTTGTCTTGTTTTTGTCTTGTCTTGTCTTGTCTTGTTTTTGTCTTGTCTTGTTTTTGTCTTGTCTTGTCTTGTTTTTGTCTTGTCTTGTCTTGTCTTGTTTTTGTCTTGTCTTGTCTTGTCTTGTTTTTGTCTTGTCTTGTTTTTGTCTTGTTTTTGTCTTGTCTTGTTTTTGTCTTGTCTTGTCTTGTTTTTGTCTTGTCTTGTCTTGTCTTGTCTTGTTTTTGTCTTGTCTTGTCATGTCTTGTTTTTGTCTTGTCTTGTCTTGTCTTGTTTTTGTCTTGTCTTGTCTTGTTTTTGTCTTGTCTTGTCTTGTCTTGTCTTGTTTTTGTCTTGTCTTGTCATGTCTTGTTTTTGTCTTGTCTTGTCTTGTCTTTTTTTTGTCTTGTCTTGTCTTGTTTTTGTCTTGTCTTGTCTTGTTTTTGTCTTGTCTTGTTTTTGTCTTGTCTTGTCTTGTTTTTGTCTTGTCTTGTCTTGTTTTTGTCTTGTCTTGTCTTGTCTTGTTCTTGTCTTGTTTTTGTCTTGTCTTGTCTTGTTTTTGTCTTGTCTTGTTTTTGTCTTGTTTTTGTCTTGTCTTGTTTTTGTCTTGTCTTATTTTTGTCTTGTATTGTCTTGTCTTGTTTTTGTCTTGTTTTGTCTTGTTTTGTCTTGTTTTTGTCTTGTCTTGTCTTGTTTTGTCTTGTCTTGTCTTGTTTTTGTCTTGTCTTGTCTTGTTTTTGTTTTGTCTTGTCTTGTTTTTGTCTTGTCTTGTTTTTGTCTTGTCTTGTCTTGTTTTTGCCTTGTCTTGTCTTGTTTTTCTCTTGTCTTGTCTTGTTTTTGTCTTGTCTTGTTTTTGTCTTGTTGTGTTTTTGTCATGTCTTGTTTTTGCCTTGTCTTGTTTTTGTCTTGTCTTGTTTTTGTCTTGTCTTGTCTTGTCTTGTTTTTGTCTTGTCTTGTCTTGTCTTGTTTTTGTCTTGTCTTGTCTTGTTTTTGTCTTGTCTTGTCTTGTTTTTGTCTTGTCTTGTCTTGTTTTTGTCTTGTCTTGTCTTGTTTTTGTCTTGTTTTTGTCTTGTCTTGTCTTGTTTTTGTCTTGTCTTGTCTTGTTTTTGTCTTGTTTTTGTCTTGTCTTGTTTTTGTCTTGTCTTATTTTTGTCTTGTATTGTCTTGTCTTGTTTTTGTCTTGTTTTGTCTTGTTTTGTCTTGTTTTTGTCTTGTCTTGTCTTGTTTTGTCTTGTCTTGTCTTGTTTTTGTCTTGTCTTGTTTTTGTCTTGTCTTGTCTTGTTTTTGCCTTGTCTTGTCTTGTTTTTCTCTTGTCTTGTCTTGTTTTTGTCTTGTCTTGTTTTTGTCTTGTCTTGTCTTGTTTTTGTCTTGTCTTGTTTTTCTCTTTCTGCGTTTTTGTCATGTCTTGTTTTTGTCTTGTCTTGTTTTTGTCTTGTCTTGTTTTTGTCTTGTCTTGTTTTTGTCTTGTTGTGTTTTTGTCATGTCTTGTTTTTGCCTTGGCTTGTTTTTGTCTTGTCTTGTCTTGTCCTGATTTTGTCATGTCTTGATTTTGTCTTGTCTTGTTTTTGTCTTGTCTTGTTTTTGTCTTTTTTTGTCTTGTTTTTGTCTTGTCTTGTCTTGTCTTGTTTTTGTCTTGTCTTGTCTTGTCTTGTTTTTGTCTTGTCTTGTTTTTGTCTTGTCTTGTTTTTGTCTTGTATTGTTTTTGTCTTGTCTTGTTTTTGTCTTGTTGTGTTTTTGTCATGTCTTGTTTTTGCCTTGTCTTGTTTTTGTCTTGTTTTTGTCTTATCTTGTTTTTGTCTTGTCTTGTTTTTGTCTTGTTTTTGTCTTGTTTTTGTCTCGTCTTGTTTTTGTCTTGTCTTGTTTTTGTCTTGTCTTGTTTTTGTCTTGTCTTGTTTTCGTCTTGTCTTGTCTTGTTTTTGTCTTGTCTTGTTTTTGTCTTGTCTTGTCTTGTCTTGTCTTGTTTTTGTCTTGTATTGTCTTGTCTTGTTTTTGTCTTGTCTTGTCTTGTTTTTGTCTTGTCTTGTCTTGTCTTGTTTTTGTCTTGTCTTGTCTTGTTTTTGTCTTGTCTTGTCTTGTTTTTGTCTTGTCTTGTCTTGTTTTTGTCTTGTCTTGTCTTGTCTTGTTTTTGTCTTGTTTTTGTCTTGTCTTGTCTTGTTTTTGTCTTGTCTTGTCTTGTTTTTGTCTTGTTTTTGTCTTGTCTTGTTTTTGTCTTGTTGTGTTTTTGTCATGTCTTGTTTTTGCCTTGTCTTGTTTTTGTCTTGTCTTGTTTTTGTCTTGTCTTGTCTTGTCTTGTCTTGTTTTTGTCTTGTCTTGTCTTGTCTTGTTTTTGTCTTGTCTTGTCTTGTTTTTGTCTTGTCTTGTCTTGTTTTTGTCTTGTCTTGTCTTGTTTTTGTCTTGTCTTGTCTTGTTTTTGTCTTGTTTTTGTCTTGTCTTGTCTTGTTTTTGTCTTGTCTTGTCTTGTTTTTGTCTTGTTTTTGTCTTGTCTTGTTTTTGTCTTGTCTTATTTTTGTCTTGTATTGTCTTGTCTTGTTTTTGTCTTGTTTTGTCTTGTTTTGTCTTGTTTTTGTCTTGTCTTGTCTTGTTTTGTCTTGTCTTGTCTTGTTTTTGTCTTGTCTTGTTTTTGTCTTGTCTTGTCTTGTTTTTGCCTTGTCTTGTCTTGTTTTTCTCTTGTCTTGTCTTGTTTTTGTCTTGTCTTGTTTTTGTCTTGTCTTGTCTTGTTTTTGTCTTGTCTTGTTTTTCTCTTTCTGCGTTTTTGTCATGTCTTGTTTTTGTCTTGTCTTGTTTTTGTCTTGTCTTGTTTTTGTCTTGTCTTGTTTTTGTCTTGTTGTGTTTTTGTCATGTCTTGTTTTTGCCTTGGCTTGTTTTTGTCTTGTCTTGTCTTGTCCTGATTTTGTCATGTCTTGATTTTGTCTTGTCTTGTTTTTGTCTTGTCTTGTTTTTGTCTTTTTTTGTCTTGTTTTTGTCTTGTCTTGTCTTGTTTTTGTCTTGTCTTGTCTTGTCTTGTTTTTGTCTTGTCTTGTTTTTGTCTTGTCTTGTTTTTGTCTTGTATTGTTTTTGTCTTGTCTTGTTTTTGTCTTGTTGTGTTTTTGTCATGTCTTGTTTTTGTCTTGTTTTTGTCTTATCTTGTTTTTGTCTTGTCTTGTTTTTGTCTTGTTTTTGTCTTGTTTTTGTCTCGTCTTGTTTTTGTCTTGTCTTGTTTTTGTCTTGTCTTGTTTTTGTCTTGTCTTGTTTTCGTCTTGTCTTGTCTTGTTTTTGTCTTGTCTTGTTTTTGTCTTGTCTTGTCTTGTCTTGTCTTGTTTTTGTCTTGTATTGTCTTGTCTTGTTTTTGTCTTGTCTTGTCTTGTTTTTGTCTTGTCTTGTCTTGTCTTGTTTTTGTCTTGTCTTGTCTTGTTTTTGTCTTGTCTTGTCTTGTTTTTGTCTTGTTTTTGTCTTGTCTTGTTTTTGTCTTGTCTTATTTTTGTCTTGTATTGTCTTGTCTTGTTTTTGTCTTGTTTTGTCTTGTTTTGTCTTGTTTTTGTCTTGTCTTGTCTTGTTTTGTCTTGTCTTGTCTTGTTTTTGTCTTGTCTTGTTTTTGTCTTGTCTTGTCTTGTTTTTGCCTTGTCTTGTCTTGTTTTTCTCTTGTCTTGTCTTGTTTTTGTCTTGTCTTGTTTTTGTCTTGTCTTGTCTTGTTTTTGTCTTGTCTTGTTTTTCTCTTTCTGCGTTTTTGTCATGTCTTGTTTTTGTCTTGTCTTGTTTTTGTCTTGTCTTGTTTTTGTCTTGTCTTGTTTTTGTCTTGTTGTGTTTTTGTCATGTCTTGTTTTTGCCTTGGCTTGTTTTTGTCTTGTCTTGTCTTGTCCTGATTTTGTCATGTCTTGATTTTGTCTTGTCTTGTTTTTGTCTTGTCTTGTTTTTGTCTTTTTTTGTCTTGTTTTTGTCTTGTCTTGTCTTGTCTTGTTTTTGTCTTGTCTTGTCTTGTCTTGTTTTTGTCTTGTCTTGTTTTTGTCTTGTCTTGTTTTTGTCTTGTATTGTTTTTGTCTTGTCTTGTTTTTGTCTTGTTGTGTTTTTGTCATGTCTTGTTTTTGCCTTGTCTTGTTTTTGTCTTGTTTTTGTCTTATCTTGTTTTTGTCTTGTCTTGTTTTTGTCTTGTTTTTGTCTTGTTTTTGTCTCGTCTTGTTTTTGTCTTGTCTTGTTTTTGTCTTGTCTTGTTTTTGTCTTGTCTTGTTTTCGTCTTGTCTTGTCTTGTTTTTGTCTTGTCTTGTTTTTGTCTTGTCTTGTCTTGTCTTGTCTTGTTTTTGTCTTGTATTGTCTTGTCTTGTTTTTGTCTTGTCTTGTCTTGTTTTTGTCTTGTCTTGTCTTGTCTTGTTTTTGTCTTGTCTTGTCTTGTTTTTGTCTTGTCTTGTCTTGTTTTTGTCTTGTCTTGTCTTGTTTTTGTCTTGTCTTGTCTTGTCTTGTTTTTGTCTTGTTTTTGTCTTGTCTTGTCTTGTTTTTGTCTTGTCTTGTCTTGTTTTTGTCTTGTTTTTGTCTTGTCTTGTTTTTGTCTTGTTGTGTTTTTGTCATGTCTTGTTTTTGCCTTGTCTTGTTTTTGTCTTGTCTTGTTTTTGTCTTGTCTTGTCTTGTCTTGTCTTGTTTTTGTCTTGTCTTGTTTTTGTCTTGTCTTGTCTTGTCTTGTTTTTGTCTTGTCTTGTCTTGTTTTTGTCTTGTCTTGTCTTGTTTTTGTCTTGTCTTGTCTTGTTTTTGTCTTGTCTTGTCTTGTTTTTGTCTTGTTTTTGTCTTGTCTTGTCTTGTTTTTGTCTTGTCTTGTCTTGTTTTTGTCTTGTTTTTGTCTTGTCTTGTTTTTGTCTTGTCTTATTTTTGTCTTGTATTGTCTTGTCTTGTTTTTGTCTTGTTTTGTCTTGTTTTGTCTTGTTTTTGTCTTGTCTTGTCTTGTTTTGTCTTGTCTTGTCTTGTTTTTGTCTTGTCTTGTTTTTGTCTTGTCTTGTCTTGTTTTTGCCTTGTCTTGTCTTGTTTTTCTCTTGTCTTGTCTTGTTTTTGTCTTGTCTTGTTTTTGTCTTGTCTTGTCTTGTTTTTGTCTTGTCTTGTTTTTCTCTTTCTGCGTTTTTGTCATGTCTTGTTTTTGTCTTGTCTTGTTTTTGTCTTGTCTTGTTTTTGTCTTGTCTTGTTTTTGTCTTGTTGTGTTTTTGTCATGTCTTGTTTTTGCCTTGGCTTGTTTTTGTCTTGTCTTGTCTTGTCCTGATTTTGTCATGTCTTGATTTTGTCTTGTCTTGTTTTTGTCTTGTCTTGTTTTTGTCTTTTTTTGTCTTGTTTTTGTCTTGTCTTGTCTTGTCTTGTTTTTGTCTTGTCTTGTCTTGTCTTGTTTTTGTCTTGTCTTGTTTTTGTCTTGTCTTGTTTTTGTCTTGTATTGTTTTTGTCTTGTCTTGTTTTTGTCTTGTTGTGTTTTTGTCATGTCTTGTTTTTGTCTTGTTTTTGTCTTATCTTGTTTTTGTCTTGTCTTGTTTTTGTCTTGTTTTTGTCTTGTTTTTGTCTCGTCTTGTTTTTGTCTTGTCTTGTTTTTGTTTTATCTTGTTTTTGTCTTGTTTTTGTCTTTTCTTGTCTTGTCTTGTTTTTGCCTTGTCTTGTCTTGTCTTGTTTTTGTCTTGTCTTGTCTTGTTTTTGTCTTGTCTTGTCTTGTCTTGTTTTTGTCTTGTCTTGTTTTTGTCTTGTCTTGTTTTTGTCTTGTCTTGTTTTTGTCTTGTCTTGTTTTTGTCTTGTCTTGTTTTCGTCTTGTCTTGTCTTGTTTTTGTCTTGTCTTGTTTTTGTCTTGTCTTGTCTTGTCTTGTCTTGTTTTTGTCTTGTATTGTCTTGTCTTGTTTTTGTCTTGTCTTGTCTTGTTTTTGTCTTGTCTTGTCTTGTCTTGTTTTTGTCTTGTCTTGTCTTGTTTTTGTCTTGTCTTGTCTTGTTTTTGTCTTGTCTTGTCTTGTTTTTGTCTTGTCTTGTCTTGTCTTGTTTTTGTCTTGTTTTTGTCTTGTATTGTCTTGTCTTGTTTTTGTCTTGTTTTGTCTTGTTTTGTCTTGTTTTTGTCTTGTCTTGTCTTGTTTTGTCTTGTCTTGTCTTGTTTTTGTCTTGTCTTGTTTTTGTCTTGTCTTGTCTTGTTTTTGCCTTGTCTTGTCTTGTTTTTCTCTTGTCTTGTCTTGTTTTTGTCTTGTCTTGTTTTTGTCTTGTCTTGTCTTGTTTTTGTCTTGTCTTGTTTTTGTCTTGTTGCGTTTTTGTCATGTCTTGTTTTTGTCTTGTCTTGTTTTTGTCTTGTCTTGTTTTTGTCTTGTCTTGTTTTTGTCTTGTTGTGTTTTTGTCATGTCTTGTTTTTGCCTTGGCTTGTTTTTGTCTTGTCTTGTCTTGTCCTGATTTTGTCATGTCTTGATTTTGTCTTGTTTTTGTCTTGTCTTGTTTTTGTCTTTTTTTGTCTTGTTTTTGTCTTGTCTTGTCTTGTCTTGTTTTTGTCTTGTCTTGTCTTGTCTTGTTTTTGTCTTGTCTTGTTTTTGTCTTGTCTTGTTTTTGTCTTGTATTGTTTTTGTCTTGTCTTGTTTTTGTCTTGTTGTGTTTTTGTCATGTCTTGTTTTTGCCTTGTCTTGTTTTTGTCTTGTTTTTGTCTTATCTTGTTTTTGTCTTGTCTTGTTTTTGTCTTGTTTTTGTCTTGTTTTTGTCTCGTCTTGTTTTTGTCTTGTCTTGTTTTTGTCTTGTCTTGTTTTTGTCTTGTCTTGTTTTCGTCTTGTCTTGTCTTGTTTTTGTCTTGTCTTGTTTTTGTCTTGTCTTGTCTTGTCTTGTTTTTGTCTTGTATTGTCTTGTCTTGTTTTTGTCTTGTCTTGTCTTGTTTTTGTCTTGTCTTGTCTTGTCTTGTTTTTGTCTTGTCTTGTCTTGTCTTGTCTTGTTTTTGTCTTGTCTTGTCTTGTTTTTGTCTTGTCTTGTTTTTGTCTTGTCTTGTCTTGTTTTTGTCTTGTCTTGTCTTGTCTTGTCTTGTTTTTGTCTTGTCTTGTTTTTGTCTTGTTTTTGTCTTGTCTTGTTTTTGTCTTGTTTTTGTCTTGTCTTGTTTTTGTCTTGTCTTGTCTTATTTTTGTCTTGTCTTGTCTTGTCTTGTTTTTGTCTTGTCTTGTTTTTGTCTTGTCTTGTTTTTGTCTTGTTGTGTTTTTGTCATGTCTTGTTTTTGCCTTGTCTTGTTTTTGTCTTGTTTTTGTCTTATCTTGTTTTTGTCTTGTCTTGTTTTTGTCTTGTTTTCGTCTTGTTTTTGTCTCGTCTTGTTTTTGTCTTGTCTTGTTTTTGTCTTGTTTTTGTCTTGTTTTTGTCTTGTTTTTGTCTTTTTTTGTCTTGTTTTTGTCTTGTCTTGTTTTTGTCTTGTCTTGTCTTGTTTTTGCCTTGTCTTGTCTTGTCTTGTTTTTGTCTTGTCTTGTCTTGTTTTTGTCTGGTCTTGTCTTGTTTTTGTCTTGTCTTGTCTTGTTTTTGTCTTGTCTTGTTTTTGTCTTGTTTTTGTCTTGTCTTGTTTTTGTCTTGTCTTGTCTTGTCTTGTTTTTGTCTTGTCTTGTCTTGTTTTTGTCTTGTCTTGTCTTGTTTTTGTCTTGTCTTGTCGTGTCTTGTTTTTGTCTTGTCTTGTCTTGTCTTGTTTTTGTCTTGTTTTTGTCTTGTCTTGTCTTGTTTTTGTCTTGTTTTTGTCTTGTCTTGTTTTTGTCTTGTCTTATTTTTGTCTTGTCTTGTCTTGTCTTGTTTTTGTCTTGTTTTTGTCTTGTCTTGTCTTGTTTTTGTCTTGTTTTTGTCTTGTCTTGTTTTTGTCTTGTCTTATTTTTGTCTTGTCTTGTCTTGTCTTGTTTTTGTCTTGTTTTTGTCTTGTTTTTGTCTTATCTTGTTTTTGTCTTGTCTTGTTTTTGTCTTGTTTTTGTCTTGTTTTTGTCTCGTTTTTGTCTTATCTTGTTTTTGTCTTGTTTTTGTCTTGTCTTGTCTTGTTTTTGTCTTGTTTTTGTCTTGTCTTGTCTTGTTTTTGTCTTGTTTTTGTCTTATCTTGTTTTTGTCTTGTTTTTGTCTTGTCTTGTCTTGTTTTTGTCTTGTTTTTGTCTTGTCTTGTCTTGTTTTTGTCTTGTTTTTGTCTTGTCTTATCTTGTTTTTGTCTTGTTTTTGTCTTGTCTTGTCTTGTTTTTGTCTTTTTTTGTCTTTTTTTTGTCTTGTTTTTGTTTTGTTTTTGTCTTGTTTTTGTCTTGTTTTTGTCTTATCTTGTTTTTGTCTTGTCTTGTCTTGTTTTTGTCTTGTCTTGTTTTTGTCTCGTCTTGTTTTTGTCTTGTCTTGTCTTGTTTTTGTCTTGTCTTGTCTTGTTTTTGTCTTGTCTTGTTTTTGTCTCGTCTTGTTTTTGTCTTGTCTTGTCTTGTTTTTGTCTTGTCTTGTTTTTGTCTTGTCTTGTTTTTGTCTTGTCTTGTTTTCGTCTTGTCTTGTCTTGTCTTGTTTTTGTCTTGTCTTGTTTTTGTCTTGTCTTGTCTTGTTTTTGTCTTGTTTTTGTCTTGTCTTGTTTTTGTCTTGTCTTGTCTTTTTTTGTCTTGTTTTTGTCTTGTTTTTGTCTTGTCTTGTTTTTGTCTTGTCTTGTCTTGTTTTTGTCTTGTCTTGTTTTTGTCTCGTCTTGTTTTTGTCTTGTCTTGTCTCGTCTTGTTTTTGTCTTGTCTTGTTTTTGTCTTGTCTTGTCTTGTTTTTGTCTTGTTTTTGTCTTGTCTTGTTTTTGTCTTGTCTTGTCTTTTTTTGTCTTGTTTTTGTCTTGTTTTTGTCTTGTCTTGTTTTTGTCTTGTCTTGTCTTGTTTTTGTCTTGTCTTGTTTTTGTCTCGTCTTGTTTTTGTCTTGTCTTGTCTTGTTTTTGTCTTGTCTTGTTTTTGTCTTGTCTTGTTTTTGTCTTGTCTTGTTTTCGTCTTGTCTTGTCTTGTCTTGTTTTTGTCTTGTCTTGTCTTGTCTTGTTTTTGTCTTGTCTTGTCTTGTTTTTGTCTTGTTTTTGTCTTGTCTTGTTTTTGTCTTGTCTTGTCTTTTTTTTGTCTTGTTTTTGTCTTGTTTTTGTCTTGTCTTGTTCTTGTCTTGTCTTGTCTTGTTTTTGTCTTGTCTTGTTTTTGTCTTGTCTTGTTTTTGTCTTGTCTTGTTTTTGTCTTGTCTTGTTTTTGTCTTGTCTTGTTTTCGTCTTGTCTTGTCTTGTCTTGTTTTTGTCTTGTCTTGTCTTGTCTTGTTTTTGTCTTGTCTTGTCTTGTCTTGTCTTGTTTTTGTCTTGTCTTGTTTTTGTCTTGTCTTGTTTTCGTCTTGTCTTGTCTTGTCTTGTTTTTGTCTTGTCTTGTCTTGTCTTGTTTTTGTCTTGTCTTGTCTTGTCTTGTCTTGTCTTGTTTTTGTCTTGTCTTGTTTTTGTCTTGTTTTTGTCTTGTCTTGTCTTGTCTTGTTTTTGTCTTGTCTTGTCTTGTCTTGTTTTTGTCTTGTCTTGTCTTGTTTTTGTCTTGTCTTGTTTTTGTCTTGTCTTGTTTTTGTCTTGTTTTTGTCTTGTCTTGTCTTGTTTTTGTCTTGTTTTTGTCTTATCTTGTTTTTGTCTTGTTTTTGTCTTGTCTTGTCTTGTTTTTGTCTTGTTTTTGTCTTGTCTTGTCTTGTTTTTGTCTTGTCTTATCTTGTTTTTGTCTTGTTTTTGTCTTGTCTTGTCTTGTTTTTGTCTTTTTTTGTCTTTTTTTTGTCTTGTTTTTGTTTTGTTTTTGTCTTGTTTTTGTCTTGTTTTTGTCTTATCTTGTTTTTGTCTTGTCTTGTCTTGTTTTTGTCTTGTCTTGTTTTTGTCTCGTCTTGTTTTTGTCTTGTCTTGTCTTGTTTTTGTCTTGTCTTGTCTTGTTTTTGTCTTGTCTTGTTTTTGTCTCGTCTTGTTTTTGTCTTGTCTTGTCTTGTTTTTGTCTTGTCTTGTTTTTGTCTTGTCTTGTTTTTGTCTTGTCTTGTTTTCGTCTTGTCTTGTCTTGTCTTGTTTTTGTCTTGTCTTGTTTTTGTCTTGTCTTGTCTTGTTTTTGTCTTGTTTTTGTCTTGTCTTGTCTTTTTTTGTCTTGTTTTTGTCTTGTTTTTGTCTTGTCTTGTTTTTGTCTTGTCTTGTCTTGTTTTTGTCTTGTCTTGTTTTTGTCTCGTCTTGTTTTTGTCTTGTCTTGTCTTGTCTTGTTTTTGTCTTGTCTTGTTTTTGTCTTGTCTTGTCTTGTTTTTGTCTTGTTTTTGTCTTGTCTTGTTTTTGTCTTGTCTTGTCTTTTTTTGTCTTGTTTTTGTCTTGTTTTTGTCTTGTCTTGTTTTTGTCTTGTCTTGTCTTGTTTTTGTCTTGTTTTTGTCTCGTCTTGTTTTTGTCTTGTCTTGTCTTGTTTTTGTCTTGTCTTGTTTTTGTCTTGTCTTGTTTTTGTCTTGTCTTGTTTTCGTCTTGTCTTGTCTTGTTTTTGTCTTGTCTTGTCTTGTCTTGTTTTTGTCTTGTCTTGTCTTGTTTTTGTCTTGTTTTTGTCTTGTCTTGTTTTTGTCTTGTCTTGTCTTGTCTTTTTTTTGTCTTGTTTTTGTCTTGTTTTTGTCTTGTCTTGTTTTTGTCTTGTCTTGTCTTGTTTTTGTCTTGTCTTGTTTTTGTCTTGTCTTGTTTTTGTCTTGTCTTGTTTTTGTCTTGTATTGTTTTTGTCTTGTCTTGTTTTTGTCTTGTCTTGTTTTCGTCTTGTCTTGTCTTGTCTTGTTTTTGTCTTGTCTTGTCTTGTCTTGTTTTTGTCTTGTCTTGTCTTGTCTTGTCTTGTTTTTGTCTTGTCTTGTTTTTGTCTTGTCTTGTTTTCGTCTTGTCTTGTCTTGTCTTGTTTTTGTCTTGTCTTGTCTTGTCTTGTTTTTGTCTTGTCTTGTCTTGTCTTTTTTTTGTCTTGTTTTTGTCTTGTTTTTGTCTTGTCTTGTTTTTGTCTTGTCTTGTCTTGTTTTTGTCTTGTCTTGTTTTTGTCTTGTCTTGTTTTTGTCTTGTCTTGTTTTTGTCTTGTATTGTTTTTGTCTTGTCTTGTTTTTGTCTTGTCTTGTTTTCGTCTTGTCTTGTCTTGTCTTGTTTTTGTCTTGTCTTGTCTTGTCTTGTTTTTGTCTTGTCTTGTCTTGTCTTGTCTTGTTTTTGTCTTGTCTTGTTTTTGTCTTGTCTTGTTTTCGTCTTGTCTTGTCTTGTCTTGTTTTTGTCTTGTCTTGTCTTGTCTTGTTTTTGTCTTGTCTTGTCTTGTCTTGTCTTGTCTTGTTTTTGTCTTGTCTTGTTTTTGTCTTGTTTTTGTCTTGTCTTGTCTTGTCTTGTTTTTGTCTTGTCTTGTCTTGTCTTGTTTTTGTCTTGTCTTGTCTTGTTTTTGTCTTGTCTTGTTTTTGTCTTGTCTTGTTTTTGTCTTGTCTTGTTTTCGTCTTGTCTTGTCTTGTCTTGTTTTTGTCTTGTCTTGTCTTGTCTTGTTTTTGTCTTGTCTTGTCTTGTCTTGTCTTGTTTTTGTCTTGTCTTGTTTTTGTCTTGTCTTGTTTTTGTCTTGTCTTGTCTTGTCTTGTTTTTGTCTTGTCTTGTCTTGTCTTGTCTTGTTTTTGTCTTGTCTTGTTTTTGTCTTGTTTTTGTCTTGTCTTGTCTTGTCTTGTTTTTGTCTTGTCTTGTCTTGTCTTGTTTTTGTCTTGTCTTGTCTTGTCTTGTTTTTGTCTTGTCTTGTCTTGTTTTTGTCTCTTCTTGTTTTTGTCTTGTCTTGTCTTGTTTTTGTCTTGTCTTGTCTTGTCTTGTCTTGTCTTGTTTTTGTCTTGTCTTGTTTTTGTCTTGTTTTTGTCTTGTTTTTGTCTTGTCTTGTTTTTGTCTTGTCTTGTCTTATTTTTGTCTTGTATTGTCTTGTCTTGTTTTTGTCTTGTTTTGTCTTGTTTTTGTCTTGTTTTTGTCTTGTTTTGTTTTTGTCTTGTCTTGTCTTGTTTTTGTCTTGTCTTGTCTTGTATTTGTCTTGTTTTTGTCTTGTTTTTGTCTTGTTTTTGTCTTGTTTTTGTCTTGTTTTCGTCTTGTTTTTGTCTTGTGTTTGTCTTGTTTTTGTCTTGTTTTTGTCTTGTTTTTGTCTTATCTTGTTTTTGTCTTGTGTTTGTCTTGTTTTTGTCTTGTTTTTGTCTTATCTTGTTTTTGTCTTGTTTTCGTCTTGTTTTTGTCTTGTTTTTGTCTTGTTTTTGTCTTGTTTTTGTCTTATCTTGTTTTTGTCTTGTTTTCGTCTTGTTTTTGTCTTGTTTTTGTCTTGTTTTTGTCTTGTTTTTGTCTTATCTTGTTTTTGTCTTATCTTGTTTTTGTCTTGTTTTTGTCTTGTCTTGTTTTTGTCTTGTTTTTGTCTTGTTTTTGTCTTATCTTGTTTCTGTCTTGTTTTTGTCTTGTTTTTGTCTTGTTTTTGTCTTATCTTGTTTTTGTCTTGTTTTCGTCTTGTTTTTGTCTTGTTTTTGTCTTGTTTTTGTCTTGTTTTTGTCTTATCTTGTTTTTGTCTTGTCTTGTTTTTGTCTTGTTTTTGTCTTGTTTTTGTCTTATCTTGTTTTTGTCTTGTGTTTGTCTTGTTTTTGTCTTGTTTTTGTCTTATCTTGTTTTTGTCTTATCTTGTTTTTGTCTTGTTTTTGTCTTGTTTTTGTCTTGTTTTTGTCTTGTTTTTGTCTTGTTTTTGTCTTGTTTTTGTCTTGTTTTCGTCTTGTTTTTGTCTTGTGTTTGTCTTGTTTTTGTCTTGTTTTTGTCTTGTTTTTGTCTTATCTTGTTTTTGTCTTGTGTTTGTCTTGTTTTTGTCTTGTTTTTGTCTTATCTTGTTTTTGTCTTGTTTTCGTCTTGTTTTTGTCTTGTTTTTGTCTTGTTTTTGTCTTGTTTTTGTCTTATCTTGTTTTTGTCTTGTTTTCGTCTTGTTTTTGTCTTGTTTTTGTCTTGTTTTTGTCTTGTTTTTGTCTTATCTTGTTTTTGTCTTATCTTGTTTTTGTCTTGTTTTTGTCTTGTCTTGTTTTTGTCTTGTTTTTGTCTTGTTTTTGTCTTATCTTGTTTCTGTCTTGTTTTTGTCTTGTTTTTGTCTTGTTTTTGTCTTATCTTGTTTTTGTCTTGTTTTCGTCTTGTTTTTGTCTTGTTTTTGTCTTGTTTTTGTCTTGTTTTTGTCTTATCTTGTTTTTGTCTTGTCTTGTTTTTGTCTTGTTTTTGTCTTGTTTTTGTCTTATCTTGTTTTTGTCTTGTTTTTGTCTTGTTTTTGTCTTGTTTTTGTCTTGTTTTTGTCTTATCTTGTTTTTGTCTTATCTTGTTTTTGTCTTGTTTTTGTCTTGTTTTTGTCTTGTTTTTGTCTTGTTTTTGTCTAGTCTTGTCTTGTTTTTATCTTGTTTTTGTCTTATCTTGTGTTTGTCTTGTTTTTGTCTTGTCTTGTCTTGTCTTGTTTTTGTCTTGTTTTTGTCTTGTTTTTGTCTTGTTTTTGTCTTGTTTTTGTCTTGTCTTGTCTTGTTTTTGTCTTGTCTTGTCTTGTATTTGTCTTGTTTTTGTCTTGTTTTTGTCTTGTTTTTGTCTTGTTTTTGTCTTGTTTTCGTCTTGTTTTTGTCTTTTGTTTGTCTTGTTTTTGTCTTGTTTTTGTCTTGTTTTTGTCTTATCTTGTTTTTGTCTTGTGTTTGTCTTGTTTTTGTCTTGTTTTTGTCTTGTTTTTGTCTTATCTTGTTTTTGTCTTGTTTTCGTCTTGTTTTTGTCTTGTTTTTGTCTTGTTTTTGTCTTGTTTTTGTCTTATCTTGTTTTTGTCTTGTTTTCGTCTTGTTTTTGTCTTGTTTTTGTCTTGTTTTTGTCTTGTTTTTGTCTTGTTTTTGTCTTATCTTGTTTTTGTCTTGTCTTGTTTTTGTCTTGTTTTTGTCTTGTTTTTGTCTTATCTTGTTTTTGTCTTATCTTGTTTTTGTCTTGTTTTTGTCTTGTTTTTGTCTTGTTTTTGTCTTGTTTTTGTCTAGTCTTGTCTTGTTTTTATCTTGTTTTTGTCTTATCTTGTGTTTGTCTTGTTTTTGTCTTGTCTTGTCTTGTTTTTGTCTTGTTTTTGTCTTGTTTTTGTCTTGTTTTTGTCTTGTTTTTGTCTTGTTTTAGTCTTGTTTTTGTCTTATCTTGTTTTTGTCTTATCTTGTTTTTGTCTTGTTTTTGTCTTGTCTTGTCTTGTTTTTGTCTTTTTTTTGTCTTTTTTTTGTCTTGTTTTTGTTTTGTTTTTGTCTTGTTTTTGTCTTGTTTTTGTCTTATCTTGTTTTTGTCTTGTTTTTGTCTTGTTTTTGTCTTGTCTTGTCTTGTTTTTGTCTTTTTTTTGTCTTTTTTTGGTCTTGTTTTTGTTTTGTTTTTGTCTTGTTTTTGTCTTGTTTTTGTCTTATCTTGTTTTTGTCTTGTTTTTGTCTTGTTTTTGTCTTGTCTTGTCTTGTTTTTATCTTGTTTTTGTCTTATCTTGTGTTTGTCTTGTTTTTGTCTTGTCTTGTCTTGTTTTTGTCTTGTCTTGTCTTGTTTTTGTCTTGTCTTGTTTTTGTCTCGTCTTGTTTTTGTCTTGTCTTGTCTTGTTTTTGTCTTGTCTTGTTTTTGTCTTGTCTTGTTTTCGTCTTGTCTTGTCTTGTCTTGTTTTTGTCTTGTCTTGTTTTTGTCTTGTCTTGTCTTGTTTTTGTCTTGTTTTTGTCTTGTCTTGTTTTTGTCTTGTCTTGTCTTGTTTTTGTCTTGTCTTGTCTTGTCTTGTTTTTGTCTTGTCTTGTCTTGTCTTGTCTTGTTTTTGTCTTGTCTTGTTTTTGTCTTGTTTTTGTCTTGTCTTGTCTTGTCTTGTTTTTGTCTTGTCTTGTCTTGTCTTGTTTTTGTCTTGTCTTGTCTTGTCTTGTCTTGTTTTTGTCTTGTCTTGTCTTGTTTTTGTCTTGTCTTGTTTTTGTCTTGTCTTGTCTTGTTTTTGTCTTGTCTTGTCTTGTCTTGTCTTGTCTTGTTTTTGTCTTGTCTTGTTTTTGTCTTGTTTTTGTCTTGTTTTTGTCTTGTCTTGTTTTTGTCTTGTCTTGTCTTATTTTTGTCTTGTATTGTCTTGTCTTGTTTTTGTCTTGTTTTGTCTTGTTTTTGTCTTGTTTTTGTCTTGTCTTGTCTTGTTTTGTTTTTGTCTTGTCTTGTCTTGTTTTTGTCTTGTCTTGTCTTGTTTTTGTCTTGTCTTGTTTTTGTCTTGTTTTTGTCTTGTTTTTGTCTTGTTTTTGTCTTGTTTTTGTCTTGTTTTTGTCTTGTTTTGTTTTTGTCTTGTCTTGTCTTGTTTTTGTCTTGTCTTGTCTTGTATTTGTCTTGTTTTTGTCTTGTTTTTGTCTTGTTTTTGTCTTGTTTTTGTCTTGTTTTCGTCTTGTTTTTGTCTTGTGTTTGTCTTGTTTTTGTCTTGTTTTTGTCTTGTTTTTGTCTTATCTTGTTTTTGTCTTGTGTTTGTCTTGTTTTTGTCTTGTTTTTGTCTTATCTTGTTTTTGTCTTGTTTTCGTCTTGTTTTTGTCTTGTTTTTGTCTTGTTTTTGTCTTGTTTTTGTCTTATCTTGTTTTTGTCTTGTTTTCGTCTTGTTTTTGTCTTGTTTTTGTCTTGTTTTTGTCTTGTTTTTGTCTTATCTTGTTTTTGTCTTATCTTGTTTTTGTCTTGTTTTTGTCTTGTCTTGTTTTTGTCTTGTTTTTGTCTTGTTTTTGTCTTATCTTGTTTCTGTCTTGTTTTTGTCTTGTTTTTGTCTTGTTTTTGTCTTATCTTGTTTTTGTCTTGTTTTCGTCTTGTTTTTGTCTTGTTTTTGTCTTGTTTTTGTCTTGTTTTTGTCTTATCTTGTTTTTGTCTTGTCTTGTTTTTGTCTTGTTTTTGTCTTGTTTTTGTCTTATCTTGTTTTTGTCTTGTTTTTGTCTTGTTTTTGTCTTGTTTTTGTCTTGTTTTTGTCTTATCTTGTTTTTGTCTTATCTTGTTTTTGTCTTGTTTTTGTCTTGTTTTTGTCTTGTTTTTGTCTTGTTTTTGTCTTGTTTTTGTCTTATCTTGTTTTTGTCTTGTCTTGTTTTTGTCTTGTTTTTGTCTTGTTTTTGTCTTATCTTGTTTTTGTCTTGTTTTTGTCTTGTTTTTGTCTTGTTTTTGTCTTGTTTTTGTCTTATCTTGTTTTTGTCTTATCTTGTTTTTGTCTTGTTTTTGTCTTGTTTTTGTCTTGTTTTTGTCTTGTTTTTGTCTTGTTTTTGTCTTGTTTTCGTCTTGTTTTTGTCTTGTGTTTGTCTTGTTTTTGTCTTGTTTTTGTCTTGTTTTTGTCTTATCTTGTTTTTGTCTTGTGTTTGTCTTGTTTTTGTCTTGTTTTTGTCTTATCTTGTTTTTGTCTTGTTTTCGTCTTGTTTTTGTCTTGTTTTTGTCTTGTTTTTGTCTTGTTTTTGTCTTATCTTGTTTTTGTCTTGTTTTCGTCTTGTTTTTGTCTTGTTTTTGTCTTGTTTTTGTCTTGTTTTTGTCTTATCTTGTTTTTGTCTTATCTTGTTTTTGTCTTGTTTTTGTCTTGTCTTGTTTTTGTCTTGTTTTTGTCTTGTTTTTGTCTTATCTTGTTTCTGTCTTGTTTTTGTCTTGTTTTTGTCTTGTTTTTGTCTTATCTTGTTTTTGTCTTGTTTTCGTCTTGTTTTTGTCTTGTTTTTGTCTTGTTTTTGTCTTGTTTTTGTCTTATCTTGTTTTTGTCTTGTCTTGTTTTTGTCTTGTTTTTGTCTTGTTTTTGTCTTATCTTGTTTTTGTCTTGTTTTTGTCTTGTTTTTGTCTTGTTTTTGTCTTGTTTTTGTCTTATCTTGTTTTTGTCTTATCTTGTTTTTGTCTTGTTTTTGTCTTGTTTTTGTCTTGTTTTTGTCTTGTTTTTGTCTAGTCTTGTCTTGTTTTTATCTTGTTTTTGTCTTATCTTGTGTTTGTCTTGTTTTTGTCTTGTCTTGTCTTGTCTTGTTTTTGTCTTGTTTTTGTCTTGTTTTTGTCTTGTTTTTGTCTTGTTTTTGTCTTGTCTTGTCTTGTTTTTGTCTTGTCTTGTCTTGTATTTGTCTTGTTTTTGTCTTGTTTTTGTCTTGTTTTTGTCTTGTTTTTGTCTTGTTTTCGTCTTGTTTTTGTCTTTTGTTTGTCTTGTTTTTGTCTTGTTTTTGTCTTGTTTTTGTCTTATCTTGTTTTTGTCTTGTGTTTGTCTTGTTTTTGTCTTGTTTTTGTCTTGTTTTTGTCTTATCTTGTTTTTGTCTTGTTTTCGTCTTGTTTTTGTCTTGTTTTTGTCTTGTTTTTGTCTTGTTTTTGTCTTATCTTGTTTTTGTCTTGTTTTCGTCTTGTTTTTGTCTTGTTTTTGTCTTGTTTTTGTCTTGTTTTTGTCTTGTTTTTGTCTTATCTTGTTTTTGTCTTGTCTTGTTTTTGTCTTGTTTTTGTCTTGTTTTTGTCTTATCTTGTTTTTGTCTTATCTTGTTTTTGTCTTGTTTTTGTCTTGTTTTTGTCTTGTTTTTGTCTTGTTTTTGTCTAGTCTTGTCTTGTTTTTATCTTGTTTTTGTCTTATCTTGTGTTTGTCTTGTTTTTGTCTTGTCTTGTCTTGTTTTTGTCTTGTTTTTGTCTTGTTTTTGTCTTGTTTTTGTCTTGTTTTTGTCTTGTTTTAGTCTTGTTTTTGTCTTATCTTGTTTTTGTCTTATCTTGTTTTTGTCTTGTTTTTGTCTTGTCTTGTCTTGTTTTTGTCTTTTTTTTGTCTTTTTTTTGTCTTGTTTTTGTTTTGTTTTTGTCTTGTTTTTGTCTTGTTTTTGTCTTATCTTGTTTTTGTCTTGTTTTTGTCTTGTTTTTGTCTTGTCTTGTCTTGTTTTTGTCTTTTTTTTGTCTTTTTTTGGTCTTGTTTTTGTTTTGTTTTTGTCTTGTTTTTGTCTTGTTTTTGTCTTGTTTTAGTCTTGTTTTTGTCTTATCTTGTTTTTGTCTTATCTTGTTTTTGTCTTGTTTTTGTCTTGTCTTGTCTTGTTTTTGTCTTTTTTTTGTCTTTTTTTTGTCTTGTTTTTGTTTTGTTTTTGTCTTGTTTTTGTCTTGTTTTTGTCTTATCTTGTTTTTGTCTTGTTTTTGTCTTGTTTTTGTCTTGTCTTGTCTTGTTTTTGTCTTTTTTTTGTCTTTTTTTGGTCTTGTTTTTGTTTTGTTTTTGTCTTGTTTTTGTCTTGTTTTTGTCTTATCTTGTTTTTGTCTTGTTTTTGTCTTGTTTTTGTCTTGTCTTGTCTTGTTTTTATCTTGTTTTTGTCTTATCTTGTGTTTGTCTTGTTTTTGTCTTGTCTTGTCTTGTTTTTGTCTTGTCTTGTCTTGTTTTTGTCTTGTCTTGTTTTTGTCTCGTCTTGTTTTTGTCTTGTCTTGTCTTGTTTTTGTCTTGTCTTGTTTTTGTCTTGTCTTGTTTTCGTCTTGTCTTGTCTTGTCTTGTTTTTGTCTTGTCTTGTTTTTGTCTTGTCTTGTCTTGTTTTTGTCTTGTTTTTGTCTTGTCTTGTTTTTGTCTTGTCTTGTCTTGTTTTTGTCTTGTCTTGTCTTGTCTTGTTTTTGTCTTGTCTTGTCTTGTCTTGTCTTGTTTTTGTCTTGTCTTGTTTTTGTCTTGTCTTGTCTTGTCTTGTCTTGTTTTTGTCTTGTCTTGTCTTGTTTTTGTCTTGTCTTGTTTTTGTCTTGTCTTGTCTTGTTTTTGTCTTGTCTTGTCTTGTCTTGTCTTGTCTTGTTTTTGTCTTGTCTTGTTTTTGTCTTGTTTTTGTCTTGTTTTTGTCTTGTCTTGTTTTTGTCTTGTCTTGTCTTATTTTTGTCTTGTATTGTCTTGTCTTGTTTTTGTCTTGTTTTGTCTTGTTTTTGTCTTGTTTTTGTCTTGTCTTGTCTTGTTTTGTTTTTGTCTTGTCTTGTCTTGTTTTTGTCTTGTCTTGTCTTGTTTTTGTCTTGTCTTGTTTTTGTCTTGTTTTTGTCTTGTTTTTGTCTTGTTTTTGTCTTGTTTTTGTCTTGTTTTTGTCTTGTTTTGTTTTTGTCTTGTCTTGTCTTGTTTTTGTCTTGTCTTGTCTTGTATTTGTCTTGTTTTTGTCTTGTTTTTGTCTTGTTTTTGTCTTGTTTTTGTCTTGTTTTCGTCTTGTTTTTGTCTTGTGTTTGTCTTGTTTTTGTCTTGTTTTTGTCTTGTTTTTGTCTTATCTTGTTTTTGTCTTGTGTTTGTCTTGTTTTTGTCTTGTTTTTGTCTTATCTTGTTTTTGTCTTGTTTTCGTCTTGTTTTTGTCTTGTTTTTGTCTTGTTTTTGTCTTGTTTTTGTCTTATCTTGTTTTTGTCTTGTTTTCGTCTTGTTTTTGTCTTGTTTTTGTCTTGTTTTTGTCTTGTTTTTGTCTTATCTTGTTTTTGTCTTATCTTGTTTTTGTCTTGTTTTTGTCTTGTCTTGTTTTTGTCTTGTTTTTGTCTTGTTTTTGTCTTATCTTGTTTCTGTCTTGTTTTTGTCTTGTTTTTGTCTTGTTTTTGTCTTATCTTGTTTTTGTCTTGTTTTCGTCTTGTTTTTGTCTTGTTTTTGTCTTGTTTTTGTCTTGTTTTTGTCTTATCTTGTTTTTGTCTTGTCTTGTTTTTGTCTTGTTTTTGTCTTGTTTTTGTCTTATCTTGTTTTTGTCTTGTTTTTGTCTTGTTTTTGTCTTGTTTTTGTCTTGTTTTTGTCTTATCTTGTTTTTGTCTTATCTTGTTTTTGTCTTGTTTTTGTCTTGTTTTTGTCTTGTTTTTGTCTTGTTTTTGTCTTGTTTTTGTCTTGTTTTTGTCTTGTTTTCGTCTTGTTTTTGTCTTGTGTTTGTCTTGTTTTTGTCTTGTTTTTGTCTTATCTTGTTTTTGTCTTGTTTTTGTCTTGTTTTTGTCTTGTTTTTGTCTTGTTTTTGTCTTATCTTGTTTTTGTCTTATCTTGTTTTTGTCTTGTTTTTGTCTTGTTTTTGTCTTGTTTTTGTCTTGTTTTTGTCTAGTCTTGTCTTGTTTTTATCTTGTTTTTGTCTTATCTTGTGTTTGTCTTGTTTTTGTCTTGTCTTGTCTTGTCTTGTTTTTGTCTTGTTTTTGTCTTGTTTTTGTCTTGTTTTTGTCTTGTTTTTGTCTTGTCTTGTCTTGTTTTTGTCTTGTCTTGTCTTGTATTTGTCTTGTTTTTGTCTTGTTTTTGTCTTGTTTTTGTCTTGTTTTTGTCTTGTTTTCGTCTTGTTTTTGTCTTTTGTTTGTCTTGTTTTTGTCTTGTTTTTGTCTTGTTTTTGTCTTATCTTGTTTTTGTCTTGTTTTCGTCTTGTTTTTGTCTTGTTTTTGTCTTGTTTTTGTCTTGTTTTTGTCTTATCTTGTTTTTGTCTTGTTTTCGTCTTGTTTTTGTCTTGTTTTTGTCTTGTTTTTGTCTTGTTTTTGTCTTATCTTGTTTTTGTCTTATCTTGTTTTTGTCTTGTTTTTGTCTTGTCTTGTTTTTGTCTTGTTTTTGTCTTGTTTTTGTCTTATCTTGTTTCTGTCTTGTTTTTGTCTTGTTTTTGTCTTGTTTTTGTCTTATCTTGTTTTTGTCTTGTTTTCGTCTTGTTTTTGTCTTGTTTTTGTCTTGTTTTTGTCTTGTTTTTGTCTTATCTTGTTTTTGTCTTGTCTTGTTTTTGTCTTGTTTTTGTCTTGTTTTTGTCTTATCTTGTTTTTGTCTTGTTTTTGTCTTGTTTTTGTCTTGTTTTTGTCTTGTTTTTGTCTTATCTTGTTTTTGTCTTATCTTGTTTTTGTCTTGTTTTTGTCTTGTTTTTGTCTTGTTTTTGTCTTGTTTTTGTCTAGTCTTGTCTTGTTTTTATCTTGTTTTTGTCTTATCTTGTGTTTGTCTTGTTTTTGTCTTGTCTTGTCTTGTCTTGTTTTTGTCTTGTTTTTGTCTTGTTTTTGTCTTGTTTTTGTCTTGTTTTTGTCTTGTCTTGTCTTGTTTTTGTCTTGTCTTGTCTTGTATTTGTCTTGTTTTTGTCTTGTTTTTGTCTTGTTTTTGTCTTGTTTTTGTCTTGTTTTCGTCTTGTTTTTGTCTTTTGTTTGTCTTGTTTTTGTCTTGTTTTTGTCTTGTTTTTGTCTTATCTTGTTTTTGTCTTGTGTTTGTCTTGTTTTTGTCTTGTTTTTGTCTTGTTTTTGTCTTATCTTGTTTTTGTCTTGTTTTCGTCTTGTTTTTGTCTTGTTTTTGTCTTGTTTTTGTCTTGTTTTTGTCTTATCTTGTTTTTGTCTTGTTTTCGTCTTGTTTTTGTCTTGTTTTTGTCTTGTTTTTGTCTTGTTTTTGTCTTGTTTTTGTCTTATCTTGTTTTTGTCTTGTCTTGTTTTTGTCTTGTTTTTGTCTTGTTTTTGTCTTATCTTGTTTTTGTCTTATCTTGTTTTTGTCTTGTTTTTGTCTTGTTTTTGTCTTGTTTTTGTCTTGTTTTTGTCTAGTCTTGTCTTGTTTTTATCTTGTTTTTGTCTTATCTTGTGTTTGTCTTGTTTTTGTCTTGTCTTGTCTTGTTTTTGTCTTGTTTTTGTCTTGTTTTTGTCTTGTTTTTGTCTTGTTTTTGTCTTGTTTTAGTCTTGTTTTTGTCTTATCTTGTTTTTGTCTTATCTTGTTTTTGTCTTGTTTTTGTCTTGTCTTGTCTTGTTTTTGTCTTTTTTTTGTCTTTTTTTTGTCTTGTTTTTGTTTTGTTTTTGTCTTGTTTTTGTCTTGTTTTTGTCTTATCTTGTTTTTGTCTTGTTTTTGTCTTGTTTTTGTCTTGTCTTGTCTTGTTTTTGTCTTTTTTTTGTCTTTTTTTGGTCTTGTTTTTGTTTTGTTTTTGTCTTGTTTTTGTCTTGTTTTTGTCTTATCTTGTTTTTGTCTTGTTTTTGTCTTGTTTTTGTCTTGTCTTGTCTTGTTTTTATCTTGTTTTTGTCTTATCTTGTGTTTGTCTTGTTTTTGTCTTGTCTTGTCTTGTTTTTGTCTTGTCTTGTCTTGTTTTTGTCTTGTCTTGTTTTTGTCTCGTCTTGTTTTTGTCTTGTCTTGTCTTGTTTTTGTCTTGTCTTGTTTTTGTCTTGTCTTGTTTTCGTCTTGTCTTGTCTTGTCTTGTTTTTGTCTTGTCTTGTTTTTGTCTTGTCTTGTCTTGTTTTTGTCTTGTTTTTGTCTTGTCTTGTTTTTGTCTTGTCTTGTCTTGTTTTTGTCTTGTCTTGTCTTGTCTTGTTTTTGTCTTGTCTTGTCTTGTCTTGTCTTGTTTTTGTCTTGTCTTGTTTTTGTCTTGTTTTTGTCTTGTCTTGTCTTGTCTTGTTTTTGTCTTGTCTTGTCTTGTCTTGTTTTTGTCTTGTCTTGTCTTGTCTTGTCTTGTTTTTGTCTTGTCTTGTCTTGTTTTTGTCTTGTCTTGTTTTTGTCTTGTCTTGTCTTGTTTTTGTCTTGTCTTGTCTTGTCTTGTCTTGTCTTGTTTTTGTCTTGTCTTGTTTTTGTCTTGTTTTTGTCTTGTTTTTGTCTTGTCTTGTTTTTGTCTTGTCTTGTCTTATTTTTGTCTTGTATTGTCTTGTCTTGTTTTTGTCTTGTTTTGTCTTGTTTTTGTCTTGTTTTTGTCTTGTCTTGTCTTGTTTTGTTTTTGTCTTGTCTTGTCTTGTTTTTGTCTTGTCTTGTCTTGTTTTTGTCTTGTCTTGTTTTTGTCTTGTTTTTGTCTTGTTTTTGTCTTGTTTTTGTCTTTTTTTGTCTTGTTTTTGTCTTGTCTTGTTTTTGTCTTGTCTTGTCTTGTTTTTGCCTTGTCTTGTCTTGTCTTGTTTTTGTCTTGTCTTGTCTTGTTTTTGTCTGGTCTTGTCTTGTTTTTGTCTTGTCTTGTCTTGTTTTTGTCTTGTCTTGTTTTTGTCTTGTTTTTGTCTTGTCTTGTTTTTGTCTTGTCTTGTCTTGTCTTGTTTTTGTCTTGTCTTGTCTTGTTTTTGTCTTGTCTTGTCTTGTTTTTGTCTTGTCTTGTCGTGTCTTGTTTTTGTCTTGTCTTGTCTTGTTTTTGTCTTGTTTTTGTCTTGTCTTGTCTTGTTTTTGTCTTGTCTTGTTTTTGTCTTGTCTTATTTTTGTCTTGTCTTGTCTTATTTTTGTCTTGTTTTTGTCTTGTTTTTGTCTCATCTTGTTTTTGTCTTATCTTGTCTTGACAATACAAGACAAAAATAAGACAAGACAAGACAAAAACAAGACAAGACAAAAACAAGACAAAAACAAGACAAAGTCTTGTTTTTGTCTTGTTTTTGTCTTGTCTTGTTTTTGTCTTGTTTTTGTCTTGTTTTTGTCTTGTTTTTGTCTTATCTTGTTTTTGTCTTGTTTTTGTCTTGTCTTGTCTTGTCTTGTTTTTGTCTTGTTTTTGTCTTGTTTTTGTCTTGTTTTTGTCTTGTTTTTGTCTTATCTTGTTTTTGTCTTGTTTTCGTCTTGTTTTCGTCTTGTCTTGTCTTGTCTTGTTTTTGTCTTGTTTTTGTCTTGTTTTTGTCTTGTTTTTGCCTTGTCTTGTCTTGTCTTGTTTTTGTCTTGTTTTTGTCTTGTTTTTGTCTTATCTTGTTTTTGTCTTATCTTGTTTTTGTCTTGTTTTTGTCTTATCTTGTTTTTGTCTTGTTTTTGTCTTGTTTTTGTCTTGTTTTTGTCTTATCCTGTTTTTGTCTTATCTTGTTTTTGTCTTGTTTTTGTCTTGTCTTGTCTTGTCTTGTCTTGTCTTGTTTTTGCCTTGTCTTGTTTTTGTCTTGTTTTTGTCTTGTTTTTGTCTTGTTTTTGTCTTATCTTGTTTTTGTCTTGTTTTTGTCTTGTTTTTGTCTTGTTTTTGTCTTGTTTTTGTCTTATCTTGTTTTTGTCTTATCTTGTTTTTGTCTTGTTTTTGTCTTGTCTTGTTTTTGTCTTGTTTTTGTCTTGTTTTTGTCTTATCTTGTTTCTGTCTTGTTTTTGTCTTGTTTTTGTCTTGTTTTTGTCTTGTCTTGTTTTTGTCTTGTTTTCGTCTTGTTTTTGTCTTATCTTGTTTTTGTCTTGTTTTTGTCTTGTTTTTGTCTTGTTTTTGTCTTATCTTGTTTTTGTCTTGTTTTTGTCTTGTCTTGTTTTTGTCTTGTTTTCGTCTTGTTTTTGTCTTATCTTGTTTTTGTCTTGTTTTCGTCTTGTTTTTG
This sequence comes from Oncorhynchus mykiss, assembly GCF_057628025.1. NCBI lineage: Eukaryota > Metazoa > Chordata > Actinopteri > Salmoniformes > Salmonidae > Oncorhynchus > Oncorhynchus mykiss. The sequence goes on from NC_143036.1 coordinate 40,654,902, forward strand.
TCTTGTTTTCGTCTTGTTTTTGTCTTGTTTTTGTCTTGTTTTTGTCTTGTTTTCGTCTTGTTTTTGTCTTGTTTTTGTCTTGTTTTTGTCTTATCTTGTTTTTGTCTTGTTTTCGTCTTGTTTTTGTCTTATCTTGTTTTTGTCTTGTTTTCGTCTTGTTTTTGTCTTGTTTTTGTCTTGTTTTTGTCTTGTTTTCGTCTTGTTTTTGTCTTGTTTTTGTCTTGTTTTTGTCTTATCTTGTTTTTGTCTTGTTTTCGTCTTGTTTTTGTCTTGTTTTCGTCTTGTTTTTGTCTTGTTTTTGTCTTGTTTTTGTCTTGTTTTCGTCTTGTTTTTGTCTTGTTTTTGTCTTGTTTTTGTCTTGTTTTTGTCTTATCTTGTTTTCGTCTTGTTTTTGTCTTGTTTTTGTCTTGTTTTTGTCTTGTTTTTGTCTTGTTTTTGTCTTATCTTGTTTTTGTCTTGTTTTTGTCTTGTTTTTGTCTTATCTTGTTTTTGTCTTGTTTTTGTCTTGTTTTTGTCTTGTTTTTGTCTTATCTTGTTTTTGTCTTGTTTTTGTCTTGTTTTTGTCTTATCTTGTTTTTGTCTTGTTTTTGTCTTGTTTTCGTCTTGTTTTTGTCTTGTTTTTGTCTTGTTTTTGTCTTATCTTGTTTTTGTCTTGTTTTCGTCTTGTTTTTGTCTTATCTTGTTTTTGTCTTGTTTTCGTCTTGTTTTTGTCTTGTTTTTGTCTTGTTTTTGTCTTGTTTTCGTCTTGTTTTTGTCTTGTTTTTGTCTTGTTTTTGTCTTATCTTGTTTTTGCCCTGTTTTCGTCTTGTTTTTGTCTTGTTTTCGTCTTGTCTTGTCTTGTCTTGTTTTTGTCTTGATTTTGTCTTGTTTTTGTCTTATCTTGTTTTTGTCTTGTTTTCGTCTTGTTTTTGTCTTGTTTTTGTCTTGTTTTTGTCTTGTTTTTGTCTTATCTTGTTTTTGTCCTGTTTTCGTCTTGTTTTTGTCTTGTTTTCGTCTTGTCTTGTCTTGTCTTGTTTTTGTCTTGTTTTTGTCTTATCTTGTTTTTGTCTTGTTTTCGTCTTGTTTTTGTCTTGTTTTTGTCTTGTTTTTGTCTTGTTTTCGTCTTGTTTTTGTCTTGTTTTTGTCTTGTTTTTGTCTTGTTTTTGTCTTGTTTTTGTCTTATCTTGTTTTTGTCTTGTTTTCGTCTTGTTTTTGTCTTGTTTTTGTCTTGTTTTTGTCTTGTTTTTGTCTTGTTTTTGTCTTGTTTTCGTCTTGTTTTTGTCTTGTTTTCGTCTTGTTTTTGTCTTGTTTTTGTCTTGTTTTTGTCTTGTTTTTGTCTTATCTTGTTTTTGTCTTGTTTTCGTCTTGTTTTTGTCTTGTTTTTGTCTTGTTTTTGTCTTGTTTTTGTCTTATCTTGTTTTTGTCTTGTTTTCGTCTTGTTTTTGTCTTGTTTTTGTCTTGTTTTTGTCTTGTTTTTGTCTTATCTTGTTTTTGTCTTGTTTTTGTCTTGTTTTTGTCTTGTTTTTGTCTTGTTTTCGTCTTGTTTTGTCTTGTTTTAGTCTTGTTTTTGTCTAGTTTTTGTCTTGTTTTTGTCTTGTTTTTGTCTTATCTTGTTTTTGTCTTGTTTTCGTCTTGTTTTTGTCTTGTTTTTGTCTTGTTTTCGTCTTGTTTTTGTCGTCTTTTTGTCTTGTTTTTGTCTTGTTTTTGTCTTGTTTTTGTCTTGTCTTGTCTTGTCTTGTTTTTGTCTTGTTTTTGTCTTGTTTTTGTCTTGTTTTTGTCTTATCTTGTTTTTGTCTTGTTTTTGTCTTGTTTTTGTCTTGTTTTTGTCTTGTTTTTGTCTTATCTTGTTTTCGTCTTGTTTTTGTCTTGTTTTTGTCTTGTTTTTGTCTTGTTTTTGTCTTGTTTTTGTCTTGTTTTTGTCTTGTTTTTGTCTTATCTTGTTTTTGTCTTGTTTTCGTCTTGTTTTTGTCTTGTTTTTGTCTTGTTTTCGTCTTGTTTTTGTCTTGTTTTTGTCTTGTTTTTGTCTTGTTTTTGTCTTATCTTGTTTTCGTCTTGTTTTTGTCTTGTTTTTGTCTTATCTTGTTTTTGTCTTGTTTTCGTCTTGTTTTTGTCTTGTTTTTGTCTTGTTTTCGTCTTGTTTTTGTCTTGTTTTTGTCTTGTTTTTGTCTTGTTTTTGTCTTGTTTTTGTCTTATCTTGTTTTCGTCTTGTTTTTGTCTTGTTTTTGTCTTGTTTTTGTCTTGTTTTTGTCTTATCTTGTTTTTGTCTTGTTTTCGTCTTGTTTTTGTCTTGTTTTTGTCTTGTTTTTGTCTTGTTTTTGTCTTGTTTTTGTCTTGTTTTTGTCTTGTTTTTGTCTTATTTTGTTTTTGTCTTGTTTTTGTCTTATTTTGTTTTTGTCTTGTTTTTGTCTTGTTTTTGTCTTGTTTTTGTCTTGTTTTTGTCTTATCTTGTTTTTGTCTTGTTTTCGTCTTGTTTTTGTCTTGTTTTTGTCCTGTTTTTGTCTTGTTTTTGTCTTGTTTTTGTCTTATCTTGTTTTTGTCTTGATTTCGTCTTGTTTTTGTCTTGTTTTTGTCTTGTTTTTGTCTTGTTTTTGTCTTGTTTTTGTCTTATCTTGTTTTTGTCTTGTTTTCGTCTTGTTTTTGTCTTGTTTTTGTCTTGTTTTTGTCTTATCTTGTTTTTGTCTTGTTTTCGTCTTGTTTTTGTCTTGTTTTTGTCTTGTTTTTGTCTTGTTTTTGTCTTATCTTGTTTTTGTCTTGTTTTCGTCTTGTTTTTGTCTTGTTTTTGTCTTGTTTTTGTCTTGTTTTTGTCTTGTTTTTGTCTTATCTTGTTTTCGTCTTGTTTTTGTCTTGTTTTTGTCTTGTTTTTGTCTTGTTTTTGTCTTATCTTGTTTTTGTCTTGTTTTTGTCTTGTTTTTGTCTTGTTTTTGTCTTGTTTTTGTCTTGTTTTTGTCTTATCTTGTTTTTGTCTTGTTTTCGTCTTGTTTTTGTCTTGTTTTTGTCTTGTTTTCGTCTTGTTTTTGTCTTGTTTTTGTCTTGTTTTTGTCTTGTTTTTGTCTTATCTTGTTTTCGTCTTGTTTTTGTCTTGTTTTTGTCTTATCTTGTTTTTGTCTTGTTTTCGTCTTGTTTTTGTCTTGTTTTTGTCTTGTTTTCGTCTTGTTTTTGTCTTGTTTTTGTCTTGTTTTTGTCTTGTTTTTGTCTTATCTTGTTTTCGTCTTGTTTTTGTCTTGTTTTTGTCTTGTTTTTGTCTTGTTTTTGTCTTATCTTGTTTTTGTCTTGTTTTTGTCTTGTTTTTGTCTTGTTTTTGTCTTGTTTTTGTCTTGTTTTTGTCTTATCTTGTTTTTGTCTTGTTTTCGTCTTGTTTTTGTCTTGTTTTTGTCCTGTTTTTGTCTTGTTTTTGTCTTGTTTTTGTCTTATCTTGTTTTTGTCTTGTTTTCGTCTTGTTTTTGTCTTGTTTTTGTCTTGTTTTTGTCTTGTTTTTGTCTTGTTTTTGTCTTGTTTTTGTCTTATCTTGTTTTTGTCTTGTTTTCGTCTTGTTTTTGTCTTGTTTTTGTCTTGTTTTTGTCTTATCTTGTTTTTGTCTTGTTTTCGTCTTGTTTTTGTCTTGTTTTTGTCTTGTTTTTGTCTTGTTTTTGTCTTATCTTGTTTTTGTCTTGTTTTCGTCTTGTTTTTGTCTTGTTTTTGTCTTGTTTTTGTCTTGTTTTTGTCTTATTTGTTTTTGTCTTGTTTTCGTCTTGTTTTTGTCTTGTTTTTGTCTTGTTTTTGTCTTGTTTTTGTCTTGTTTTCGTCTTGTTTTTGTCTTGTTTTCGTCTTGTTTTTGTCTTGTTTTTGTCTTGTTTTTGTCTTATCTTGTTTTTGTCTTGTTTTTGTCTTGTTTTTGTCTTGTTTTTGTCTTGCTTTCGTCTTGTTTTTGTCTTGTTTTTGTCTTGTTTTTGTCTTATCTTGTTTTTGTCTTGTTTTTGTCTTGTTTTTGTCTTGTTTTTGTCTTGTTTTTGTCTTATCTTGTTTTCGTCTTGTTTTTGTCTTGTTTTTGTCTTGTTTTTGTCTTGTTTTTGTCTTGTTTTTGTCTTGTTTTTGTCTTGTTTTTGTCTTGTTTTTGTCTTATCTTGTTTTTGTCTTGTTTTCGTCTTGTTTTTGTCTTGTTTTTGTCTTGTTTTTGTCTTGTTTTTGTCTTATCTTGTTTTCGTCTTGTTTTTGTCTTGTTTTTGTCCTGTTTTTGTCTTGTTTTTGTCTTGTTTTTGTCATATCTTGTTTTTGTCTTGTTTTTGTCTTGTTTTTGTCTTGTTTTTGTCTTGTTTTTGTCTTGTTTTTGTCTTGTTTTCGTCTTGTTTTTGTCTTGTTTTTGTCTTGTTTTTGTCTTATCTTGTTTTTGTCTTGTTTTCGTCTTGTTTTTGTCTTATCTTGTTTTTGTCTTGTTTTCGTCTTGTTTTTGTCTTGTTTTTGTCTTGTTTTTGTCTTATCTTGTTTTCGTCTTGTTTTTGTCTTGTTTTTGTCCTGTTTTTGTCTTGTTTTTGTCTTGTTTTTGTCATATCTTGTTTTTGTCTTGTTTTCGTCTTGTTTTTGTCTTGTTTTTGTCTTGTTTTTGTCTTGTTTTTGTCTTGTTTTTGTCTTATCTTGTTTTTGTCTTGTTTTCGTCTTGTTTTTGTCTTGTTTTTGTCTTGTTTTTGTCTTGTTTTTGTCTTATCTTGTTTTTGTCTTGTTTTTGTCTTGTTTTTGTCTTGTTTTTGTCTTATCTTGTTTTTGTCTTGTTTTCGTCTTGTTTTTGTCTTGTTTTTGTCTTGTTTTTGTCTTGTTTTTGTCTTGTTTTCGTCTTGTTTTTGTCTTGTTTTCGTCTTGTTTTTGTCTTGTTTTTGTCTTGTTTTTGTCTTATCTTGTTTTTGTCTTGTTTTTGTCTTGTTTTTGTCTTGTTTTTGTCTTGTTTTCGTCTTGTTTTTGTCTTGTTTTTGTCTTGTTTTTGTCTTATCTTGTTTTTGTCTTGTTTTTGTCTTGTTTTTGTCTTGTTTTTGTCTTGTTTTTGTCTTATCTTGTTTTCGTCTTGTTTTTGTCTTGTTTTTGTCTTGTTTTTGTCTTGTTTTTGTCTTATCTTGTTTTTGTCTTGTTTTCGTCTTGTTTTTGTCTTGTTTTTGTCTTGTTTTTGTCTTGTTTTTGTCTTGTTTTTGTCTTATCTTGTTTTTGTCTTGTTTTCGTCTTGTTTTTGTCTTGTTTTTGTCTTGTTTTTGTCTTGTTTTTGTCTTATCTTGTTTTCGTCTTGTTTTTGTCTTGTTTTTGTCCTGTTTTTGTCTTGTTTTTGTCTTGTTTTTGTCATATCTTGTTTTTGTCTTGTTTTCGTCTTGTTTTTGTCTTGTTTTTGTCTTGTTTTTGTCTTGTTTTTGTCTTGTTTTTGTCTTATCTTGTTTTTGTCTTGTTTTCGTCTTGTTTTTGTGTTGTTTTTGTCTTGTTTTTGTCTTATCTTGTTTTTGTCTTGTTTTCGTCTTGTTTTTGTCTTGTTTTTGTCTTGTTTTCGTCTTGTTTTTGTCTTGTTTTTGTCTTGTTTTTGTCTTGTTTTTGTCTTATCTTGTTTTCGTCTTGTTTTTGTCTTGTTTTTGTCTTGTTTTTGTCTTATCTTGTTTTTGTCTTGTTTTCGTCTTGTTTTTGTCTTGTTTTTGTCTTGTTTTTGTCTTGTTTTTGTCTTATCTTGTTTTCGTCTTGTTTTTGTCTTGTTTTTGTCTTGTTTTTGTCTTATCTTGTTTTCGTCTTGTTTTTGTCTTGTTTTTGTCTTGTTTTTGTCTTGTTTTTGTCTTGTTTTCGTCTTGTTTTTGTCTTGTTTTTGTCCTGTTTTTGTCTTGTTTTTGTCTTGTTTTTGTCTTATCTTGTTTTTGTCTTGTTTTTGTCTTGTTTTTGTCTTGTTTTTGTCTTGTTTTTGTCTTGTTTTCGTCTTGTTTTCGTCTTGTTTTTGTCTTGTTTTTGTCTTGTTTTTGTCTTATCTTGTTTTTGTCTTGTTTTCGTCTTGTTTTTGTCTTGTTTTTGTCTTGTTTTTGTCTTATCTTGTTTTTGTCTTGTTTTTGTCTTGTTTTTGTCTTGTTTTTGTCTTGTTTTTGTCTTGTTTTTGCCTTGTTTTCGTCTTGTTTTTGTCTTGTTTTTGTCTTGTTTTTGTCTTGTTTTTGTCTTATCTTGTTTTTGTCTTGTTTTTGTCTTGTTTTTGTCTTGTTTTTGTCTTATCTTGTTTTTGTCTTGTTTTCGTCTTGTTTTTGTCTTGTTTTTGTCTTGTTTTTGTCTTGTTTTTGTCTTGTTTTTGTCTTATCTTGTTTTTGTCTTGTTTTTGTCTTGTTTTTGTCTTGTTTTTGTCTTATCTTGTTTTTGTCTTGTTTTTGTCTTGTTTTTGTCTTGTTTTTGTCTTATCTTGTTTTTGTCTTGTTTTCGTCTTGTTTTTGTCTTGTTTTTGTCTTGTTTTTGTCTTGTTTTTGTCTTATCTTGTTTTTGTCTTGTTTTTGTCTTGTTTTTGTCTTGTTTTTGTCTTGTTTTTGTCTTGTTTTTGTCTTATCTTGTTTTTGTCTTGTTTTTGTCTTGTTTTTGTCTTATCTTGTTTTTGTCTTGTTTTCGTCTTGTTTTTGTCTTGTTTTTGTCTTGTTTTTGTCTTATCTTGTTTTTGTCTTGTTTTTGTCTTGTTTTTGTCTTGTTTTTGTCTTGTTTTTGCCTTGTTTTCGTCTTGTTTTTGTCTTGTTTTTGTCTTGTTTTTGTCTTGTTTTTGTCTTATCTTGTTTTTGTCTTGTTTTTGTCTTGTTTTTGTCTTGTTTTTGTCTTGTTTTTGTCTTATCTTGTTTTTGTCTTGTTTTCGTCTTGTTTTTGTCTTGTTTTTGTCTTGTTTTTGTCTTGTTTTTGTCTTATCTTGTTTTTGTCTTGTTTTCGTCTTGTTTTTGTCTTGTTTTTGTCTTGTTTTTGTCTTGTTTTTGTCTTATCTTGTTTTTGTCTTGTTTTCGTCTTGTTTTTGTCTTGTTTTTGTCTTGTTTTTGTCTTGTTTTTGTCTTATCTTGTTTTCGTCTTGTTTTTGTCTTGTTTTTGTCTTGTTTTTGTCTTGTTTTCGTCTTGTTTTTGTCTTGTTTTTGTCTTGTTTTCGTCTTGTTTTTGTCTTGTTTTTGTCCTGTTTTTGTCTTATCTTGTTTTTGTCTTGTTTTTGTCTTGTTTTTGTCTTGTTTTTGTCTTGTTTTTGTCTTATCTTGTTTTTGTCTTGTTTTAGTCTTGTTTTTGTCTTGTTTTTGTCTTGTTTTTGTCTTATCTTGTTTTTGTCTTGTTTTCGTCTTGTTTTTGTCTTGTTTTTGTCTTGTTTTTGTCTTGTTTTCGTCTTGTTTTTGTCTTGTTTTTGTCTTGTTTTTGTCTTGTTTTCGTCTTGTTTTTGTCTTGTTTTTGTCTTGTTTTTGTCTTATCTTGTTTTTGTCTTGTTTTCGTCTTGTTTTTGTCTTGTTTTTGTCTTGTTTTTGTCTTGTTTTTGTCTTGTTTTCGTCTTGTTTTTGTCTTGTTTTTGTCTTGTTTTTGTCTTGTTTTTGTCTTGTTTTTGTCTTATCTTGTTTTCGTCTTGTTTTTGTCTTGTTTTTGTCTTGTTTTTGTCTTGTTTTTGTCTTGTTTTTGTCTTGTTTTCGTCTTGTTTTTGTCTTGTTTTTGTCTTGTTTTTGTCTTGTTTTCGTCTTGTTTTTGTCTTGTTTTTGTCTTGTTTTTGTCTTGTTTTTGTCTTGTTTTTGTCTTATCTTGTTTTCGTCTTGTTTTTGTCTTGTTTTTGTCTTGTTTTTGTCTTGTTTTTGTCTTGTTTTTGTCTTGTTTTCGTCTTGTTTTTGTCTTGTTTTTGTCTTGTTTTTGTCTTGTTTTCGTCTTGTTTTTGTCTTGTTTTTGTCTTGTTTTTGTCTTGTTTTTGTCTTATCTTGTTTTCGTCTTGTTTTTGTCTTGTTTTTGTCTTGTTTTTGTCTTATCTTGTTTTTGTCTTGTTTTCGTCTTGTTTTTGTCTTGTTTTTGTCGTTTTTGTCTTGTTTTTGTCTTATCTTGTTTTCGTCTTGTTTTTGTCTTGTTTTTGTCTTGTTTTTGTCTTGTTTTTGTCTTATCTTGTTTTCGTCTTGTTTTTGTCTTGTTTTTGTCTTGTTTTTGTCTTATCTTGTTTTTGTCTTGTTTTTGTCTTGTTTTTGTCTTGTTTTTGTCTTGTTTTTGTCTTATCTTGTTTTCGTCTTGTTTTTGTCTTGTTTTTGTCTTGTTTTTGTCTTGTTTTTGTCTTGTTTTTGTCTTATCTTGTTTTTGTCTTGTTTTCGTCTTGTTTTTGTCTTGTTTTTGTCTTGTTTTTGTCTTGTTTTTGTCTTATCTTGTTTTTGTCTTGTTTTCGTCTTGTTTTTGTCTTGTTTTTGTCTTGTTTTTGTCTTGTTTTTGTCTTATCTTGTTTTCGTCTTGTTTTTGTCTTGTTTTTGTCCTGTTTTTGTCTTGTTTTTGTCTTGTTTTTGTCATATCTTGTTTTTGTCTTGTTTTCGTCTTGTTTTTGTCTTGTTTTTGTCTTGTTTTTGTCCTGTTATTGTCTTGTTTTTGTCTTATCTTGTTTTTGTCTTGTTTTCGTCTTGTTTTTGTGTTGTTTTTGTCTTGTTTTTGTCTTATCTTGTTTTTGTCTTGTTTTCGTCTTGTTTTTGTCTTGTTTTTGTCTTGTTTTCGTCTTGTTTTTGTCTTGTTTTTGTCTTGTTTTTGTCTTGTTTTTGTCTTATCTTGTTTTCGTCTTGTTTTTGTCTTGTTTTTGTCTTGTTTTTGTCTTATCTTGTTTTTGTCTTGTTTTCGTCTTGTTTTTGTCTTGTTTTTGTCTTGTTTTTGTCTTGTTTTTGTCTTATCTTGTTTTCGTCTTGTTTTTGTCTTGTTTTTGTCTTGTTTTTGTCTTGTTTTTGTCTTATCTTGTTTTCGTCTTGTTTTTGTCTTGTTTTTGTCTTGTTTTTGTCTTGTTTTCGTCTTGTTTTTGTCTTGTTTTTGTCCTGTTTTTGTCTTGTTTTTGTCTTGTTTTTGTCTTATCTTGTTTTTGTCTTGTTTTTGTCTTGTTTTTGTCTTGTTTTTGTCTTGTTTTTGTCTTGTTTTTGTCTTGTTTTCGTCTTGTTTTCGTCTTGTTTTTGTCTTGTTTTTGTCTTGTTTTTGTCTTGTTTTTGTCTTATCTTGTTTTTGTCTTGTTTTCGTCTTGTTTTTGTCTTGTTTTTGTCTTGTTTTTGTCTTGTTTTTGTCTTATCTTGTTTTTGTCTTGTTTTTGTCTTGTTTTTGTCTTGTTTTTGTCTTGTTTTTGTCTTATCTTGGTTTTGTCTTGTTTTTGTCTTGTTTTTGTCTTATCTTGTTTTTGTCTTGTTTTCGTCTTGTTTTTGTCTTGTTTTTGTCTTGTTTTTGTCTTATCTTGTTTTTGTCTTGTTTTTGTCTTGTTTTTGTCTTGTTTTTGTCTTGTTTTTGTCTTGTTTTTGCCTTGTTTTCGTCTTGTTTTTGTCTTGTTTTTGTCTTGTTTTTGTCTTGTTTTTGTCTTATCTTGTTTTTGTCTTGTTTTTGTCTTGTTTTTGTCTTGTTTTTGTCTTGTTTTTGTCTTTGTCTTGTTTTCGTCTTGTTTTTGTCTTGTTTTTGTCTTGTTTTTGTCTTGTTTTTGTCTTATCTTGTTTTTGTCTTGTTTTCGTCTTGTTTTTGTCTTGTTTTTGTCTTGTTTTTGTCTTGTTTTTGTCTTATCTTGTTTTTGTCTTGTTTTCGTCTTGTTTTTGTCTTGTTTTTGTCTTGTTTTTGTCTTGTTTTTGTCTTATCTTGTTTTCGTCTTGTTTTTGTCTTGTTTTTGTCTTGTTTTTGTCTTGTTTTCGTCTTGTTTTTGTCTTGTTTTTGTCTTGTTTTCGTCTTGTTTTTGTCTTGTTTTTGTCCTGTTTTTGTCTTATCTTGTTTTTGTCTTGTTTTTGTCTTGTTTTTGTCTTGTTTTTGTCTTGTTTTTGTCTTATCTTGTTTTTGTCTTGTTTTCGTCTTGTTTTTGTCTTGTTTTTGTCTTGTTTTTGTCTTGTTTTTGTCTTGTTTTTGTCTTGTTTTTGTCTTATCTTGTTTTTGTCTTGTTTTAGTCTTGTTTTTGTCTTGTTTTCGTCTTGTTTTTGTCTTGTTTTTGTCTTGTTTTCGTCTTGTTTTTGTCTTGTTTTTGTCTTGTTTTTGTCTTATCTTGTTTTTGTCTTGTTTTCGTCTTGTTTTTGTCTTGTTTTTGTCTTGTTTTTGTCTTGTTTTCGTCTTGTTTTTGTCTTGTTTTTGTCTTGTTTTTGTCTTGTTTTCGTCTTGTTTTTGTCTTGTTTTTGTCTTGTTTTTGTCTTGTTTTCGTCTTGTTTTTGTCTTGTTTTTGTCTTGTTTTTGTCTTATCTTGTTTTTGTCTTGTTTTCGTCTTGTTTTTGTCTTGTTTTTGTCTTGTTTTTGTCTTGTTTTTGTCTTGTTTTCGTCTTGTTTTTGTCTTGTTTTTGTCTTGTTTTTGTCTTGTTTTTGTCTTGTTTTTGTCTTATCTTGTTTTTGTCTTGTTTTCGTCTTGTTTTTGTCTTGTTTTTGTCTTGTTTTTGTCTTGTTTTTGTCTTGTTTTTGTCTTGCTTTTGTCTTGTTTTTGTCTTGTTTTCGTCTTGTTTTTGTCTTGTTTTTGTCTTGTTTTTGTCTTGTTTTTGTCTTGTTTTTGTCTTATCTTGTTTTTGTCTCGTTTTCGTCTTGTTTTTGTCTTGTTTTTGTCTTGTTTTTGTCTTATCTTGTTTTTGTCTTGTTTTCGTCTTGTTTTTGTCTTGTTTTTGTCCTGTTTTTGTCTTGTTTTTGTCTTGTTTTTGTCTTATCTTGTTTTTGTCTTGTTTTTGTCTTGTTTTTGTCTTGTTTTCGTCTTGTTTTCGTCTTGTTTTTGTCTTGTTTTTGTCTTGTTTTTGTCTTGTTTTTGTCTTATCTTGTTTTTGTCTTGTTTTCGTCTTGTTTTTGTCTTGTTTTTGTCTTGTTTTTGTCTTGTTTTTGTCTTATCTTGTTTTTGTCTTGTTTTTGTCTTGTTTTTGTCTTGTTTTTGTCTTGTTTTTGTCTTGTTTTTGTCTTATCTTGTTTTTGTCTTGTTTTTGTCTTGTTTTTGTCTTATCTTGTTTTTGTCTTGTTTTCGTCTTGTTTTTGTCTTGTTTTTGTCTTGTTTTTGTCTTATCTTGTTTTTGTCTTGTTTTCGTCTTGTTTTTGTCTTGTTTTTGTCTTGTTTTTGTCTTGTTTTTGTCTTATCTTGTTTTTGTCTTGTTTTCGTCTTGTTTTTGTCTTGTTTTTGTCTTGTTTTTGTCTTGTTTTTGTCTTATCTTGTTTTTGTCTTGTTTTCGTCTTGTTTTTGTCTTGTTTTTGTCTTGTTTTTGTCTTGTTTTCGTCTTGTTTTTGTCTTGTTTTTGTCTTGTTTTCGTCTTGTTTTTGTCTTGTTTTTGTCCTGTTTTTGTCTTATCTTGTTTTTGTCTTGTTTTTGTCTTGTTTTTGTCTTGTTTTTGTCTTGTTTTTGTCTTATCTTGTTTTTGTCTTGTTTTCGTCTTGTTTTTGTCTTGTTTTTGTCTTGTTTTTGTCTTGTTTTTGTCTTGTTTTTGTCTTATCTTGTTTTTGTCCTGTTTTAGTCTTGTTTTTGTCTTGTTTTTGTCTTGTTTTTGTCTTGTTTTTGTCTTGTTTTTGTCTTGTTTTCGTCTTGTTTTTGTCTTGTTTTTGTCTTGTTTTCGTCTTGTTTTTGTCTTGTTTTTGTCTTGTTTTTGTCTTATCTTGTTTTTGTCTTGTTTTCGTCTTGTTTTTGTCTTGTTTTTGTCTTGTTTTTGTCTTGTTTTCGTCTTGTTTTTGTCTTGTTTTTGTCTTGTTTTTGTCTTGTTTTTGTCTTGTTTTTGTCTTATCTTGTTTTTGTCTTGTTTTTGTCTTGTTTTTGTCTTGTTTTTGTCTTGTTTTCGTCTTTTTTTTGTCTTGTTTTTGTCTTGTTTTTGTCTTGTTTTTGTCTTGTTTTTGTCTTATCTTGTTTTTGTCTTGTTTTTGTCTTGTTTTTGTCTTGTTTTTGTCTTGTTTTTGTCCTGTTTTTGTCTTATCTTGTTTTTGTCTTGTTTTTGTCTTGTTTTTGTCTTGTTTTCGTCTTGTTTTTGTCTTGTTTTTGTCTTGTTTTTGTCTTGCTTTCGTCTTGCTTTTGTCTTGTTTTTGTCTTGTTTTTGTCTTGTTTTTGTCTTATCTTGTTTTTGTCTTGTTTTCGTCTTGTTTTTGTCTTGTTTTTGTCTTATCTTGTTTTTGTCTTGTTTTCATCTTGTTTTTGTCTTGTTTTTGTCTTGTTTTTGTCTTGTTTTCGTCTTGTTTTTGTCTTGTTTTTGTCTTGTTTTTGTCTTGTTTTCGTCTTGTTTTTGTCTTGTTTTTGTCTTGTTTTCGTCTTGTTTTTGTCTTGTTTTTGTCTTGTTTTTGTCTTATCTTGTTTTTGTCTTGTTTTCGTCTTGTTTTTGTCTTGTTTTTGTCTTGTTTTTGTCTTGTTTTTGTCTTGTTTTCGTCTTGTTTTTGTCTTGTTTTTGTCTTGTTTTTGTCTTGTTTTTGTCTTGTTTTTGTCTTATCTTGTTTTTGTCTTGTTTTCGTCTTGTTTTTGTCTTGTTTTTGTCTTGTTTTTGTCTTGTTTTTGTCTTGTTTTTGTCTTGCTTTTGTCTTGTTTTTGTCTTGTTTTCGTCTTGTTTTTGTCTTGTTTTTGTCTTGTTTTTGTCTTGTTTTTGTCTTGTTTTTGTCTTATCTTGTTTTTGTCTCGTTTTCGTCTTGTTTTTGTCTTGTTTTTGTCTTGTTTTTGTCTTATCTTGTTTTTGTCTTGTTTTCGTCTTGTTTTTGTCTTGTTTTTGTCCTGTTTTTGTCTTGTTTTTGTCTTGTTTTTGTCTTATCTTGTTTTTGTCTTGTTTTTGTCTTGTTTTTGTCTTGTTTTCGTCTTGTTTTCGTCTTGTTTTTGTCTTGTTTTTGTCTTGTTTTTGTCTTGTTTTTGTCTTATCTTGTTTTTGTCTTGTTTTCGTCTTGTTTTTGTCTTGTTTTTGTCTTGTTTTTGTCTTGTTTTTGTCTTATCTTGTTTTTGTCTTGTTTTTGTCTTGTTTTTGTCTTGTTTTTGTCTTGTTTTTGTCTTGTTTTTGTCTTATCTTGTTTTTGTCTTGTTTTTGTCTTGTTTTTGTCTTATCTTGTTTTTGTCTTGTTTTCGTCTTGTTTTTGTCTTGTTTTTGTCTTGTTTTTGTCTTATCTTGTTTTTGTCTTGTTTTCGTCTTGTTTTTGTCTTGTTTTTGTCTTGTTTTTGTCTTGTTTTTGTCTTATCTTGTTTTTGTCTTGTTTTCGTCTTGTTTTTGTCTTGTTTTTGTCTTGTTTTTGTCTTGTTTTTGTCTTATCTTGTTTTTGTCTTGTTTTCGTCTTGTTTTTGTCTTGTTTTTGTCTTGTTTTTGTCTTGTTTTCGTCTTGTTTTTGTCTTGTTTTTGTCTTGTTTTCGTCTTGTTTTTGTCTTGTTTTTGTCCTGTTTTTGTCTTATCTTGTTTTTGTCTTGTTTTTGTCTTGTTTTTGTCTTGTTTTTGTCTTGTTTTTGTCTTATCTTGTTTTTGTCTTGTTTTCGTCTTGTTTTTGTCTTGTTTTTGTCTTGTTTTTGTCTTGTTTTTGTCTTGTTTTTGTCTTATCTTGTTTTTGTCCTGTTTTAGTCTTGTTTTTGTCTTGTTTTTGTCTTGTTTTTGTCTTGTTTTTGTCTTGTTTTTGTCTTGTTTTCGTCTTGTTTTTGTCTTGTTTTTGTCTTGTTTTCGTCTTGTTTTTGTCTTGTTTTTGTCTTGTTTTTGTCTTATATTGTTTTTGTCTTGTTTTCGTCTTGTTTTTGTCTTGTTTTTGTCTTGTTTTTGTCTTGTTTTCGTCTTGTTTTTGTCTTGTTTTTGTCTTGTTTTTGTCTTGTTTTTGTCTTGTTTTTGTCTTATCTTGTTTTTGTCTTGTTTTTGTCTTGTTTTTGTCTTGTTTTTGTCTTGTTTTCGTCTTTTTTTTGTCTTGTTTTTGTCTTGTTTTTGTCTTGTTTTTGTCTTGTTTTTGTCTTATCTTGTTTTTGTCTTGTTTTTGTCTTGTTTTTGTCTTGTTTTTGTCTTGTTTTTGTCCTGTTTTTGTCTTATCTTGTTTTTGTCTTGTTTTTGTCTTGTTTTTGTCTTGTTTTTGTCTTGTTTTCGTCTTGTTTTTGTCTTGTTTTTGTCTTGTTTTTGTCTTGCTTTCGTCTTGCTTTTGTCTTGTTTTTGTCTTGTTTTTGTCTTGTTTTTGTCTTATCTTGTTTTTGTCTTGTTTTCGTCTTGTTTTTGTCTTGTTTTTGTCTTGTTTTTGTCTTGTTTTCGTCTTGTTTTTGTCTTGTTTTTGTCTTGTTTTCGTCTTGTTTTTGTCTTGTTTTTGTCCTGTTTTTGTCTTATCTTGTTTTTGTCTTGTTTTTGTCTTGTTTTTGTCTTGTTTTTGTCTTGTTTTTGTCTTGTTTTCGTCTTGTTTTTGTCTTGTTTTTGTCTTGTTTTCGTCTTGTTTTTGTCTTGTTTTTGTCCTGTTTTTGTCTTATCTTGTTTTTGTCTTGTTTTTGTCTTGTTTTTGTCTTGTTTTTGTCTTGTTTTTGTCTTATCTTGTTTTTGTCTTGTTTTCGTCTTGTTTTTGTCTTGTTTTTGTCTTGTTTTTGTCTTGTTTTTGTCTTGTTTTTGTCTTGTTTTCGTCTTGTTTTCGTCTTGTTTTTGTCTTGTTTTTGTCTTGTTTTTGTCTTGTTTTTGTCTTGTTTTCGTCTTGTTTTTGTCTTGTTTTTGTCTTGTTTTCGTCTTGTTTTTGTCTTGTTTTTGTCTTGTTTTTGTCTTGTTTTTGTCTTGTTTTCGTCTTGTTTTTGTCTTGTTTTCGTCTTGTTTTTGTCTTGTTTTTGTCTTGTTTTTGTCTTGTTTTTGTCTTGTTTTTGTCTTATCTTGTTTTTGTCTTGTTTTCGTCTTGTTTTTGTCTTGTTTTTGTCTTGTTTTTGTCTTGTTTTTGTCTTGTTTTCGTCTTGTTTTTGTCTTGTTTTCGTCTTGTTTTTGTCTTGTTTTTGTCTTGTTTTTGTCTTGTTTTTGTCTTATCTTGTTTTTGTCTTGTTTTCGTCTTGTTTTTGTCTTGTTTTTGTCTTGTTTTTGTCTTGTTTTTGTCCTGTTTTTGTCTTATCTTGTTTTTGTCTTGTTTTCGTCTTGTTTTTGTCTTGTTTTTGTCTTGTTTTTGTCTTGTTTTTGTCTTGTTTTTGTCCTGTTTTCGTCTTGCTTTTGTCTTGTTTTTGTCTTGTTTTTGTCTTGTTTTTGTCTTATCTTGTTTTTGTCTTGTTTTCGTCTTGTTTTTGTCTTGTTTTTGTCTTGTTTTTGTCTTGTTTTCGTCTTGTTTTTGTCTTGTTTTTGTCCTGTTTTTGTCTTATCTTGTTTTTGTCTTGTTTTTGTCTTGTTTTTGTCTTGTTTTTGTCTTGTTTTTGTCTTGTTTTTGTCTTGTTTTCGTCTTGTTTTTGTCTTGTTTTTGTCTTGTTTTTGTCTTGTTTTTGTCTTGTTTTCGTCTTGTTTTTGTCTTGTTTTTGTCTTGTTTTTGTCTTGTTTTCGTCTTGTTTTCGTCTTGTTTTTGTCTTGTTTTTGTCCTGTTTTTGTCTTATCTTGTTTTTGTCTTGTTTTTGTCTTGTTTTTGTCTTGTTTTTGTCTTGTTTTCGTCTTGTTTTTGTCTTGTTTTTGTCTTGTTTTTGTCTTGTTTTCGTCTTGTTTTTGTCTTGTTTTTGTCTTGTTTTCGTCTTGTTTTTGTCTTGTTTTTGTCTTGTTTTTGTCTTGTTTTTGTCTTATCTTGTTTTTGTCTTGTTTTCGTCTTGTTTTTGTCTTGTTTTTGTCTTGTTTTTGTCTTGTTTTTGTCTTATCTTGTTTTTGTCTTGTTTTCGTCTTGTTTTTGTCTTGTTTTTGTCTTGTTTTTGTCTTGTTTTCGTCTTGTTTTTGTCTTGTTTTTGTCCTGTTTTTGTCTTGTTTTTGTCCTGTTTTTGTCTTATCTTGTTTTTGTCTTGTTTTTGTCTTGTTTTTGTCTTGTTTTTGTCTTGTTTTCGTCTTGTTTTTGTCTTGTTTTTGTCTTGTTTTCGTCTTGTTTTTGTCTTGTTTTTGTCTTGTTTTCGTCTTGTTTTTGTCTTGTTTTTGTCTTGTTTTCGTCTTGTTTTTGTCTTGTTTTTGTCTTGTTTTTGTCTTGTCTTGTTTTTGTCTTGTTTTCGTCTTGTTTTTGTCTTGTTTTTGTCTTGTTTTTGTCTTGCTTTTGTCTTGTTTTTGTCTTATCTTGTTTTTGTCTTGTTTTCGTCTTGTTTTTGTCTTGTTTTTGTCTGGTTTTCGTCTTGTTTTTGTCTTGTTTTTGTCTTGTTTTTGTCTTATCTTGTTTTTGTCTTGTTTTCGTCTTGTTTTTGTCTTGTTTTTGTCTTGTTTTTGTCTTGTTTTTGTCTTGTTTTCGTCTTGTTTTTGTCTTGTTTTTGTCTTGTTTTCGTCTTGTTTTCGTCTTGTTTTTGTCTTATCTTGTTTTCGTCTTGTTTTTGTCTTGTTTTTGTCTTGTTTTTGTCTTGTTTTTGTCTTATCTTGTTTTTGTCTTGTTTTCGTCTTGTTTTTGTTTTGTTTTTGTCTTGTTTTTGTCTTGTTTTTGTCTTGTTTTTGTCTTGTTTTTGTCTTATCTTGTTTTTGTCTTGTTTTCGTCTTGTTTTTGTCTTGTTTTTGTCTTGTTTTTGTCTTGTTTTTGTCTTGTTTTTGTCTTATCTTGTTTTTGTCTTGTTTTCGTCTTGTTTCTGTCTTGTTTTTGTCCTGTTTTTGTCTTGCTTTTGTCTTGTTTTTGTCTTGTTTTCGTCTTGTTTTTGTCTTGTTTTTGTCTTGTTTTTGTCTTGTTTTTGTCTTGTTTTTGTCTTGTTTTTGTCTTATCTTGTTTTTGTTTTGTTTTCGTCTTGTTTTTGTCTTGTTTTTGTCTTGTTTTTGTCTTGTTTTTGTCTTATCTTGTTTTTGTCTTGTTTTCGTCTTGTTTTCGTCTTGTTTTTGTCTTGTTTTTGTCTTGTTTTTGTCTTGTTTTTGTCTTGTTTTTGTCTTATCTTGTTTTTGTCTTGTTTTCGTCTTGTTTTTGTCTTGTTTTTGTCTTGTTTTTGTCTTATCTTGTTTTTGTCTTGTTTTCGTCTTGTTTTTGTCTTGTTTTTGTCTTGTTTTTGTCTTGTTTTCGTCTTGTTTTTGTCTTGTTTTTGTCTTGTTTTCGTCTTGTTTTTGTCTTGTTTTTGTCCTGTTTTTGTCTTGTTTTTGTCCTGTTTTTGTCTTATCTTGTTTTTGTCTTGTTTTCGTCTTGTTTTTGTCTTGTTTTTGTCTTGTTTTTGTCTTGTTTTTGTCTTGTTTTTGTCTTATCTTGTTTTTGTCTTGTTTTCGTCTTGTTTTTGTCTTGTTTTTGTCTTGTTTTCGTCTTGTTTTTGTCTTGTTTTTGTCTTGTTTTTGTCTTATCTTGTTTTTGTCTTGTTTTCGTCTTGTTTTTGTCTTGTTTTTGTCTTGTTTTTGTCTTGTTTTTGTCTTGTTTTCGTCTTGTTTTTGTCTTGTTTTTGTCTTGTTTTCGTCTTGTTTTCGTCTTGTTTTTGTCTTATCTTGTTTTCGTCTTGTTTTTGTCTTGTTTTTGTCTTGTTTTTGTCTTGTTTTTGTCTTATCTTGTTTTTGTCTTGTTTTCGTCTTGTTTTTGTTTTGTTTTTGTCTTGTTTTTGTCTTGTTTTTGTCTTGTTTTTGTCTTGTTTTTGTCTTATCTTGTTTTTGTCTTGTTTTCGTCTTGTTTTTGTCTTGTTTTTGTCTTGTTTTTGTCTTGTTTTTGTCTTGTTTTTGTCTTATCTTGTTTTTGTCTTGTTTTCGTCTTGTTTTTGTCTTGTTTTTGTCCTGTTTTTGTCTTGCTTTTGTCTTGTTTTTGTCTTGTTTTCGTCTTGTTTTTGTCTTGTTTTTGTCTTGTTTTTGTCTTGTTTTTGTCTTGTTTTTGTCTTGTTTTTGTCTTATCTTGTTTTTGTCTTGTTTTCGTCTTGTTTTTGTCTTGTTTTTGTCTTGTTTTTGTCTTATCTTGTTTTTGTTTTGTTTTCGTCTTGTTTTTGTCTTGTTTTTGTCTTGTTTTTGTCTTGTTTTTGTCTTATCTTGTTTTTGTCTTGTTTTCGTCTTGTTTTCGTCTTGTTTTTGTCTTGTTTTTGTCTTGTTTTTGTCTTGTTTTTGTCTTGTTTTTGTCTTATCTTGTTTTTGTCTTGTTTTCGTCTTGTTTTTGTCTTGTTTTTGTCTTGTTTTTGTCTTGTTTTTGTCTTATCTTGTTTTTGTCTTGTTTTCGTCTTGTTTTTGTCTTGTTTTTGTCTTGTTTTTGTCTTGTTTTCGTCTTGTTTTTGTCTTGTTTTTGTCTTGTTTTCGTCTTGTTTTTGTCTTGTTTTTGTCCTGTTTTTGTCTTGTTTTTGTCCTGTTTTTGTCTTATCTTGTTTTTGTCTTGTTTTCGTCTTGTTTTTGTCTTGTTTTTGTCTTGTTTTTGTCTTGTTTTTGTCTTGTTTTTGTCTTATCTTGTTTTTGTCTTGTTTTCGTCTTGTTTTTGTCTTGTTTTTGTCTTGTTTTTGTCTTGTTTTTGTCTTATTTTCGTCTTGTTTTTGTCTTGTTTTTGTCTTGTTTTCGTCTTGTTTTTGTCTTGTTTTTGTCTTGTTTTTGTCTTATCTTGTTTTTGTCTTGTTTTCGTCTTGTTTTTGTTTTGTTTTTGTCTTGTTTTTGTCTTGTTTTTGTCTTGTTTTTGTCTTGTTTTCGTCTTGTTTTCGTCTTGTTTTTGTCTTGTTTTTGTCTTGTTTTCGTCTTGTTTTTGTCTTGTTTTTGTCTTGTTTTTGTCTTGTTTTTGTTTTCGTCTTGTTTTTGTCTTGTTTTTGTCTTGTTTTTGTCTCATCTTGTTTTTGTCTTGTTTTCGTCTTGTTTTTGTTTTGTTTTTGTCTTGTTTTTGTCTTGTTTTTGTCTTGTTTTTGTCTTGTTTTCGTCTTGTTTTTGTCTTGTTTTTGTCTTGTTTTCGTCTTGTTTTTGTCTTGTTTTTGTCTTGTTTTTGTCTTGTTTTTGTCTTATCTTGTTTTTGTCTTGTTTTCGTCTTGTTTTTGTCTTGTTTTTGTCCTGTTTTTGTCTTGCTTTTGTCTTGTTTTTGTCTTGTTTTCGTCTTGTTTTTGTCTTGTTTTTGTCTTGTTTTTGTCTTGTTTTTGTCTTATCTTGTTTTTGTCTTGTTTTCGTCTTGTTTTTGTCTTGTTTTTGTCTTGTTTTTGTCTTGTTTTTGTCTTGTTTTTGTCTTATCTTCTTTTTGTCTTGTTTTCGTCTTGTTTTTGTCTTGTTTTCATCTTGTTTTTGTCTTGTTTTTGTCTTGTTTTTGTCTTGTTTTTGTCTTGTTTTTGTCTTATCTTGTTTTTGTCTTGTTTTCGTCTTGTTTTTGTCTTGTTTTTGTCTTGTTTTCGTCTTGTTTTCGTCTTGTTTTTGTTTTGTTTTTGTCTTGTTTTTGTCTTGTTTTTGTCTTGTTTTTGTCTTGTTTTTGTCTTATCTTGTTTTTGTCTTGTTTTCGTCTTGTTTTTGTCTTGTTTTTGTCTTGTTTTTGTCTTGTTTTTGTCTTATCTTGTTTTTGTCTTGTTTTCGTCTTGTTTTTGTCTTGTTTTTGTCCTGTTTTTGTCTTGTTTTTGTCTTGTTTTTGTCTTGTTTTCGTCTTGTTTTTGTCTTGTTTTTGTCTTGTTTTTGTCTTGTTTTTGTCTTATCTTGTTTTTGTCTTGTTTTCGTCTTGTTTTTGTCTTGTTTTTGTCCTGTTTTTGTCTTGCTTTTGTCTTGTTTTTGTCTTGTTTTCGTCTTGTTTTTGTCTTGTTTTTGTCTTGTTTTTGTCTTGTTTTTGTCTTATCTTGTTTTTGTCTTGTTTTCGTCTTGTTTTTGTCTTGTTTTTGTCTTGTTTTTGTCTTGTTTTTGTCTTGTTTTTGTCTTATCTTGTTTTTGTCTTGTTTTCGTCTTGTTTTTGTTTTGTTTTTGTCTTGTTTTTGTCTTGTTTTTGTCTTGTTTTTGTCTTGTTTTTGTCTTATCTTGTTTTTGTCTTGTTTTCGTCTTGTTTTTGTCTTGTTTTTGTCTTGTTTTTGTCTTGTTTTTGTCTTATCTTGTTTTTGTCTTGTTTTCGTCTTGTTTTTGTCTTGTTTTTGTCCTGTTTTTGTCTTGCTTTTGTCTTGTTTTTGTCTTGTTTTCGTCTTGTTTTTGTCTTGTTTTTGTCTTGTTTTTGTCTTGTTTTTGTCTTATCTTGTTTTTGTCTTGTTTTCGTCTTGTTTTTGTCTTGTTTTTGTCTTGTTTTTGTCTTGTTTTTGTCTTGTTTTTGTCTTATCTTGTTTTTGTCTTGTTTTCGTCTTGTTTTTGTCTTGTTTTTGTCTTGTTTTTGTCTTGTTTTTGTCTTATCTTGTTTTTGTCTTGTTTTCGTCTTGTTTTTGTCTTGTTTTTGTCTTATCTTGTTTTTGTCTTGTTTTCGTCTTGTTTTTGTCTTGTTTTTGTCTTGTTTTTGTCTTGTTTTTGTCTTATCTTGTTTTTGTCTTGTTTTCGTCTTGTTTTTGTCTTGTTTTTGTCCTGTTTTTGTCTTGCTTTTGTCTTGTTTTTGTCTTGTTTTCGTCTTGTTTTTGTCTTGTTTTTGTCTTGTTTTTGTCTTGTTTTTGTCTTATCTTGTTTTTGTCTTGTTTTCGTCTTGTTTTTGTCTTGTTTTTGTCCTGTTTTTGTCTTGCTTTTGTCTTGTTTTCGTCTTGTTTTTGTCTTGTTTTTGTCTTGTTTTTGTCTTATCTTGTTTTTGTCTTGTTTTCGTCTTGTTTTTGTCTTGTTTTTGTCTTGTTTTTGTCTTGTTTTTGTCTTATCTTGTTTTTGTCTTGTTTTCGTCTTGTTTTTGTCTTGTTTTTGTCTTGTTTTTGTCTTGTTTTTGTCTTGTTTTTGTCTTATCTTGTTTTTGTCTTGTTTTCGTCTTGTTTTTGTCTTGTTTTTGTCTTGTTTTTGTCTTGTTTTTGTCTTGTTTTTGTCTTATCTTGTTTTTGTCTTGTTTTCGTCTTGTTTTTGTCTTGTTTTTGTCTTGTTTTTGTCTTGTTTTTGTCTTATCTTGTTTTTGTCTTGTTTTCGTCTTGTTTTTGTCTTGTTTTTGTCTTGTTTTTGTCTTGTTTTCGTCTTGTTTTTGTCTTGTTTTTGTCTTGTTTTCGTCTTGTTTTTGTCTTGTTTTGTCCTGTTTTTGTCTTGTTTTTGTCCTGTTTTTGTCTTATCTTGTTTTTGTCTTGTTTTCGTCTTGTTTTTGTCTTGTTTTTGTCTTGTTTTTGTCTTGTTTTTGTCTTATCTTGTTTTTGTCTTGTTTTCGTCTTGTTTTTGTCTTGTTTTTGTCTTGTTTTTGTCTTATCTTGTTTTTGTCTTGTTTTCGTCTTGTTTTTGTCTTGTTTTTGTCTTGTTTTTGTCTTGTTTTTGTCTTGTTTTCGTCTTGTTTTTGTCTTGTTTTTGTCTTGTTTTCGTCTTGTTTTTGTCTTGTTTTTGTCTTGTTTTTGTCTTATCTTGTTTTTGTCTTGTTTTTGTCTTGTTTTTGTCTTGTTTTTGTCTTGTTTTCGTCTTGTTTTTGTCTTGTTTTTGTCTTGTTTTTGTCTTGTTTTTGTCTTGTTTTCGTCTTGTTTTTGTCTTGTTTTTGTCTTGTTTTCGTCTTGTTTTCGTCTTGTTTTTGTCTTATCTTGTTTTCGTCTTGTTTTTGTCTTGTTTTTGTCTTGTTTTTGTCTTGTTTTTGTCTTATCTTGTTTTTGTCTTGTTTTCGTCTTGTTTTTGTTTTGTTTTTGTCTTGTTTTTGTCTTGTTTTTGTCTTGTTTTTGTCTTGTTTTTGTCTTATCTTGTTTTTGTCTTGTTTTCGTCTTGTTTTTGTCTTGTTTTTGTCCTGTTTTTGTCTTGCTTTTGTCTTGTTTTTGTCTTGTTTTCGTCTTGTTTTTGTCTTGTTTTTGTCTTGTTTTTGTCTTGTTTTTGTCTTATCTTGTTTTTGTCTTGTTTTCGTCTTGTTTTTGTCTTGTTTTTGTCTTGTTTTTGTCTTGTTTTTGTCTTGTTTTTGTCTTATCTTGTTTTTGTCTTGTTTTCGTCTTGTTTTTGTCTTGTTTTTGTCTTGTTTTTGTCTTGTTTTTGTCTTATCTTGTTTTTGTCTTGTTTTCATCTTGTTTTTGTCTTGTTTTTGTCTTGTTTTTGTCTTGTTTTTGTCTTGTTTTAGTCTTATCTTGTTTTTGTCTTGTTTTCGTCTTGTTTTTGTCTTGTTTTTGTCTTGTTTTTGTCTTGTTTTTGTCCTGTTTTTGTCTTGCTTTTGTCTTGTTTTTGTCTTGTTTTCGTCTTGTTTTTGTCTTGTTTTTGTCTTGTTTTTGTCTTGTTTTTGTCTTATCTTGTTTTTGTCTTGTTTTCGTCTTGTTTTTGTCTTGTTTTTGTCCTGTTTTTGTCTTGCTTTTGTCTTGTTTTTGTCTTGTTTTCGTCTTGTTTTTGTCTTGTTTTCGTCTTGTTTTTGTCTTGTTTTTGTCTTGTTTTTGTCTTGTTTTTGTCTTATCTTGTTTTTGTCTTGTTTTCGTCTTGTTTTTGTCTTGTTTTTGTCTTGTTTTTGTCTTGTTTTTGTCTTATCTTGTTTTTGTCTTGGTTTCGTCTTGTTTTTGTCTTGTTTTTGTCTTGTTTTTGTCTTGTTTTTGTCTTGTTTTTGTCTTATCTTGTTTTTGTCTTGTTTTCGTCTTGTTTTTGTCTTGTTTTTGTCTTGTTTTTGTCTTGTTTTTGTCTTGTTTTTGTCTTATCTTGTTTTTGTCTTGTTTTCGTCTTGTTTTTGTCTTGTTTTTGTCTTGTTTTTGTCTTGTTTTTGTCTTATCTTGTTTTTGTCTTGTTTTCGTCTTGTTTTTGTCTTGTTTTTGTCTTGTTTTTGTCTTGTTTTCGTCTTGTTTTTGTCTTGTTTTTGTCTTGTTTTCGTCTTGTTTTTGTCTTGTTTTTGTCCTGTTTTTGTCTTGTTTTTGTCCTGTTTTTGTCTTATCTTGTTTTTGTCTTGTTTTCGTCTTGTTTTTGTCTTGTTTTTGTCTTGTTTTTGTCTTGTTTTTGTCTTGTTTTTGTCTTATCTTGTTTTTGTCTTGTTTTCATCTTGTTTTTGTCTTGTTTTTGTCTTGTTTTTGTCTTGTTTTTGTCTTGTTTTAGTCTTATCTTGTTTTTGTCTTGTTTTCGTCTTGTTTTTGTCTTGTTTTTGTCTTGTTTTTGTCTTGTTTTTGTCCTGTTTTTGTCTTGCTTTTGTCTTGTTTTTGTCTTGTTTTCGTCTTGTTTTTGTCTTGTTTTTGTCTTGTTTTTGTCTTGTTTTTGTCTTATCTTGTTTTTGTCTTGTTTTCGTCTTGTTTTTGTCTTGTTTTTGTCCTGTTTTTGTCTTGCTTTTGTCTTGTTTTTGTCTTGTTTTCGTCTTGTTTTTGTCTTGTTTTCGTCTTGTTTTTGTCTTGTTTTTGTCTTGTTTTTGTCTTGTTTTTGTCTTATCTTGTTTTTGTCTTGTTTTCGTCTTGTTTTTGTCTTGTTTTTGTCTTGTTTTTGTCTTATCTTGTTTTTGTCTTGGTTTCGTCTTGTTTTTGTCTTGTTTTTGTCTTGTTTTTGTCTTGTTTTTGTCTTGTTTTTGTCTTGTTTTTGTCTTATCTTGTTTTTGTCTTGTTTTCGTCTTGTTTTTGTCTTGTTTTTGTCTTGTTTTTGTCTTGTTTTTGTCTTGTTTTTGTCTTATCTTGTTTTTGTCTTGTTTTCGTCTTGTTTTTGTCTTGTTTTTGTCTTGTTTTTGTCTTGTTTTTGTCTTATCTTGTTTTTGTCTTGTTTTCGTCTTGTTTTTGTCTTGTTTTTGTCTTGTTTTTGTCTTGTTTTCGTCTTGTTTTTGTCTTGTTTTTGTCTTGTTTTCGTCTTGTTTTTGTCTTGTTTTTGTCCTGTTTTTGTCTTGTTTTTGTCCTGTTTTTGTCTTATCTTGTTTTTGTCTTGTTTTCGTCTTGTTTTTGTCTTGTTTTTGTCTTGTTTTTGTCTTATCTTGTTTTTGTCTTGTTTTCGTCTTGTTTTTGTCTTGTTTTTGTCTTGTTTTTGTCTTGTTTTCGTCTTGTTTTTGTCTTGTTTTTGTCTTGTTTTTGTCTTGTTTTTGTCTTGTTTTTGTCTTATCTTGTTTTTGTCTTGTTTTTGTCTTGTTTTTGTCTTGTTTTTGTCTTGTTTTTGTCTTGTTTTCGTCTTGTTTTTGTCTTGTTTTTGTCTTGTTTTCGTCTTGTTTTTGTCTTGTTTTTGTCTTGTTTTTGTCTTGTTTTTGTCTTGTTTTTGTCTGGTTTTTGTCTTGTTTTTGTCTTGTTTTCGTCTTGTTTTTGTCTTGTTTTTGTCTTGTTTTTGTCTTGTTTTTGTCTTATCTTGTTTTTGTCTTGTTTTCGTTTTGTTTTTGTCTTGTTTTTGTCTTGTTTTCGTCTTGTTTTTGTCTTGTTTTTGTCTTGTTTTTGTCTTGTTTTTGTCTTGTTTTTGTCTTGTTTTTGTCTTATCTTGTTTTTGTCTTGTTTTTGTCTTGTTTTTGTCTTGTTTTTGTCTTGTTTTTGTCTTGTTTTTGTCTTGTTTTTGTCTTATTTTGTTTTCGTCTTGTTTTTGTCTTGTTTTTGTCTTGTTTTTGTCTTATTTTGTTTTCGTCTTGTTTTTGTCTTGTTTTTGTCTTGTTTTTGTCTTATCTTGTTTTTGTCTTGTTTTCGTCTTGTTTTTGTCTTGTTTTTGTCTTGTTTTTGTCTTGTTTTTGTCTTGTTTCTGTCTTGTTTTTGTCTTGTTTTTGTCTTATCTTGTTTTTGTCGTTTTCGTCTTGTTTTTGTCTTGTTTTTGTCTTGTTTTTGTCTTGTTTTTGTCTTGTTTTTGTCTTGTTTTTGTCTTGTTTTCGTCTTGTTTTTGTCTTGTTTTTGTCTTGTTTTTGTCTTGTTTTTGTCTTATCTTGTTTTTGTCTTGTTTTCGTCTTGTTTTTGTCTTGTTTTTGTCTTGTTTTTGTCTTATCTTGTTTTTGTCTTGTTTTCGTCTTGTTTTTGTCTTGTTTTTGTCTTGTTTTTGTCTTGTTTTTGTCTTATCTTGTTTTTGTCTTGTTTTCGTCTTGTTTTTGTCTTGTTTTTGTCTTGTTTTTGTCTTGTTTTTGTCTTATCTTGTTTTTGTCTTGTTTTTGTCTTGTTTTTGTCTTATCTTGTTTTTGTCTTGTTTTCGTCTTGTTTTTGTCCTGTTTTTGTCTTGTTTTTGTCTTGTTTTCGTCTTGTTTTCGTCTTGTTTTTGTCTTGTTTTTGTCTTGTTTTTGTCTTATCTTGTTTTTGTCTTGTTTTCGTCTTGTTTTTGTCTTGTTTTTGTCTTGTTTTTGTCTTGTTTTCGTCTTGTTTTTGTCTTGTTTTCGTCTTGTTTTTGTCTTGTTTTTGTCTTGTTTTTGTCTTGTTTTTGTCTTATCTTGTTTTTGTCTTGTTTTTGTCTTGTTTTTGTCTTGTTTTTGTCTTATCTTGTTTTTGTCTTGTTTTCGTCTTGTTTTTGTCCTGTTTTTGTCTTGTTTTTGTCTTGTTTTTGTCTTGTTTTCGTCTTGTTTTCGTCTTGTTTTTGTCTTGTTTTTGTCTTGTTTTTGTCTTATCTTGTTTTTGTCTTGTTTTCGTCTTGTTTTCGTCTTGTTTTTGTCTTGTTTTTGTCTTATCTTGTTTTTGTCTTGTTTTTGTCTTGTTTTCGTCTTGTTTTCGTCTTGTTTTTGTCTTGTTTTTGTCTTGTTTTTGTCTTGTTTTTGTCTTGTTTTTGTCTTATCTTGTTTTTGTCTTGTTTTTGTCTTGTTTTTGTCTTGTTTTTGTCTTATCTTGTTTTCGTCTTGTTTTTGTCTTGTTTTTGTCTTGTTTTTGTCTTATCTTGTTTTTGTCTTGTTTTTGTCTTGTTTTTGTCTTATCTTGTTTTTGTCTTGTTTTTGTCTTGTTTTTGTCTTGTTTTTGTCTTATCTTGTTTTTGTCTTGTTTTCGTCTTGTTTTTGTCCTGTTTTTGTCTTGTTTTTGTCTTGTTTTTGTCTTGTTTTCGTCTTGTTTTCGTCTTGTTTTTGTCTTGTTTTTGTCTTGTTTTTGTCTTATCTTGTTTTCGTCTTGTTTTCGTCTTGTTTTTGTCTTGTTTTTGTCTTGTTTTTGTCTTATCTTGTTTTTGTCTTGTTTTCGTCTTGTTTTTGTCTTGTTTTTGTCTTGTTTTTGTCTTGTTTTCGTCTTGTTTTTGTCTTGTTTTCGTCTTGTTTTTGTCTTGTTTTTGTCTTGTTTTTGTCTTGTTTTTGTCTTGTTTTTGTCTTGTTTTTGTCTTGTTTTTGTCTTATCTTGTTTTTGTCTTGTTTTCGTCTTGTTTTTGTCCTGTTTTTGTCTTGTTTTTGTCTTGTTTTTGTCTTGTTTTCGTCTTGTTTTCGTCTTGTTTTTGTCTTGTTTTTGTCTTGTTTTTGTCTTATCTTGTTTTTGTCTTGTTTTCGTCTTGTTTTCGTCTTGTTTTTGTCTTGTTTTTGTCTTATCTTGTTTTTGTCTTGTTTTTGTCTTGTTTTCGTCTTGTTTTCGTCTTGTTTTTGTCTTGTTTTTGTCTTGTTTTTGTCTTGTTTTTGTCTTGTTTTTGTCTTATCTTGTTTTTGTCTTGTTTTTGTCTTGTTTTTGTCTTGTTTTTGTCTTATCTTGTTTTCGTCTTGTTTTTGTCTTGTTTTTGTCTTGTTTTTGTCTTATCTTGTTTTTGTCTTGTTTTTGTCTTGTTTTTGTCTTATCTTGTTTTTGTCTTGTTTTTGTCTTGTTTTTGTCTTGTTTTTGTCTTATCTTGTTTTTGTCTTGTTTTCGTCTTGTTTTTGTCCTGTTTTTGTCTTGTTTTTGTCTTGTTTTTGTCTTGTTTTCGTCTTGTTTTCGTCTTGTTTTTGTCTTGTTTTTGTCTTGTTTTTGTCTTATCTTGTTTTCGTCTTGTTTTCGTCTTGTTTTTGTCTTGTTTTTGTCTTGTTTTTGTCTTATCTTGTTTTTGTCTTGTTTTCGTCTTGTTTTTGTCTTGTTTTTGTCTTGTTTTTGTCTTGTTTTCGTCTTGTTTTTGTCTTGTTTTCGTCTTGTTTTTGTCTTGTTTTTGTCTTGTTTTTGTCTTGTTTTTGTCTTATCTTGTTTTTGTCTTGTTTTTGTCTTGTTTTTGTCTTGTTTTTGTCTTATCTTGTTTTTGTCTTGTTTTCGTCTTGTTTTTGTCCTGTTTTTGTCTTGTTTTTGTCTTGTTTTTGTCTTGTTTTTGTCTTGTTTTTGTCTTGTTTTTGTCTTGTTTTTGTCTTATCTTGTTTTTGTCTTGTTTTCGTCTTGTTTTTGTCTTGTTTTTGTCTTGTTTTTGTCTTGTTTTTGTCTTATCTTGTTTTTGTCTTGTTTTCGTCTTGTTTTTGTCTTGTTTTTGTCTTGTTTTTGTCTTGTTTTCGTCTTGTTTTTGTCTTGTTTTTGTCTTGTTTTCGTCTTGTTTTTGTCTTGTTTTTGTCCTGTTTTTGTCTTGTTTTTGTCCTGTTTTTGTCTTATCTTGTTTTTGTCTTGTTTTCGTCTTGTTTTTGTCTTGTTTTTGTCTTGTTTTTGTCTTATCTTGTTTTTGTCTTGTTTTCGTCTTGTTTTTGTCTTGTTTTTGTCTTGTTTTTGTCTTGTTTTCGTCTTGTTTTTGTCTTGTTTTTGTCTTGTTTTTGTCTTGTTTTTGTCTTGTTTTTGTCTTATCTTGTTTTTGTCTTGTTTTTGTCTTGTTTTTGTCTTGTTTTTGTCTTGTTTTTGTCTTGTTTTTGTCTTATCTTGTTTTCGTCTTGTTTTTGTCTTGTTTTTGTCTTGTTTTTGTCTTATCTTGTTTTTGTCTTGTTTTTGTCTTATCTTGTTTTCGTCTTGTTTTTGTCTTGTTTTTGTCTTGTTTTTGTCTTATCTTGTTTTTGTCTGGTTTTTGTCTTGTTTTTGTCTTGTTTTCGTCTTGTTTTTGTCTTGTTTTTGTCTTGTTTTTGTCTTGTTTTTGTCTTATCTTGTTTTTGTCTTGTTTTCGTTTTGTTTTTGTCTTGTTTTTGTCTTGTTTTCGTCTTGTTTTTGTCTTGTTTTTGTCTTGTTTTTGTCTTGTTTTTGTCTTGTTTTTGTCTTGTTTTTGTCTTATCTTGTTTTTGTCTTGTTTTTGTCTTGTTTTTGTCTTGTTTTTGTCTTGTTTTCGTCTTGTTTTTGTCTTGTTTTTGTCTTGTTTTCGTCTTGTTTTTGTCTTGTTTTTGTCTTGTTTTTGTCTTGTTTTTGTCTTATTTTGTTTTCGTCTTGTTTTTGTCTTGTTTTTGTCTTGTTTTTGTCTTATCTTGTTTTTGTCTTGTTTTCGTCTTGTTTTTGTCTTGTTTTTGTCTTGTTTTTGTCTTGTTTTTGTCTTGTTTCTGTCTTGTTTTTGTCTTGTTTTTGTCTTATCTTGTTTTTGTCGTTTTCGTCTTGTTTTTGTCTTGTTTTTGTCTTGTTTTTGTCTTGTTTTTGTCTTGTTTTTGTCTTGTTTTTGTCTTGTTTTCGTCTTGTTTTTGTCTTGTTTTTGTCTTGTTTTTGTCTTGTTTTTGTCTTATCTTGTTTTTGTCTTGTTTTCGTCTTGTTTTTGTCTTGTTTTTGTCTTGTTTTTGTCTTGTTTTCGTCTTGTTTTTGTCTTGTTTTTGTCTTGTTTTTGTCTTGTTTTTGTCTTATCTTGTTTTTGTCTTGTTTTCGTTTTGTTTTTGTCTTGTTTTTGTCTTGTTTTTGTCTTGTTTTTGTCTTATCTTGTTTTTGTCTTGTTTTTGTCTTGTTTTTGTCTTATCTTGTTTTTGTCTTGTTTTCGTCTTGTTTTTGTCCTGTTTTTGTCTTGTTTTTGTCTTGTTTTCGTCTTGTTTTCGTCTTGTTTTTGTCTTGTTTTTGTCTTGTTTTTGTCTTATCTTGTTTTTGTCTTGTTTTCGTCTTGTTTTTGTCTTGTTTTCGTCTTGTTTTTGTCTTGTTTTCGTCTTGTTTTTGTCTTGTTTTTGTCTTGTTTTTGTCTTGTTTTTGTCTTATCTTGTTTTTGTCTTGTTTTTGTCTTGTTTTTGTCTTGTTTTTGTCTTATCTTGTTTTTGTCTTGTTTTCGTCTTGTTTTTGTCCTGTTTTTGTCTTGTTTTTGTCTTGTTTTTGTCTTGTTTTCGTCTTGTTTTCGTCTTGTTTTTGTCTTGTTTTTGTCTTGTTTTTGTCTTATCTTGTTTTTGTCTTGTTTTCGTCTTGTTTTCGTCTTGTTTTTGTCTTGTTTTTGTCTTATCTTGTTTTTGTCTTGTTTTTGTCTTGTTTTCGTCTTGTTTTCGTCTTGTTTTTGTCTTGTTTTTGTCTTGTTTTTGTCTTGTTTTTGTCTTGTTTTTGTCTTATCTTGTTTTTGTCTTGTTTTTGTCTTGTTTTTGTCTTGTTTTTGTCTTGTTTTTGTCTTGTTTTTGTCTTATCTTGTTTTCGTCTTGTTTTTGTCTTGTTTTTGTCTTGTTTTTGTCTTATCTTGTTTTTGTCTTGTTTTTGTCTTGTTTTTGTCTTATCTTGTTTTTGTCTTGTTTTTGTCTTGTTTTTGTCTTGTTTTTGTCTTATCTTGTTTTTGTCTTGTTTTCATCTTGTTTTTGTCCTGTTTTTGTCTTGTTTTTGTCTTGTTTTTGTCTTGTTTTCGTCTTGTTTTCGTCTTGTTTTTGTCTTGTTTTTGTCTTGTTTTTGTCTTATCTTGTTTTCGTCTTGTTTTCGTCTTGTTTTTGTCTTGTTTTTGTCTTGTTTTTGTCTTATCTTGTTTTTGTCTTGTTTTCGTCTTGTTTTTGTCTTGTTTTTGTCTTGTTTTTGTCTTGTTTTCGTCTTGTTTTTGTCTTGTTTTCGTCTTGTTTTTGTCTTGTTTTTGTCTTATCTTGTTTTTGTCTTGTTTTTGTCTTGTTTTTGTCTTGTTTTTGTCTTATCTTGTTTTTGTCTTGTTTTCGTCTTGTTTTTGTCCTGTTTTTGTCTTGTTTTTGTCTTGTTTTTGTCTTGTTTTCGTCTTGTTTTCGTCTTGTTTTTGTCTTGTTTTTGTCTTGTTTTTGTCTTATCTTGTTTTTGTCTTGTTTTCGTCTTGTTTTCGTCTTGTTTTTGTCTTGTTTTTGTCTTATCTTGTTTTTGTCTTGTTTTTGTCTTGTTTTCGTCTTGTTTTCGTCTTGTTTTTGTCTTGTTTTTGTCTTGTTTTTGTCTTGTTTTTGTCTTGTTTTTGTCTTATCTTGTTTTTGTCTTGTTTTTGTCTTGTTTTTGTCTTGTTTTTGTCTTGTTTTTGTCTTGTTTTTGTCTTGTTTTTGTCTTATCTTGTTTTCGTCTTGTTTTTGTCTTGTTTTTGTCTTGTTTTTGTCTTATCTTGTTTTTGTCTTGTTTTTGTCTTATCTTGTTTTCGTCTTGTTTTTGTCTTGTTTTTGTCTTGTTTTTGTCTTATCTTGTTTTTGTCTGGTTTTTGTCTTGTTTTTGTCTTGTTTTCGTCTTGTTTTTGTCTTGTTTTTGTCTTGTTTTTGTCTTGTTTTTGTCTTATCTTGTTTTTGTCTTGTTTTCGTTTTGTTTTTGTCTTGTTTTTGTCTTGTTTTTGTCTTGTTTTTGTCCTGTTTTTGTCTTGTTTTTGTCTTGTTTTTGTCTTGTTTTCGTCTTGTTTTCGTCTTGTTTTTGTCTTGTTTTTGTCTTGTTTTTGTCTTATCTTGTTTTCGTCTTGTTTTCGTCTTGTTTTTGTCTTGTTTTTGTCTTGTTTTTGTCTTATCTTGTTTTTGTCTTGTTTTCGTCTTGTTTTTGTCTTGTTTTTGTCTTGTTTTTGTCTTGTTTTCGTCTTGTTTTTGTCTTGTTTTCGTCTTGTTTTTGTCTTGTTTTTGTCTTATCTTGTTTTTGTCTTGTTTTTGTCTTGTTTTTGTCTTGTTTTTGTCTTATCTTGTTTTTGTCTTGTTTTCGTCTTGTTTTTGTCCTGTTTTTGTCTTGTTTTTGTCTTGTTTTTGTCTTGTTTTCGTCTTGTTTTCGTCTTGTTTTTGTCTTGTTTTTGTCTTGTTTTTGTCTTATCTTGTTTTTGTCTTGTTTTCGTCTTGTTTTCGTCTTGTTTTTGTCTTGTTTTTGTCTTATCTTGTTTTTGTCTTGTTTTTGTCTTGTTTTCGTCTTGTTTTCGTCTTGTTTTTGTCTTGTTTTTGTCTTGTTTTTGTCTTGTTTTCGTCTTGTTTTTGTCTTGTTTTTGTCTTGTTTTTGTCTTGTTTTTGTCTTATCTTGTTTTTGTCTTGTTTTCGTCTTGTTTTTGTCTTGTTTTTGTCTTGTTTTTGCCTTATCTTGTTTTTGTCTTGTTTTCGTCTTGTTTTTGTCTTGTTTTTGTCTTGTTTTTGTCTTGTTTTTGTCTTATCTTGTTTTTGTCTTGTTTTCGTTTTGTTTTTGTCTTGTTTTTGTCTTGTTTTTGTTTTGTTTTTGTCTTATCTTGTTTTTGTCTTGTTTTTGTCTTGTTTTTGTCTTATCTTGTTTTTGTCTTGTTTTCGTCTTGTTTTTGTCCTGTTTTTGTCTTGTTTTTGTCTTGTTTTCGTCTTGTTTTCGTCTTGTTTTTGTCTTGTTTTTGTCTTGTTTTTGTCTTATCTTGTTTTTGTCTTGTTTTCGTCTTGTTTTTGTCTTGTTTTTGTCTTGTTTTTGTCTTGTTTTCGTCTTGTTTTTGTCTTGTTTTCGTCTTGTTTTTGTCTTGTTTTTGTCTTGTTTTTGTCTTGTTTTTGTCTTATCTTGTTTTTGTCTTGTTTTTGTCTTGTTTTTGTCTTGTTTTTGTCTTATCTTGTTTTTGTCTTGTTTTCGTCTTGTTTTTGTCCTGTTTTTGTCTTGTTTTTGTCTTGTTTTTGTCTTGTTTTCGTCTTGTTTTCGTCTTGTTTTTGTCTTGTTTTTGTCTTGTTTTTGTCTTATCTTGTTTTTGTCTTGTTTTCGTCTTGTTTTCGTCTTGTTTTTGTCTTGTTTTTGTCTTATCTTGTTTTTGTCTTGTTTTTGTCTTGTTTTCGTCTTGTTTTCGTCTTGTTTTTGTCTTGTTTTTGTCTTGTTTTTGTCTTGTTTTTGTCTTGTTTTTGTCTTATCTTGTTTTTGTCTTGTTTTTGTCTTGTTTTTGTCTTGTTTTTGTCTTGTTTTTGTCTTGTTTTTGTCTTGTTTTTGTCTTATCTTGTTTTCGTCTTGTTTTTGTCTTGTTTTTGTCTTGTTTTTGTCTTATCTTGTTTTTGTCTTGTTTTTGTCTTGTTTTTGTCTTATCTTGTTTTTGTCTTGTTTTTGTCTTGTTTTTGTCTTGTTTTTGTCTTATCTTGTTTTTGTCTTGTTTTCATCTTGTTTTTGTCCTGTTTTTGTCTTGTTTTTGTCTTGTTTTTGTCTTGTTTTCGTCTTGTTTTCGTCTTGTTTTTGTCTTGTTTTTGTCTTGTTTTTGTCTTATCTTGTTTTCGTCTTGTTTTCGTCTTGTTTTTGTCTTGTTTTTGTCTTGTTTTTGTCTTATCTTGTTTTTGTCTTGTTTTCGTCTTGTTTTTGTCTTGTTTTTGTCTTGTTTTTGTCTTGTTTTCGTCTTGTTTTCGTCTTGTTTTTGTCTTGTTTTTGTCTTGTTTTTGTCTTGTTTTTGTCTTGTTTTTGTCTTATCTTGTTTTTGTCTTGTTTTTGTCTTGTTTTTGTCTTGTTTTTGTCTTGTTTTTGTCTTGTTTTTGTCTTGTTTTTGTCTTATCTTGTTTTCGTCTTGTTTTTGTCTTGTTTTTGTCTTGTTTTTGTCTTATCTTGTTTTTGTCTTGTTTTTGTCTTGTTTTTGTCTTATCTTGTTTTTGTCTTGTTTTTGTCTTGTTTTTGTCTTGTTTTTGTCTTATCTTGTTTTTGTCTTGTTTTCATCTTGTTTTTGTCCTGTTTTTGTCTTGTTTTTGTCTTGTTTTTGTCTTGTTTTCGTCTTGTTTTCGTCTTGTTTTTGTCTTGTTTTTGTCTTGTTTTTGTCTTATCTTGTTTTCGTCTTGTTTTCGTCTTGTTTTTGTCTTGTTTTTGTCTTGTTTTTGTCTTATCTTGTTTTTGTCTTGTTTTCGTCTTGTTTTTGTCTTGTTTTTGTCTTGTTTTTGTCTTGTTTTCGTCTTGTTTTTGTCTTGTTTTCGTCTTGTTTTTGTCTTGTTTTTGTCTTATCTTGTTTTTGTCTTGTTTTTGTCTTGTTTTTGTCTTGTTTTTGTCTTATCTTGTTTTTGTCTTGTTTTCGTCTTGTTTTTGTCCTGTTTTTGTCTTGTTTTTGTCTTGTTTTTGTCTTGTTTTCGTCTTGTTTTCGTCTTGTTTTTGTCTTGTTTTTGTCTGGTTTTTGTCTTATCTTGTTTTTGTCTTGTTTTCGTCTTGTTTTCGTCTTGTTTTTGTCTTGTTTTTGTCTTATCTTGTTTTTGTCTTGTTTTTGTCTTGTTTTCGTCTTGTTTTCGTCTTGTTTTTGTCTTGTTTTTGTCTTGTTTTTGTCTTGTTTTTGTCTTATCTTGTTTTTGTCTTGTTTTTGTCTTGTTTTTGTCTTGTTTTTGTCTTGTTTTTGTCTTGTTTTTGTCTTGTTTTTGTCTTATCTTGTTTTCGTCTTGTTTTTGTCTTGTTTTTGTCTTGTTTTTGTCTTATCTTGTTTTTGTCTTGTTTTTGTCTTATCTTGTTTTCGTCTTGTTTTTGTCTTGTTTTTGTCTTGTTTTTGTCTTATCTTGTTTTTGTCTGGTTTTTGTCTTGTTTTTGTCTTGTTTTCGTCTTGTTTTTGTCTTGTTTTTGTCTTGTTTTTGTCTTGTTTTTGTCTTATCTTGTTTTTGTCTTGTTTTCGTTTTGTTTTTGTCTTGTTTTTGTCTTGTTTTTGTCCTGTTTTTGTCTTGTTTTTGTCTTGTTTTTGTCTTGTTTTCGTCTTGTTTTCGTCTTGTTTTTGTCTTGTTTTTGTCTTGTTTTTGTCTTATCTTGTTTTCGTCTTGTTTTCGTCTTGTTTTTGTCTTGTTTTTGTCTTGTTTTTGTCTTATCTTGTTTTTGTCTTGTTTTCGTCTTGTTTTTGTCTTGTTTTTGTCTTGTTTTTGTCTTGTTTTCGTCTTGTTTTTGTCTTGTTTTCGTCTTGTTTTTGTCTTGTTTTTGTCTTATCTTGTTTTTGTCTTGTTTTTGTCTTGTTTTTGTCTTGTTTTTGTCTTATCTTGTTTTTGTCTTGTTTTCGTCTTGTTTTTGTCCTGTTTTTGTCTTGTTTTTGTCTTGTTTTTGTCTTGTTTTCGTCTTGTTTTCGTCTTGTTTTTGTCTTGTTTTTGTCTTGTTTTTGTCTTATCTTGTTTTTGTCTTGTTTTCGTCTTGTTTTCGTCTTGTTTTTGTCTTGTTTTTGTCTTATCTTGTTTTTGTCTTGTTTTTGTCTTGTTTTCGTCTTGTTTTCGTCTTGTTTTTGTCTTGTTTTTGTCTTGTTTTTGTCTTGTTTTTGTCTTATCTTGTTTTTGTCTTGTTTTTGTCTTGTTTTTGTCTTGTTTTTGTCTTGTTTTTGTCTTATCTTGTTTTCGTCTTGTTTTTGTCTTGTTTTTGTCTTGTTTTTGTCTTATCTTGTTTTTGTCTTGTTTTTGTCTTATCTTGTTTTCGTCTTGTTTTTGTCTTGTTTTTGTCTTGTTTTTGTCTTATCTTGTTTTTGTCTGGTTTTTGTCTTGTTTTTGTCTTGTTTTCGTCTTGTTTTTGTCTTGTTTTTGTCTTGTTTTTGTCTTGTTTTTGTCTTATCTTGTTTTTGTCTTGTTTTCGTTTTGTTTTTGTCTTGTTTTTGTCTTGTTTTTGTCTTGTTTTTGTCTTGTTTTTGTCTTGTTTTTGTCTTGTTTTTGTCTTATCTTGTTTTTGTCTTGTTTTTGTCTTGTTTTTGTCTTGTTTTTGTCTTGTTTTTGTCTTGTTTTCGTCTTGTTTTTGTCTTGTTTTTGTCTTGTTTTTGTCTTATCTTGTTTTCGTCTTGTTTTTGTCTTGTTTTTGTCTTGTTTTTGTCTTATCTTGTTTTTGTCTTGTTTTCGTCTTGTTTTTGTCTTGTTTTTGTCTTGTTTTTGTCTTGTTTTTGTCTTGTTTTTGTCTTGTTTTTGTCTTATCTTGTTTTTGTCGTTTTCGTCTTGTTTTTGTCTTGTTTTTGTCTTGTTTTTGTCTTGTTTTTGTCTTGTTTTCGTCTTGTTTTTGTCTTGATTTTGTCTTGTTTTTGTCTTGTTTTTGTCTTATCTTGTTTTTGTCTTGTTTTCGTCTTGTTTTTGTCTTGTTTTTGTCCTGTTTTTGTCTTGTTTTTGTCCTGTTTTTGTCTTATCTTGTTTTTGTCTTGTTTTCGTCTTGTTTTTGTCTTGTTTTTGTCTTGTTTTCGTCTTGTTTTTGTCTTGTTTTTGTCTTGTTTTTGTCTTGTTTTTGTCTTGTTTTCGTCTTGTTTTTGTCTTGTTTTTGTCTTGTTTTCGTCTTGTTTTTGTCTTGTTTTTGTCTTGTTTTTGTCTTGTCTTGTTTTTGTCTGGTTTTCGTCTTGTTTTTGTCTTGTTTTTGTCTTGTTTTTGTCTTGCTTTTGTCTTGTTTTTGTCTTATCTTGTTTTTGTCTTGTTTTCGTCTTGTTTTTGTCTTGTTTTTGTCTTGTTTTCGTCTTGTTTTTGTCTTGTTTTTGTCTTGTTTTTGTCTTATCTTGTTTTTGTCTTGTTTTCGTCTTGTTTTTGTCTTGTTTTTGTCTTGTTTTTGTCTTGTTTTTGTCTTGTTTTCGTCTTGTTTTTGTCTTGTTTTTGTCTTGTTTTCGTCTTGTTTTCGTCTTGTTTTTGTCTTATCTTGTTTTCGTCTTGTTTTTGTCTTGTTTTTGTCTTGTTTTTGTCTTGTTTTTGTCTTATCTTGTTTTTGTCTTGTTTTCGTCTTGTTTTTGTTTTGTTTTTGTCTTGTTTTTGTCTTGTTTTTGTCTTGTTTTTGTCTTGTTTTTGTCTTATCTTGTTTTTGTCTTGTTTTCGTCTTGTTTTTGTCTTGTTTTTGTCTTGTTTTTGTCTTGTTTTTGTCTTGTTTTTGTCTTATCTTGTTTTTGTCTTGTTTTCGTCTTGTTTTTGTCTTGTTTTTGTCCTGTTTTTGTCTTGCTTTTGTCTTGTTTTTGTCTTGTTTTCGTCTTGTTTTTGTCTTGTTTTTGTCTTGTTTTTGTCTTGTTTTTGTCTTGTTTTTGTCTTGTTTTTGTCTTATCTTGTTTTTGTCTTGTTTTCGTCTTGTTTTTGTCTTGTTTTTGTCTTGTTTTTGTCTTATCTTGTTTTTGTTTTGTTTTCGTCTTGTTTTTGTCTTGTTTTTGTCTTGTTTTTGTCTTGTTTTTGTCTTATCTTGTTTTTGTCTTGTTTTCGTCTTGTTTTCGTCTTGTTTTTGTCTTGTTTTTGTCTTGTTTTTGTCTTGTTTTTGTCTTGTTTTTGTCTTATCTTGTTTTTGTCTTGTTTTCGTCTTGTTTTTGTCTTGTTTTTGTCTTGTTTTTGTCTTGTTTTTGTCTTATCTTGTTTTTGTCTTGTTTTCGTCTTGTTTTTGTCTTGTTTTCGTCTTGTTTTTGTCTTGTTTTTGTCTTGTTTTCGTCTTGTTTTTGTCTTGTTTTTGTCCTGTTTTTGTCTTGTTTTTGTCCTGTTTTTGTCTTATCTTGTTTTTGTCTTGTTTTCGTCTTGTTTTTGTCTTGTTTTCGTCTTGTTTTTGTCTTGTTTTTGTCTTGTTTTCGTCTTGTTTTTGTCTTGTTTTTGTCCTGTTTTTGTCTTGTTTTTGTCCTGTTTTTGTCTTATCTTGTTTTTGTCTTGTTTTCGTCTTGTTTTTGTCTTGTTTTTGTCTTGTTTTTGTCTTGTTTTTGTCTTGTTTTTGTCTTATCTTGTTTTTGTCTTGTTTTCGTCTTGTTTTTGTCTTGTTTTTGTCTTGTTTTTGTCTTGTTTTTGTCTTGTTTTTGTCTTGTTTTCGTCTTGTTTTTGTCTTGTTTTTGTCTTGTTTTTGTCTTATCTTGATTTTGTCTTGTTTTCGTCTTGTTTTTGTCTTGTTTTTGTCTTGTTTTTGTCTTGTTTTCGTCTTGTTTTTGTCTTGTTTTTGTCTTGTTTTTGTCTTATCTTGATTTTGTCTTGTTTTCGTCTTGTTTTTGTCTTGTTTTTGTCTTGTTTTTGTCTTGTTTTCGTCTTGTTTTTGTCTTGTTTTTGTCTTGTTTTTGTCTTGTTTTTGTCTTGTTTTCGTCTTGTTTTTGTCTTGTTTTTGTCTTGTTTTCGTCTTGTTTTCGTCTTGTTTTTGTCTTATCTTGTTTTCGTCTTGTTTTTGTCTTGTTTTTGTCTTGTTTTTGTCTTGTTTTTGTCTTGTTTTTGTCTTATCTTGTTTTTGTCTTGTTTTCGTCTTGTTTTTGTTTTGTTTTTGTCTTGTTTTTGTCTTGTTTTTGTCTTGTTTTTGTCTTGTTTTCGTCTTGTTTTGTCTTGTTTTTGTCTTGTTTTCGTCTTGTTTTTGTCTTGTTTTTGTCTTGTTTTTGTCTTGTTTTTGTCTTATCTTGTTTTTGTCTTGTTTTCGTCTTGTTTTTGTCTTGTTTTTGTCCTGTTTTTGTCTTGCTTTTGTCTTGTTTTTGTCTTGTTTTTGTCTTGTTTTTGTCTTGTTTTTGTCTTGTTTTTGTCTTGTTTTTGTCTTGTTTTTGTCTTATCTTCTTTTTGTCTTGTTTTCGTCTTGTTTTTGTCTTGTTTTTGTCTTGTTTTTGTCTTGTTTTTGTCTTGTTTTTGTCTTGTTTTTGTCTTGTTTTTGTCTTATCTTGTTTTTGTCTTGTTTTCGTCTTGTTTTTGTTTTGTTTTTGTCTTGTTTTTGTCTTGTTTTTGTCTTGTTTTTGTCTTGTTTTCGTCTTGTTTTGTCTTGTTTTTGTCTTGTTTTCGTCTTGTTTTTGTCTTGTTTTTGTCTTGTTTTTGTCTTGTTTTTGTCTTGCTTTTGTCTTGTTTTTGTCTTGTTTTCGTCTTGTTTTTGTCTTGTTTTTGTCTTGTTTTTGTCTAGTTTTTGTCTTATCTTGTTTTTGTCTTGTTTTTGTCTTGTTTTTGTCTTGTTTTTGTCTTGTTTTTGTCTTATCTTGTTTTTGTCTTGTTTTCGTCTTGTTTTTGTCTTGTTTTTGTCTTGTTTTTGTCTTGTTTTTGTCTTGTTTTTGTCTTGTTTTTGTCTTATCTTGTTTTTGTCTTGTTTTCGTCTTGTTTTTGTCTTGTTTTTGTCTTGTTTTTGTCTTGTTTTTGTCTTATCTTGTTTTTGTCTTGTTTTCGTCTTGTTTTTGTCTTGTTTTTGTCCTGTTTTTGTCTTGCTTTTGTCTTGTTTTTGTCTTGTTTTCGTCTTGTTTTTGTCTTGTTTTTGTCTTGTTTTTGTCTTGTTTTTGTCTTATCTTGTTTTTGTCTTGTTTTCGTCTTGTTTTTGTCTTGTTTTTGTCTTGTTTTTGTCTTGTTTTTGTCTTGTTTTTGTCTTATCTTGTTTTTGTCTAGTTTTCGTCTTGTTTTTGTCTTGTTTTTGTCTTGTTTTTGTCTTGTTTTTGTCTTATCTTGTTTTTGTCTTGTTTTCGTCTTGTTTTTGTCTTGTTTTTGTCTTGTTTTCGTCTTGTTTTCGTCTTGTTTTTGTTTTGTTTTTGTCTTGTTTTTGTCTTGTTTTTGTCTTGTTTTTGTCTTGTTTTTGTCTTATCTTGTTTTTGTCTTGTTTTCGTCTTGTTTTTGTCTTGTTTTTGTCTTGTTTTTGTCTTGTTTTTGTCTTATCTTGTTTTTGTCTTGTTTTCGTCTTGTTTTTGTCTTGTTTTTGTCCTGTTTTTGTCTTGCTTTTGTCTTGTTTTTGTCTTGTTTTCGTCTTGTTTTTGTCTTGTTTTTGTCTTGTTTTTGTCTTGTTTTTGTCTTATCTTGTTTTTGTCTTGTTTTCGTCTTGTTTTTGTCTTGTTTTTGTCCTGTTTTTGTCTTGCTTTTGTCTTGTTTTCGTCTTGTTTTTGTCTTGTTTTCGTCTTGTTTTTGTCTTGTTTTTGTCTTGTTTTTGTCTTGTTTTTGTCTTGTTTTTGTCTTATCTTGTTTTTGTCTTGTTTTTGTCTTGTTTTTGTCTTGTTTTTGTCTTGTTTTTGTCTTGTTTTTGTCTTATCTTGTTTTTGTCTTGTTTTCGTCTTGTTTTTGTCTTGTTTTTGTCTTGTTTTTGTCTTGTTTTTGTCTTGTTTTTGTCTTGTTTTTGTCTTGTTTTCGTCTTGTTTTTGTCTTGTTTTTGTCTTGTTTTTGTCTTATCTTGTTTTTGTCTTGTTTTCGTCTTGTTTTTGTCTTGTTTTTGTCTTGTTTTTGTCTTGTTTTTGTCTTATCTTGTTTTTGTCTTGTTTTCGTCTTGTTTTTGTCTTGTTTTTGTCTTGTTTTTGTCTTGTTTTTGTCTTATCTTGTTTTTGTCTTGTTTTCGTCTTGTTTTTGTCTTGTTTTTGTCTTGTTTTTGTCTTGTTTTTGTCTTGTTTTTGTCTTATCTTGTTTTTGTCTTGTTTTCGTCTTGTTTTTGTCTTGTTTTTGTCTTGTTTTTGTCTTGTTCTTGTCTTATCTTGTTTTTGTCTTGTTTTCGTCTTGTTTTTGT
Organism: Oncorhynchus mykiss; assembly: GCF_057628025.1. Lineage (NCBI taxonomy): Eukaryota > Metazoa > Chordata > Actinopteri > Salmoniformes > Salmonidae > Oncorhynchus > Oncorhynchus mykiss. The sequence goes on from NC_143036.1 coordinate 40,694,245, forward strand.
CTTGTTTTTGTCTTGTTTTTGTCTTGTTTTCGTCTTGTTTTTGTCTTGTTTTTGTCTTGTTTTCGTCTTGTTTTTGTCTTGTTTTTGTCCTGTTTTTGTCTTGTTTTTGTCCTGTTTTTGTCTTATCTTGTTTTTGTCTTGTTTTCGTCTTGTTTTTGTCTTGTTTTTGTCTTGTTTTTGTCTTGTTTTTGTCTTATCTTGTTTTTGTCTTGTTTTCGTCTTGTTTTTGTCTTGTTTTTGTCTTGTTTTTGTCTTATCTTGTTTTGGTCTTGTTTTCGTCTTGTTTTTGTCTTGTTTTTGTCTTGTTTTTGTCTTGTTTTTGTCTTGTTTTCGTCTTGTTTTTGTCTTGTTTTCGTCTTGTTTTTGTCTTGTTTTTGTCTTGTTTTCGTCTTGTTTTTGTCTTGTTTTTGTCTTGTTTTTGTCTTGTTTTCGTCTTGTTTTTGTCTTGTTTTTGTCTTGTTTTTGTCTTGTTTTTGTCTTGTTTTCGTCTTGTTTTTGTCTTGTTTTTGTCTTGTTTTTGTCTTGTTTTCGTCTTGTTTTTGTCTTGTTTTTGTCTTGTTTTTGTCTTATCTTGTTTTGGTCTTGTTTTCGTCTTGTTTTTGTCTTGTTTTTGTCTTGTTTTTGTCTTGTTTTTGTCTTGTTTTCGTCTTGTTTTTGTCTTGTTTTCGTCTTGTTTTTGTCTTGTTTTTGTCTTGTTTTTGTCTTGTTTTCGTCTTGTTTTTGTCTTGTTTTTGTCTTGTTTTTGTCTTGTTTTCGTCTTGTTTTTGTCTTGTTTTTGTCTTGTTTTTGTCTTGTTTTTGTCTTGTTTTCGTCTTGTTTTTGTCTTGTTTTTGTCTTGTTTTCGTCTTGTTTTCGTCTTGTTTTTGTCTTATCTTGTTTTCGTCTTGTTTTTGTCTTGTTTTTGTCTTGTTTTTGTCTTGTTTTTGTCTTATCTTGTTTTTGTCTTGTTTTCGTCTTGTTTTTGTTTTGTTTTTGTCTTGTTTTTGTCTTGTTTTTGTCTTGTTTTTGTCTTATCTTGTTTTTGTCTTGTTTTCGTCTTGTTTTTGTCTTGTTTTTGTCTTGTTTTTGTCTTGTTTTTGTCTTGTTTTTGTCTTGTTTTTGTCTTGTTTTTGTCTTGTTTTTGTCTTATCTTGTTTTTGTCTTGTTTTCATCTTGTTTTTGTCTTGTTTTTGTCTTGTTTTTGTCTTGTTTTTGTCTTGTTTTAGTCTTATCTTGTTTTTGTCTTGTTTTCGTCTTGTTTTTGTCTTGTTTTTGTCTTGTTTTTGTCTTGTTTTTGTCCTGTTTTTGTCTTGCTTTTGTCTTGTTTTTGTCTTGTTTTTGTCTTGTTTTTGTCTTATCTTGTTTTTGTCTTGTTTTCGTCTTGTTTTTGTCTTGTTTTTGTCCTGTTTTTGTCTTGCTTTTGTCTTGTTTTTGTCTTGTTTTCGTCTTGTTTTTGTCTTGTTTTCGTCTTGTTTTTGTCTTGTTTTTGTCTTGTTTTTGTCTTGTTTTTGTCTTATCTTGTTTTTGTCTTGTTTTCGTCTTGTTTTTGTCTTGTTTTTGTCTTGTTTTTGTCTTGTTTTTGTCTTGTTTTTGTCTTATCTTGTTTTTGTCTTGTTTTCGTCTTGTTTTTGTCTTGTTTTTGTCTTGTTTTTGTCTTGTTTTTGTCCTGTTTTTGTCTTGTTTTTGTCTTGTTTTTGTCTTGTTTTTGTCTTGTTTTTGTCTTATCTTGTTTTTGTCTTGTTTTCGTCTTGTTTTCGTCTTGTTTTCGTCTTGTTTTTGTCTTGTTTTTGTCCTGTTTTTGTCTTGCTTTTGTCTTGTTTTTGTCTTGTTTTCGTCTTGTTTTTGTCTTGTTTTCGTCTTGTTTTTGTCTTGTTTTTGTCTTGTTTTTGTCTTGTTTTTGTCTTATCTTGTTTTTGTCTTGTTTTCGTCTTGTTTTTGTCTTGTTTTTGTCTTGTTTTTGTCTTGTTTTTGTCTTATCTTGTTTTTGTCTTGTTTTCGTCTTGTTTTTGTCTTGTTTTTGCCTTGTTTTTGTCTTGTTTTTGTCTTATCTTGTTTTTGTCTTGGTTTCGTCTTGTTTTTGTCTTGTTTTTGTCTTGTTTTTGTCTTGTTTTTGTCTTATCTTGTTTTTGTCTTGTTTTCGTCTTGTTTTTGTCTTGTTTTTGTCTTGTTTTTGTCTTGTTTTTGTCTTGTTTTTGTCTTATCTTGTTTTTGTCTTGTTTTCGTCTTGTTTTTGTCTTGTTTTTGTCTTGTTTTTGTCTTATCTTGTTTTTGTCTTGTTTTCGTCTTGTTTTTGTCTTGTTTTTGTCTTGTTTTTGTCTTGTTTTCGTCTTGTTTTTGTCTTGTTTTTGTCTTGTTTTCGTCTTGTTTTTGTCTTGTTTTTGTCCTGTTTTTGTCTTGTTTTTGTCCTGTTTTTGTCTTATCTTGTTTTTGTCTTGTTTTCGTCTTGTTTTTGTCTTGTTTTTGTCTTGTTTTTGTCTTATCTTGTTTTTGTCTTGTTTTCGTCTTGTTTTTGTCTTGTTTTTGTCTTGTTTTTGTCTTGTTTTTGTCTTATCTTGTTTTTGTCTTGTTTTCGTCTTGTTTTTGTCTTGTTTTTGTCTTGTTTTCGTCTTGTTTTTGTCTTGTTTTTGTCTTGTTTTTGTCTTGTTTTTGTCTTGTTTTTGTCTTATCTTGTTTTTGTCTTGTTTTTGTCTTGTTTTTGTCTTGTTTTTGTCTTGTTTTTGTCTTGTTTTCGTCTTGTTTTTGTCTTGTTTTTGTCTTGTTTTTGTCTTGTTTTTGTCTTATCTTGTTTTTGTCTTGTTTTCGTCTTGTTTTTGTCTTGTTTTCGTCTTGTTTTTGTCTTGTTTTTGTCTTGTTTTTGTCTTGTTTTTGTCTTGTTTTTGTCTTGTTTTTGTCTTGTTTTTGTCTTATCTTGTTTTTGTCTTGTTTTCGTCTTGTTTTTGTCTTGTTTTTGTCATATCTTGTTTTTGTCTTGTTTTCGTCTTGTTTTTGTCTTGTTTTTGTCTTGTTTTTGTCTAGTTTTTGTCTTGTTTTTGTCTTATCTTGTTTTTGTCTTGTTTTCGTCTTGTTTTTGTCTTGTTTTTGTCTTGTTTTTGTCTTGTTTTTGTCTTGTTTTTGTCTTGTTTTTGTCTTGTTTTCGTCTTGTTTTTGTCTTGTTTTTGTCTTGTTTTTGTCTTGTTTTTGTCTTATCTTGTTTTTGTCTGGTTTTCGTCTTGTTTTTGTCTTGTTTTTGTCTTGTTTTTGTCTTGTTTTTGTCATATCTTGTTTTTGTCTTGTTTTCGTCTTGTTTTTGTCTTGTTTTTGTCTTGTTTTTGTCTTGTTTTTGTCTTATTTTTGTCTTATCTTGTTTTTGTCTTGTTTTCGTCTTGTTTTTGTCTTGTTTTTGTTTTGTTTTTGTCTTGTTTTTGTCTTGTTTTTGTCTTGTTTTCATCTTGTTTTTGTCTTGTTTTCGTCTTGTTTTTGTCTTGTTTTTGTCTTGTTTTTGTCTTGTTTTTGTCTTATCTTGTTTTTGTCTTGTTTTCGTCTTGTTTTTGTCTTGTTTTTGTCTTGTTTTTGTCTTGTTTTTGTCTTGTTTTCGTCTTGTTTTTGTCTTGTTTTTGTCTTGTTTCTGTCTTGTTTTCGTCTTGTTTTTGTCTTGTTTTTGTCGTTTTCGTCTTGTTTTCGTCTTGTTTTTGTCTTATCTTGTTTTTGTCTTGTTTTCGTCTTGTTTTTGTCTTGTTTTTGTCGTTTTCGTCTTGTTTTCGTCTTGTTTTTGTCTTATCTTGTTTTTGTCTTGTTTTCGTCTTGTTTTTGTCTTGTTTTTGTCTTGTTTTCGTCTTGTTTTTGTCTTGTTTTTGTCTTATCTTGTTTTTGTCTTGTTTTCGTCTTGTTTTTGTCTTGTTTTTGTCTTGTTTTTGTCTTGTTTTCGTCTTGTTTTTGTCTTGTTTTTGTCCTGTTTTTGTCTTGTTTTCGTCTTGTTTTCGTCTTGTTTTTGTCTTGTTTTTGTCTTGTTTTTGTCTTGTTTTCGTCTTGTTTTTGTCTTGTTTTTGTTTTGTTTTTGTCTTATCTTGTTTTTGTCTTGTTTTCGTCTTGTTTTTGTCTTGTTTTTGTCTTGTTTTTGTCTTATCTTGTTTTTGTCTTGTTTTTGTCTTGTTTTTGTCTTGTTTTTGTCTTGTTTTTGTCTTGTTTTCGTCTTGTTTTTGTCTTGTTTTTGTTTTGTTTTTGTCTTGTTTTTGTCTTGTTTTTGTCCTTTTTTCGTCTTGTTTTTGTCTTGTTTTCGTCTTGTTTTTGTCTTGTTTTTGTCTTGTTTTTGTCTTGTTTTTGTCTTATCTTGTTTTTGTCTTGTTTTCGTCTTGTTTTTGTCTTGTTTTCGTCTTGTTTTTGTCTTGTTTTTGTCTTGTTTTTGTCTTGTTTTTGTCTTATCTTGTTTTTGTCTTGTTTTCGTCTTGTTTTTGTCTTGTTTTTGTCTTGTTTTTGTCTTGTTTTTGTCTTGTTTTCGTCTTGTTTTTGTCTTGTTTTTGTCTTGTTTTTGTCTTGTTTTTGTCTTGTTTTTGTCTTGTTTTCGTCTTGTTTTAGTCTTGTTTTTGTTTTGTTTTTGTCTTGTTTTTGTCTTGTTTTTGTCTTGTTTTCATCTTGTTTTTGTCTTGTTTTCGTCTTGTTTTTGTCTTGTTTTCGTCTTGTTTTTGTCTTGTTTTTGTTTTGTTTTTGTCTTGTTTTTGTCTTGTTTTTGTCTTGTTTTTGTCTTGTTTTTGTCTTATCTTTTTTTTGTCTTGTTTTCGTCTTGTTTTTGTCTTGTTTTTGTCTTGTTTTTGTCTTGTTTTTGTCTTATCTTGTTTTTGTCTTGTTTTCGTCTTGTTTTTGTCTTGTTTTTGTCTTGTTTTTGTCTTGTTTTTGTCTTGTTTTTGTCTTATCTTGTTTTTGTCTTGTTTTCGTCTTGTTTTTGTCTTGTTTTTGTCTTGTTTTTGTCTTGTTTTTGTCTTGTTTTTGTCCTGTTTTTGTCTTGTTTTCGTCTTGTTTTTGTCTTGTTTTCGTCTTGTTTTTGTCTTGTTTTTGTCTTGTTTTTGTCTTATCTTGTTTTTGTCTTGTTTTCGTCTTGTTTTTGTCTTGTTTTTGTCTTGTTTTTGTCTTATCTTGTTTTTGTCTTGTTTTCGTCTTGTTTTTGTCTTGTTTTCGTCTTGTTTTTGTCTTGTTTTTGTCTTGTTTTTGTCTTGTTTTTGTCTTGTTTTCGTCTTGTTTTTGTCTTGTTTTTGTCTTGTTTTTGTCTTGTTTTTGTCTTATCTTGTTTTTGTCTTGTTTTCGTCTTGTTTTTGTCTTGTTTTTGTCTTGTTTTCGTCTTGTTTTCGTCTTGTTTTTGTCTTGTTTTTGTCTTGTTTTTGTCTTGTTTTTGTCTTGTTTTCGTCTTGTTTTTGTCTTGTTTTTGTTTTGTTTTTGTCTTATCTTGTTTTTGTCTTGTTTTCGTCTTGTTTTTGTCTTGTTTTTGTCTTATCTTGTTTTTGTCTTGTTTTTGTCCTGTTTTTGTCTTGTTTTCGTCTTGTTTTCGTCTTGTTTTTGTCTTGTTTTTGTCTTGTTTTTGTCTTGTTTTCGTCTTGTTTTTGTCTTGTTTTTGTTTTGTTTTTGTCTTATCTTGTTTTTGTCTTGTTTTCGTCTTGTTTTTGTCTTGTTTTTGTCTTGTTTTTGTCTTATCTTGTTTTTGTCTTGTTTTTGTCTTGTTTTTGTCTTGTTTTTGTCTTGTTTTTGTCTTGTTTTCGTCTTGTTTTTGTCTTGTTTTTGTTTTGTTTTTGTCTTGTTTTTGTCTTGTTTTTGTCCTTTTTTCGTCTTGTTTTTGTCTTGTTTTCGTCTTGTTTTTGTCTTGTTTTTGTCTTGTTTTTGTCTTGTTTTTGTCTTATCTTGTTTTTGTCTTGTTTTCGTCTTGTTTTTGTCTTGTTTTCGTCTTGTTTTTGTCTTGTTTTTGTCTTGTTTTTGTCTTGTTTTTGTCTTATCTTGTTTTTGTCTTGTTTTCGTCTTGTTTTTGTCTTGTTTTTGTCTTGTTTTTGTCTTGTTTTTGTCTTGTTTTTGTCTTGTTTTTGTCTTGTTTTTGTCTTGTTTTTGTCTTGTTTTTGTCTTGTTTTCGTCTTGTTTTAGTCTTGTTTTTGTTTTGTTTTTGTCTTGTTTTTGTCTTGTTTTTGTCTTGTTTTCATCTTGTTTTTGTCTTGTTTTCGTCTTGTTTTTGTCTTGTTTTCGTCTTGTTTTTGTCTTGTTTTTGTTTTGTTTTTGTCTTGTTTTTGTCTTGTTTTTGTCTTGTTTTTGTCTTATCTTTTTTTTGTCTTGTTTTCGTCTTGTTTTTGTCTTGTTTTTGTCTTGTTTTTGTCTTGTTTTTGTCTTATCTTGTTTTTGTCTTGTTTTCGTCTTGTTTTTGTCTTGTTTTTGTCTTGTTTTTGTCTTGTTTTTGTCTTGTTTTTGTCTTATCTTGTTTTTGTCTTGTTTTCGTCTTGTTTTTGTCTTGTTTTTGTCTTGTTTTTGTCTTGTTTTTGTCTTGTTTTTGTCCTGTTTTTGTCTTGTTTTCGTCTTGTTTTTGTCTTGTTTTCGTCTTGTTTTTGTCTTGTTTTTGTCTTGTTTTTGTCTTATCTTGTTTTTGTCTTGTTTTCGTCTTGTTTTTGTCTTGTTTTTGTCTTGTTTTTGTCTTATCTTGTTTTTGTCTTGTTTTCGTCTTGTTTTTGTCTTGTTTTCGTCTTGTTTTTGTCTTGTTTTTGTCTTGTTTTTGTCTTGTTTTTGTCTTGTTTTCGTCTTGTTTTTGTCTTGTTTTTGTCTTGTTTTTGTCTTGTTTTTGTCTTATCTTGTTTTTGTCTTGTTTTCGTCTTGTTTTTGTCTTGTTTTTGTCTTGTTTTCGTCTTGTTTTCGTCTTGTTTTTGTCTTGTTTTTGTCTTGTTTTTGTCTTGTTTTTGTCTTGTTTTCGTCTTGTTTTTGTCTTGTTTTTGTTTTGTTTTTGTCTTATCTTGTTTTTGTCTTGTTTTCGTCTTGTTTTTGTCTTGTTTTTGTCTTATCTTGTTTTTGTCTTGTTTTCGTCTTGTTTTTGTCTTGTTTTTGTCTTGTTTTTGTCTTGTTTTTGTCTTGTTTTTGTCTTGTTTTTGTCTTGTTTTCGTCTTGTTTTTGTCTTGTTTTTGTCTTGTTTTCGTCTTGTTTTTGTCTTGTTTTTGTTTTGTTTTTGTCTTGTTTTTGTCTTGTTTTTGTCTTGTTTTCGTCTTGTTTTTGTCTTGTTTTCGTCTTGTTTTTGTCTTGTTTTTGTCTTGTTTTTGTCTTGTTTTTGTCTTATCTTGTTTTTGTCTTGTTTTCGTCTTGTTTTTGTCTTGTTTTTGTCTTGTTTTTGTCTTATCTTGTTTTTGTTTTGTTTTTGTCTTGTTTTTGTCTTGTTTTCGTCTTGTTTTTGTCTTGTTTTTGTCTTGTTTTCGTCTTGTTTTTGTCTTGTTTTTGTCTTGTTTTTGTCTTGTTTTTGTCTTGTTTTCGTCTTGTTTTTGTCTTGTTTTTGTCTTGTTTTCGTCTTGTTTTTGTCTTGTTTTTGTCTTGTTTTTGTCTTGTTTTTGTCTTGTTTTCGTCTTGTTTTCGTCTTGTTTTTGTCTTGTTTTTGTCTTGTTTTCGTCTTGTTTTTGTCTTGTTTTTGTCTTGTTTTTGTCTTGTTTTCGTCTTGTTTTTGTCTTGTTTTTGTCTTGTTTTTGTCTTGTTTTTGTCTTGTTTTCGTCTTGTTTTTGTCTTGTTTTTGTTTTGTTTTTGTCTTGTTTTTGTCTTGTTTTTGTCTTGTTTTCGTCTTGTTTTTGTCTTGTTTTCGTCTTGTTTTTGTCTTGTTTTTGTCTTGTTTTTGTCTTGTTTTTGTCTTATCTTGTTTTTGTCTTGTTTTCGTCTTGTTTTTGTCTTGTTTTTGTCTTGTTTTTGTCTTATCTTGTTTTTGTTTTGTTTTTGTCTTGTTTTTGTCTTGTTTTCGTCTTGTTTTTGTCTTGTTTTTGTCTTGTTTTCGTCTTGTTTTTGTCTTGTTTTTGTCTTGTTTTTGTCTTGTTTTTGTCTTGTTTTCGTCTTGTTTTTGTCTTGTTTTTGTCTTGTTTTCGTCTTGTTTTTGTCTTGTTTTTGTCTTGTTTTTGTCTTGTTTTCGTCTTGTTTTCGTCTTGTTTTTGTCTTGTTTTTGTCTTGTTTTTGTCTTGTTTTTGTCTTATCTTGTTTTTGTCTTGTTTTCGTCTTGTTTTTGTCTTGTTTTTGTCTTGTTTTTGTCTTGTTTTTGTCTTGTTTTCGTCTTGTTTTTGTCTTGTTTTTGTTTTGTTTTTGTCTTGTTTTTGTCTTGTTTTTGTCTTGTTTTCGTCTTGTTTTTGTCTTGTTTTCGTCTTGTTTTTGTCTTGTTTTTGTCTTGTTTTTGTCTTGTTTTTGTCTTATCTTGTTTTTGTCTTGTTTTCGTCTTGTTTTTGTCTTATCTTGTTTTTGTCTTGTTTTTGTCTTGTTTTTGTCTTGTTTTTGTCTTGTTTTTGTCTTGTTTTTGTCTTGTTTTTGTCTTGTTTTTGTCTTGTTTTCGTCTTGTTTTTGTCTTGTTTTTGTCTTGTTTTTGTCTTGTTTTTGTCTTATCTTGTTTTTGTCTTGTTTTCGTCTTGTTTTTGTCTTGTTTTTGTCTTGTTTTTGTCTTGTTTTTGTCTTGTTTTCGTCTTGTTTTTGTCTTGTTTTTGTTTTGTTTTTGTCTTGTTTTTGTCTTGTTTTTGTCTTGTTTTCGTCTTGTTTTTGTCTTGTTTTCGTCTTGTTTTTGTCTTGTTTTTGTCTTGTTTTTGTCTTGTTTTTGTCTTATCTTGTTTTTGTCTTGTTTTCGTCTTGTTTTTGTCTTGTTTTCGTCTTGTTTTTGTCTTGTTTTTGTCTTGTTTTTGTCTTGTTTTTGTCTTATCTTGTTTTTGTCTTGTTTTTGTCTTGTTTTTGTCTTGTTTTTGTCTTGTTTTCGTCTTGTTTTTGTCTTGTTTTTGTCTTGTTTTTGTCTTATCTTGTTTTTGTCTTGTTTTCGTCTTGTTTTTGTCTTGTTTTTGTCTTGTTTTTGTCTTGTTTTTGTCTTGTTTTTGTCTTGTTTTCGTCTTGTTTTTGTCTTGTTTTTGTCTTGTTTTTGTCTTATCTTGTTTTTGTCTTGTTTTCGTCTTGTTTTTGTCTTGTTTTTGTCTTGTTTTCGTCTTGTTTTTGTCTTGTTTTTGTCTTGTTTTTGTCTTATCTTGTTTTTGTCTTGTTTTCGTCTTGTTTTTGTCTTGTTTTTGTCTTGTTTTTGTCTTGTTTTTGTTTTGTTTTCGTCTTGTTTTTGTCTTGTTTTTGTTTTGTTTTTGTCTTGTTTTCGTCTTGTTTTTGTCTTGTTTTTGTTTTGTTTTTGTCTTGTTTTTGTCTTGTTTTTGTCTTGTTTTCGTCTTGTTTTTGTCTTGTTTTCGTCTTGTTTTTGTCTTGTTTTTGTCTTGTTTTTGTCTTGTTTTCGTCTTGTTTTTGTCTTGTTTTTGTCTTGTTTTTGTCTTGTTTTCGTCTTGTTTTTGTCTTGTTTTTGTCTTGCTTTTGTCTTGTTTTTGTCTTATCTTGTTTTTGTCTTGTTTTCGTCTTGTTTTTGTCTTGTTTTTGTCTTGTTTTTGTCTTGTTTTTGTCTTGTTTTTGTCTTATCTTGTTTTTGTCTTGTTTTCGTCTTGTTTTTGTCTTGTTTTTGTCTTGTTTTTGTCTTGTTTTTGTCTTGTTTTTGTCTTATCTTGTTTTTGTCTTGTTTTCGTCTTGTTTTTGTCTTGTTTTTGTCATATCTTGTTTTTGTCTTGTTTTCGTCTTGTTTTTGTCTTGTTTTTGTCTTGTTTTTGTCTAGTTTTTGTCTTGTTTTTGTCTTATCTTGTTTTTGTGTTGTTTTCGTCTTGTTTTTGTCTTGTTTTTGTCTTGTTTTTGTCTTGTTTTTGTCTTGTTTTCGTCTTGTTTTTGTCTTGTTTTTGTCTTGTTTTCGTCTTGTTTTTGTCTTGTTTTTGTCTTGTTTTTGTCTTGTTTTTGTCTTATCTTGTTTTTGTCTGGTTTTCGTCTTGTTTTTGTCTTGTTTTTGTCTTGTTTTTGTCTTGTTTTTGTCATATCTTGTTTTTGTCTTGTTTTCGTCTTGTTTTTGTCTTGTTTTGTCTTGTTTTTGTCTTGTTTTTGTCTTATTTTTGTCTTATCTTGTTTTTGTCTTGTTTTCGTCTTGTTTTTGTCTTGTTTTTGTTTTGTTTTTGTCTTGTTTTTGTCTTGTTTTCATCTTGTTTTTGTCTTGTTTTCGTCTTGTTTTTGTCTTGTTTTTGTCTTGTTTTTGTCTTATCTTGTTTTTGTCTTGTTTTCGTCTTGTTTTTGTCTTGTTTTTGTCTTGTTTTTGTCTTGTTTTTGTCTTGTTTTCGTCTTGTTTTTGTCTTGTTTTTGTCTTGTTTTTGTCTTGTTTCTGTCTTGTTTTCGTCTTGTTTTTGTCTTGTTTTTGTCGTTTTCGTCTTGTTTTCGTCTTGTTTTTGTCTTATCTTGTTTTTGTCTTGTTTTCGTCTTGTTTTTGTCTTGTTTTTGTCGTTTTCGTCTTGTTTTCGTCTTGTTTTTGTCTTATCTTGTTTTTGTCTTGTTTTCGTCTTGTTTTTGTCTTGTTTTTGTCTTGTTTTCGTCTTGTTTTTGTCTTGTTTTTGTCTTATCTTGTTTTTGTCTTGTTTTCGTCTTGTTTTTGTCTTGTTTTTGTCTTGTTTTTGTCTTGTTTTTGTCTTGTTTTTGTCTTGTTTTCGTCTTGTTTTTGTCTTGTTTTTGTCTTGTTTTTGTCTTGTTTTTGTCTTATCTTGTTTTTGTCTTGTTTTTGTCTTGTTTTTGTCTTATCTTGTTTTTGTCTTGTTTTCGTCTTGTTTTTGTCTTGTTTTCGTCTTGTTTTTGTCTTGTTTTTGTCTTGTTTTTGTCTTGTTTTTGTCTTGTTTTTGTCTTGTTTTTGTCTTATCTTGTTTTTGTCTTGTTTTCGTCTTGTTTTTGTCTTGTTTTTGTCTTGTTTTTGTCTTGTTTTTGTCTTGTTTTTGTCTTATCTTGTTTTTGTCTTGTTTTCGTCTTGTTTTTGTCTTGTTTTTGTCTTGTTTTTGTCTTGTTTTCGTCTTGTTTTTGTCTTGTTTTTGTCTTGTTTTTGTCTTATCTTGTTTTTGTCTTGTTTTCGTCTTGTTTTTGTCTTGTTTTTGTCTTGTTTTTGTCTTGTTTTTGTCTTGTTTTCGTCTTGTTTTTGTCTTGTTTTTGTTTTGTTTTTGTCTTGTTTTTGTCTTGTTTTTGTCTTGTTTTCGTCTTGTTTTTGTCTTGTTTTCGTCTTGTTTTTGTCTTGTTTTTGTCTTGTTTTTGTCTTGTTTTTGTCTTATCTTGTTTTTGTCTTGTTTTCGTCTTGTTTTTGTCTTGTTTTTGTCTTGTTTTTGTCTTATCTTGTTGTTGTCTTGTTTTCGTCTTGTTTTTGTCTTGTTTTCGTCTTGTTTTTGTCTTGTTTTTGTCTTGTTTTTGTCTTGTTTTTGTCTTGTTTTCGTCTTGTTTTTGTCTTGTTTTCGTCTTGTTTTTGTCTTGTTTTTGTCTTGTTTTTGTCTTGTTTTTGTCTTATCTTGTTTTTGTCTTGTTTTCGTCTTGTTTTTGTCTTGTTTTTGTCTTATCTTGTTTTTGTCTTGTTTTTGTCTTGTTTTTGTCTTGTTTTTGTCTTGTTTTCGTCTTGTTTTTGTCTTGTTTTTGTCTTGTTTTTGTCTTATCTTGTTTTTGTCTTGTTTTCGTCTTGTTTTTGTCTTGTTTTTGTCTTGTTTTTGTCTTGTTTTTGTCTTGTTTTTGTCTTGTTTTCGTCTTGTTTTTGTCTTGTTTTTGTCTTGTTTTTGTCTTATCTTGTTTTTGTCTTGTTTTCGTCTTGTTTTTGTCTTGTTTTTGTCTTGTTTTTGTCTTGTTTTTGTCTTGTTTTCGTCTTGTTTTTGTCTTGTTTTTGTCTTGTTTTTGTCTTGTTTCTGTCTTGTTTTCGTCTTGTTTTTGTCTTGTTTTTGTCGTTTTCGTCTTGTTTTCGTCTTGTTTTTGTCTTATCTTGTTTTTGTCTTGTTTTCGTCTTGTTTTTGTCTTGTTTTTGTCGTTTTCGTCTTGTTTTCGTCTTGTTTTTGTCTTATCTTGTTTTTGTCTTGTTTTCGTCTTGTTTTTGTCTTGTTTTTGTCTTGTTTTCGTCTTGTTTTTGTCTTGTTTTTGTCTTATCTTGTTTTTGTCTTGTTTTCGTCTTGTTTTTGTCTTGTTTTTGTCTTGTTTTTGTCTTGTTTTTGTCTTGTTTTTGTCTTGTTTTTGTCTTGTTTTTGTCTTATCTTGTTTTTGTCTTGTTTTTGTCTTGTTTTTGTCTTATCTTGTTTTTGTCTTGTTTTCGTCTTGTTTTTGTCTTGTTTTCGTCTTGTTTTTGTCTTGTTTTTGTCTTGTTTTTGTCTTGTTTTTGTCTTGTTTTTGTCTTGTTTTTGTCTTATCTTGTTTTTGTCTTGTTTTCGTCTTGTTTTTGTCTTGTTTTTGTCTTGTTTTTGTCTTGTTTTTGTCTTGTTTTTGTCTTATCTTGTTTTTGTCTTGTTTTCGTCTTGTTTTTGTCTTGTTTTTGTCTTGTTTTTGTCTTGTTTTCGTCTTGTTTTTGTCTTGTTTTTGTCTTGTTTTTGTCTTATCTTGTTTTTGTCTTGTTTTCGTCTTGTTTTTGTCTTGTTTTTGTCTTGTTTTTGTCTTGTTTTTGTCTTGTTTTCGTCTTGTTTTTGTCTTGTTTTTGTTTTGTTTTTGTCTTGTTTTTGTCTTGTTTTTGTCTTGTTTTCGTCTTGTTTTTGTCTTGTTTTCGTCTTGTTTTTGTCTTGTTTTTGTCTTGTTTTTGTCTTGTTTTTGTCTTATCTTGTTTTTGTCTTGTTTTCGTCTTGTTTTTGTCTTGTTTTCGTCTTGTTTTTGTCTTGTTTTTGTCTTGTTTTTGTCTTATCTTGTTGTTGTCTTGTTTTCGTCTTGTTTTTGTCTTGTTTTCGTCTTGTTTTTGTCTTGTTTTTGTCTTGTTTTTGTCTTGTTTTTGTCTTGTTTTCGTCTTGTTTTTGTCTTGTTTTCGTCTTGTTTTTGTCTTGTTTTTGTCTTGTTTTTGTCTTGTTTTTGTCTTATCTTGTTTTTGTCTTGTTTTCGTCTTGTTTTTGTCTTGTTTTCGTCTTGTTTTTGTCTTGTTTTTGTCTTATCTTGTTTTTGTCTTGTTTTTGTCTTGTTTTTGTCTTGTTTTTGTCTTGTTTTCGTCTTGTTTTTGTCTTGTTTTTGTCTTGTTTTTGTCTTATCTTGTTTTTGTCTTGTTTTCGTCTTGTTTTTGTCTTGTTTTTGTCTTGTTTTTGTCTTGTTTTTGTCTTGTTTTTGTCTTGTTTTCGTCTTGTTTTTGTCTTGTTTTTGTCTTGTTTTTGTCTTATCTTGTTTTTGTCTTGTTTTCGTCTTGTTTTTGTCTTGTTTTTGTCTTGTTTTTGTTTTGTTTTTGTTTTGTTTTCGTCTTGTTTTTGTCTTGTTTTTGTTTTGTTTTTGTCTTGTTTTCGTCTTGTTTTTGTCTTGTTTTTGTTTTGTTTTTGTCTTGTTTTTGTCTTGTTTTTGTCTTGTTTTCGTCTTGTTTTTGTCTTGTTTTCGTCTTGTTTTTGTCTTGTTTTTGTCTTGTTTTTGTCTTGTTTTTGTCTTATCTTGTTTTTGTCTTGTTTTCGTCTTGTTTTTGTCTTGTTTTTGTCTTGTTTTTGTCTTATCTTGTTTTTGTCTTGTTTTCGTCTTGTTTTTGTCTTGTTTTCGTCTTGTTTTTGTCTTGTTTTTGTCTTGTTTTTGTCTTGTTTTTGTCTTGTTTTTGTCTTGTTTTCGTCTTGTTTTTGTCTTGTTTTTGTCTTGCTTTTGTCTTGTTTTTGTCTTATCTTGTTTTTGTCTTGTTTTCGTCTTGTTTTTGTCTTGTTTTTGTCATATCTTGTTTTTGTCTTGTTTTCGTCTTGTTTTTGTCTTGTTTTTGTCTTGTTTTTGTCTAGTTTTTGTCTTGTTTTTGTCTTATCTTGTTTTTGTCTTGTTTTCGTCTTGTTTTTGTCTTGTTTTTGTCTTGTTTTTGTCTTGTTTTTGTCTTGTTTTTGTCTTGTTTTCGTCTTGTTTTTGTCTTGTTTTTGTCTTGTTTTTGTCTTGTTTTTGTCTTATCTTGTTTTTGTCTGGTTTTCGTCTTGTTTTTGTCTTGTTTTTGTCTTGTTTTTGTCTTGTTTTTGTCATATCTTGTTTTTGTCTTGTTTTCGTCTTGTTTTTGTCTTGTTTTTGTCTTGTTTTTGTCTTGTTTTTGTCTTATTTTTGTCTTATCTTGTTTTTGTCTTGTTTTCGTCTTGTTTTTGTCTTGTTTTTGTTTTGTTTTTGTCTTGTTTTTGTCTTGTTTTTGTCTTGTTTTCATCTTGTTTTTGTCTTGTTTTCGTCTTGTTTTTGTCTTGTTTTTGTCTTGTTTTTGTCTTGTTTTTGTCTTATCTTGTTTTTGTCTTGTTTTCGTCTTGTTTTTGTCTTGTTTTTGTCTTGTTTTTGTCTTGTTTTTGTCTTGTTTTCGTCTTGTTTTTGTCTTGTTTTTGTCTTGTTTCTGTCTTGTTTTCGTCTTGTTTTTGTCTTGTTTTTGTCGTTTTCGTCTTGTTTTCGTCTTGTTTTTGTCTTATCTTGTTTTTGTCTTGTTTTCGTCTTGTTTTTGTCTTGTTTTTGTCGTTTTCGTCTTGTTTTCGTCTTGTTTTTGTCTTATCTTGTTTTTGTCTTGTTTTCGTCTTGTTTTTGTCTTGTTTTTGTCTTGTTTTCGTCTTGTTTTTGTCTTGTTTTTGTCTTATCTTGTTTTTGTCTTGTTTTCGTCTTGTTTTTGTCTTGTTTTTGTCTTGTTTTTGTCTTGTTTTCGTCTTGTTTTTGTCTTGTTTTTGTCCTGTTTTTGTCTTGTTTTCGTCTTGTTTTCGTCTTGTTTTTGTCTTGTTTTTGTCTTGTTTTTGTCTTGTTTTCGTCTTGTTTTTGTCTTGTTTTTGTTTTGTTTTTGTCTTATCTTGTTTTTGTCTTGTTTTCGTCTTGTTTTTGTCTTGTTTTTGTCTTGTTTTTGTCTTATCTTGTTTTTGTCTTGTTTTCGTCTTGTTTTTGTCTTGTTTTTGTCTTGTTTTTGTCTTGTTTTTGTCTTGTTTTCGTCTTGTTTTTGTCTTGTTTTTGTCTTGTTTTCGTCTTGTTTTTGTCTTGTTTTTGTTTTGTTTTTGTCTTGTTTTTGTCTTGTTTTTGTCCTTTTTTCGTCTTGTTTTTGTCTTGTTTTCGTCTTGTTTTTGTCTTGTTTTCGTCTTGTTTTTGTCTTGTTTTTGTCTTGCTTTTGTCTTGTTTTTGTCTTATCTTGTTTTTGTCTTGTTTTCGTCTTGTTTTTGTCTTGTTTTTGTCTTGTTTTCGTCTTGTTTTTGTCTTGTTTTTGTCTTGTTTTTGTCTTGTTTTTGTCTTATCTTGTTTTTGTCTTGTTTTCGTCTTGTTTTTGTCTTGTTTTTGTCATATCTTGTTTTTGTCTTGTTTTCGTCTTGTTTTTGTCTTGTTTTTGTCTTGTTTTTGTCTAGTTTTTGTCTTGTTTTTGTCTTATCTTGTTTTTGTCTTGTTTTCGTCTTGTTTTTGTCTTGTTTTTGTCTTGTTTTTGTCTTGTTTTTGTCTTGTTTTTGTCTTGTTTTTGTCTTGTTTTCGTCTTGTTTTTGTCTTGTTTTTGTCTTGTTTTTGTCTTGTTTTTGTCTTATCTTGTTTTTGTCTGGTTTTCGTCTTGTTTTTGTCTTGTTTTTGTCTTGTTTTTGTCTTGTTTTTGTCATATCTTGTTTTTGTCTTGTTTTCGTCTTGTTTTTGTCTTGTTTTTGTCTTGTTTTTGTCTTGTTTTTGTCTTATTTTTGTCTTATCTTGTTTTTGTCTTGTTTTCGTCTTGTTTTTGTCTTGTTTTTGTTTTGTTTTTGTCTTGTTTTTGTCTTGTTTTTGTCTTGTTTTCATCTTGTTTTTGTCTTGTTTTCGTCTTGTTTTTGTCTTGTTTTTGTCTTGTTTTTGTCTTGTTTTTGTCTTATCTTGTTTTTGTCTTGTTTTCGTCTTGTTTTTGTCTTGTTTTTGTCTTGTTTTTGTCTTGTTTTTGTCTTGTTTTCGTCTTGTTTTTGTCTTGTTTTTGTCTTGTTTCTGTCTTGTTTTCGTCTTGTTTTTGTCTTGTTTTTGTCGTTTTCGTCTTGTTTTCGTCTTGTTTTTGTCTTATCTTGTTTTTGTCTTGTTTTCGTCTTGTTTTTGTCTTGTTTTTGTCGTTTTCGTCTTGTTTTCGTCTTGTTTTTGTCTTATCTTGTTTTTGTCTTGTTTTCGTCTTGTTTTTGTCTTGTTTTTGTCTTGTTTTCGTCTTGTTTTTGTCTTGTTTTTGTCTTATCTTGTTTTTGTCTTGTTTTCGTCTTGTTTTTGTCTTGTTTTTGTCTTGTTTTTGTCTTGTTTTCGTCTTGTTTTTGTCTTGTTTTTGTCCTGTTTTTGTCTTGTTTTCGTCTTGTTTTCGTCTTGTTTTTGTCTTGTTTTTGTCTTGTTTTTGTCTTGTTTTCGTCTTGTTTTTGTCTTGTTTTTGTTTTGTTTTTGTCTTATCTTGTTTTTGTCTTGTTTTCGTCTTGTTTTTGTCTTGTTTTTGTCTTGTTTTTGTCTTATCTTGTTTTTGTCTTGTTTTTGTCTTGTTTTTGTCTTGTTTTTGTCTTGTTTTTGTCTTGTTTTCGTCTTGTTTTTGTCTTGTTTTTGTTTTGTTTTTGTCTTGTTTTTGTCTTGTTTTTGTCCTTTTTTCGTCTTGTTTTTGTCTTGTTTTCGTCTTGTTTTTGTCTTGTTTTTGTCTTGTTTTTGTCTTGTTTTTGTCTTATCTTGTTTTTGTCTTGTTTTCGTCTTGTTTTTGTCTTGTTTTCGTCTTGTTTTTGTCTTGTTTTTGTCTTGTTTTTGTCTTGTTTTTGTCTTATCTTGTTTTTGTCTTGTTTTCGTCTTGTTTTTGTCTTGTTTTTGTCTTGTTTTTGTCTTGTTTTTGTCTTGTTTTCGTCTTGTTTTTGTCTTGTTTTTGTCTTGTTTTTGTCTTGTTTTTGTCTTGTTTTTGTCTTGTTTTCGTCTTGTTTTAGTCTTGTTTTTGTTTTGTTTTTGTCTTGTTTTTGTCTTGTTTTTGTCTTGTTTTCATCTTGTTTTTGTCTTGTTTTCGTCTTGTTTTTGTCTTGTTTTCGTCTTGTTTTTGTCTTGTTTTTGTTTTGTTTTTGTCTTGTTTTTGTCTTGTTTTTGTCTTGTTTTTGTCTTATCTTTTTTTTGTCTTGTTTTCGTCTTGTTTTTGTCTTGTTTTTGTCTTGTTTTTGTCTTGTTTTTGTCTTATCTTGTTTTTGTCTTGTTTTCGTCTTGTTTTTGTCTTGTTTTTGTCTTGTTTTTGTCTTGTTTTTGTCTTGTTTTTGTCTTATCTTGTTTTTGTCTTGTTTTCGTCTTGTTTTTGTCTTGTTTTTGTCTTGTTTTTGTCTTGTTTTTGTCTTGTTTTTGTCCTGTTTTTGTCTTGTTTTCGTCTTGTTTTTGTCTTGTTTTCGTCTTGTTTTTGTCTTGTTTTTGTCTTGTTTTTGTCTTATCTTGTTTTTGTCTTGTTTTCGTCTTGTTTTTGTCTTGTTTTCGTCTTGTTTTTGTCTTGTTTTTGTCGTTTTCGTCTTGTTTTCGTCTTGTTTTTGTCTTATCTTGTTTTTGTCTTGTTTTCGTCTTGTTTTTGTCTTGTTTTTGTCTTGTTTTCGTCTTGTTTTTGTCTTGTTTTTGTCTTATCTTGTTTTTGTCTTGTTTTCGTCTTGTTTTTGTCTTGTTTTTGTCTTGTTTTTGTCTTGTTTTCGTCTTGTTTTTGTCTTGTTTTTGTCCTGTTTTTGTCTTGTTTTCGTCTTGTTTTCGTCTTGTTTTTGTCTTGTTTTTGTCTTGTTTTTGTCTTGTTTTCGTCTTGTTTTTGTCTTGTTTTTGTTTTGTTTTTGTCTTATCTTGTTTTTGTCTTGTTTTCGTCTTGTTTTTGTCTTGTTTTTGTCTTGTTTTTGTCTTATCTTGTTTTTGTCTTGTTTTTGTCTTGTTTTTGTCTTGTTTTTGTCTTGTTTTTGTCTTGTTTTCGTCTTGTTTTTGTCTTGTTTTTGTTTTGTTTTTGTCTTGTTTTTGTCTTGTTTTTGTCCTTTTTTCGTCTTGTTTTTGTCTTGTTTTCGTCTTGTTTTTGTCTTGTTTTTGTCTTGTTTTTGTCTTGTTTTTGTCTTATCTTGTTTTTGTCTTGTTTTCGTCTTGTTTTTGTCTTGTTTTCGTCTTGTTTTTGTCTTGTTTTTGTCTTGTTTTTGTCTTGTTTTTGTCTTGTTTTCGTCTTGTTTTTGTCTTGTTTTTGTCTTGTTTTTGTCTTGTTTTTGTCTTGTTTTTGTCTTGTTTTCGTCTTGTTTTAGTCTTGTTTTTGTTTTGTTTTTGTCTTGTTTTTGTCTTGTTTTTGTCTTGTTTTCATCTTGTTTTTGTCTTGTTTTCGTCTTGTTTTTGTCTTGTTTTCGTCTTGTTTTTGTCTTGTTTTTGTTTTGTTTTTGTCTTGTTTTTGTCTTGTTTTTGTCTTGTTTTTGTCTTGTTTTTGTCTTATCTTTTTTTTGTCTTGTTTTCGTCTTGTTTTTGTCTTGTTTTTGTCTTGTTTTTGTCTTGTTTTTGTCTTATCTTGTTTTTGTCTTGTTTTCGTCTTGTTTTTGTCTTGTTTTTGTCTTGTTTTTGTCTTGTTTTTGTCTTGTTTTTGTCTTATCTTGTTTTTGTCTTGTTTTCGTCTTGTTTTTGTCTTGTTTTTGTCTTGTTTTTGTCTTGTTTTTGTCTTGTTTTTGTCCTGTTTTTGTCTTGTTTTCGTCTTGTTTTTGTCTTGTTTTCGTCTTGTTTTTGTCTTGTTTTTGTCTTGTTTTTGTCTTATCTTGTTTTTGTCTTGTTTTCGTCTTGTTTTTGTCTTGTTTTTGTCTTGTTTTTGTCTTATCTTGTTTTTGTCTTGTTTTCGTCTTGTTTT
Organism: Oncorhynchus mykiss; assembly: GCF_057628025.1. NCBI lineage: Eukaryota > Metazoa > Chordata > Actinopteri > Salmoniformes > Salmonidae > Oncorhynchus > Oncorhynchus mykiss. Next base: position 40,713,146 of record NC_143036.1, read on the forward strand.
TGTCTTGTTTTCGTCTTGTTTTTGTCTTGTTTTTGTCTTGTTTTTGTCTTGTTTTTGTCTTGTTTTCGTCTTGTTTTTGTCTTGTTTTTGTCTTATCTTGTTTTTGTCTTGTTTTCGTCTTGTTTTTGTCTTGTTTTTGTCTTGTTTTTGTCTTGTTTTTGTCTTGTTTTTGTCTTGTTTTTGTCTTGTTTTCGTCTTGTTTTTGTCTTGTTTTTGTCTTGTTTTTGTCTTGTTTTCGTCTTGTTTTTGTCTTGTTTTTGTTTTGTTTTTGTCTTGTTTTTGTCTTGTTTTTGTCTTGTTTTCGTCTTGTTTTTGTCTTGTTTTCGTCTTGTTTTTGTCTTGTTTTTGTCTTGTTTTTGTCTTGTTTTTGTCTTATCTTGTTTTTGTCTTGTTTTCGTCTTGTTTTTGTCTTGTTTTTGTCTTGTTTTTGTCTTATCTTGTTTTTGTTTTGTTTTTGTCTTGTTTTTGTCTTGTTTTCGTCTTGTTTTTGTCTTGTTTTTGTCTTGTTTTCGTCTTGTTTTTGTCTTGTTTTTGTCTTGTTTTTGTCTTGTTTTTGTCTTGTTTTCGTCTTGTTTTTGTCTTGTTTTTGTCTTGTTTTCGTCTTGTTTTTGTCTTGTTTTTGTCTTGTTTTTGTCTTGTTTTTGTCTTGTTTTCGTCTTGTTTTCGTCTTGTTTTTGTCTTGTTTTTGTCTTGTTTTTGTCTTGTTTTTGTCTTATCTTGTTTTTGTCTTGTTTTCGTCTTGTTTTTGTCTTGTTTTTGTCTTGTTTTCGTCTTGTTTTTGTCTTGTTTTTGTCTTGTTTTTGTCTTGTTTTTGTCTTGTTTTCGTCTTGTTTTCGTCTTGTTTTTGTCTTGTTTTTGTCTTGTTTTTGTCTTGTTTTTGTCTTATCTTGTTTTTGTCTTGTTTTCGTCTTGTTTTTGTCTTGTTTTTGTCTTGTTTTTGTCTTGTTTTTGTCTTGTTTTTGTCTTGTTTTTGTTTTGTTTTTGTCTTGTTTTTGTCTTGTTTTTGTCTTGTTTTCGTCTTGTTTTTGTCTTGTTTTCGTCTTGTTTTTGTCTTGTTTTTGTCTTGTTTTTGTCTTGTTTTTGTCTTATCTTGTTTTTGTCTTGTTTTCGTCTTGTTTTTGTCTTGTTTTTGTCTTGTTTTTGTCTTATCTTGTTTTTGTCTTGTTTTCGTCTTGTTTTTGTCTTGTTTTTGTCTTGTTTTCGTCTTGTTTTTGTCTTGTTTTTGTCTTGTTTTTGTCTTGTTTTCGTCTTGTTTTTGTCTTGTTTTTGTCTTGTTTTTGTCTTGTTTTTGTCTTGTTTTCGTCTTGTTTTTGTCTTGTTTTTGTTTTGTTTTTGTCTTGTTTTTGTCTTGTTTTTGTCTTGTTTTCGTCTTGTTTTTGTCTTGTTTTCGTCTTGTTTTTGTCTTGTTTTTGTCTTGTTTTTGTCTTGTTTTTGTCTTATCTTGTTTTTGTCTTGTTTTCGTCTTGTTTTTGTCTTGTTTTTGTCTTGTTTTTGTCTTATCTTGTTTTTGTTTTGTTTTTGTCTTGTTTTTGTCTTGTTTTCGTCTTGTTTTTGTCTTGTTTTTGTCTTGTTTTCGTCTTGTTTTTGTCTTGTTTTTGTCTTGTTTTTGTCTTGTTTTTGTCTTGTTTTTGTCTTGTTTTTGTCTTGTTTTCGTCTTGTTTTTGTCTTGTTTTTGTCTTGTTTTTGTCTTGTTTTTGTCTTGTTTTCGTCTTGTTTTCGTCTTGTTTTTGTCTTGTTTTTGTCTTGTTTTTGTCTTGTTTTTGTCTTATCTTGTTTTTGTCTTGTTTTCGTCTTGTTTTTGTCTTGTTTTTGTCTTGTTTTTGTCTTGTTTTTGTCTTGTTTTCGTCTTGTTTTTGTCTTGTTTTTGTTTTGTTTTTGTCTTGTTTTTGTCTTGTTTTTGTCTTGTTTTCGTCTTGTTTTTGTCTTGTTTTCGTCTTGTTTTTGTCTTGTTTTTGTCTTGTTTTTGTCTTGTTTTTGTCTTATCTTGTTTTTGTCTTGTTTTCGTCTTGTTTTTGTCTTGTTTTTGTCTTGTTTTTGTCTTATCTTGTTTTTGTCTTGTTTTCGTCTTGTTTTTGTCTTGTTTTTGTCTTGTTTTTGTCTTATCTTGTTTTTGTCTTGTTTTCGTCTTGTTTTTGTCTTGTTTTTGTCTTGTTTTCGTCTTATCTTGTTTTTGTCTTGTTTTCGTCTTGTTTTTGTCTTGTTTTTGTCTTGTTTTCGTCTTGTTTTTGTCTTGTTTTTGTCTTGTTTTTGTCTTGTTTTCGTCTTGTTTTTGTCTTGTTTTTGTCTTGTTTTTGTCTTGTTTTTGTCTTATCTTGTTTTTGTCTTGTTTTCGTCTTGTTTTTGTCTTGTTTTTGTCTTGTTTTTGTCTTGTTTTCGTCTTGTTTTTGTCTTGTTTTTGTCGTTTTCGTCTTGTTTTCGTCTTGTTTTTGTCTTATCTTGTTTTTGTCTTGTTTTCGTCTTGTTTTTGTCTTGTTTTTGTCTTGTTTTCGTCTTGTTTTTGTCTTGTTTTTGTCTTATCTTGTTTTTGTCTTGTTTTTGTCTTGTTTTTGTCTTGTTTTCGTCTTGTTTTTGTCTTGTTTTTGTCTTGTTTTTGTCTTATCTTGTTTTTGTCTTGTTTTCGTCTTGTTTTTGTCTTGTTTTTGTCTTGTTTTTGTCTTGTTTTTGTCTTGTTTTCGTCTTGTTTTTGTCTTGTTTTTGTCTTGTTTTTGTCTTGTTTTTGTCTTGTTTTCGTCTTGTTTTTGTCTTGTTTTTGTCTTGTTTTTGTCTTGTTTTTGTCTTGTTTTTGTCTTGTTTTTGTCCTGTTTTTGTCTTGTTTTCGTCTTGTTTTCGTCTTGTTTTTGTCTTGTTTTTGTCTTGTTTTTGTCTTGTTTTTGTCTTGTTTTCGTCTTGTTTTTGTCTTGTTTTTGTTTTGTTTTTGTCTTATCTTGTTTTTGTCTAGTTTTCGTCTTGTTTTTGTCTTGTTTTTGTCTTGTTTTTGTCTTATCTTGTTTTTGTCTTGTTTTCGTCTTGTTTTTGTCTTGTTTTTGTCTTGTTTTTGTCTTGTTTTTGTCTTATCTTGTTTTTGTCTTGTTTTCGTCTTGTTTTTGTCTTGTTTTTGTCTTTTTTTTGTCTTGTTTTTGTCTTGTTTTCGTCTTGTTTTTGTCTTGTTTTTGTTTTGTTTTTGTCTTGTTTTTGTCTTGTTTTTGTCTTGTTTTCGTCTTGTTTTTGTCTTGTTTTCGTCTTGTTTTTGTCTTGTTTTTGTCTTGTTTTTGTCTTATCTTGTTTTTGTCTTGTTTTCGTCTTGTTTTTGTCTTGTTTTTGTCTTGTTTTTGTCTTATCTTGTTTTTGTCTTGTTTTTGTTTTGTTTTTGTCTTGTTTTTGTCTTGTTTTCGTCTTGTTTTTGTCTTGTTTTTGTCTTGTTTTCGTCTTGTTTTTGTCTTGTTTTTGTCTTGTTTTTGTCTTGTTTTTGTCTTGTTTTCGTCTTGTTTTTGTCTTGTTTTTGTTTTGTTTTTGTCTTGTTTTTGTCTTGTTTTTGTCTTGTTTTCGTCTTGTTTTTGTCTTGTTTTCGTCTTGTTTTTGTCTTGTTTTTGTCTTGTTTTTGTCTTGTTTTTGTCTTATCTTGTTTTTGTCTTGTTTTCGTCTTGTTTTTGTCTTGTTTTTGTCTTGTTTTTGTCTTATCTTGTTTTTGTCTTGTTTTCGTCTTGTTTTTGTCTTGTTTTTGTCTTGTTTTTGTCTTATCTTGTTTTTGTCTTGTTTTCGTCTTGTTTTTGTCTTGTTTTTGTCTTGTTTTCGTCTTATCTTGTTTTTGTCTTGTTTTCGTCTTGTTTTTGTCTTGTTTTTGTCTTGTTTTCGTCTTGTTTTTGTCTTGTTTTTGTCTTGTTTTTGTCTTGTTTTCGTCTTGTTTTTGTCTTGTTTTTGTCTTGTTTTTGTCTTGTTTTTGTCTTATCTTGTTTTTGTCTTGTTTTCGTCTTGTTTTTGTCTTGTTTTTGTCTTGTTTTTGTCTTGTTTTCGTCTTGTTTTTGTCTTGTTTTTGTCGTTTTCGTCTTGTTTTCGTCTTGTTTTTGTCTTATCTTGTTTTTGTCTTGTTTTCGTCTTGTTTTTGTCTTGTTTTTGTCTTGTTTTCGTCTTGTTTTTGTCTTGTTTTTGTCTTATCTTGTTTTTGTCTTGTTTTTGTCTTGTTTTTGTCTTGTTTTCGTCTTGTTTTTGTCTTGTTTTTGTCTTGTTTTTGTCTTATCTTGTTTTTGTCTTGTTTTCGTCTTGTTTTTGTCTTGTTTTTGTCTTGTTTTTGTCTTGTTTTTGTCTTGTTTTCGTCTTGTTTTTGTCTTGTTTTTGTCTTGTTTTTGTCTTGTTTTTGTCTTGTTTTCGTCTTGTTTTTGTCTTGTTTTTGTCTTGTTTTTGTCTTGTTTTTGTCTTGTTTTTGTCTTGTTTTTGTCCTGTTTTTGTCTTGTTTTCGTCTTGTTTTCGTCTTGTTTTTGTCTTGTTTTTGTCTTGTTTTTGTCTTGTTTTTGTCTTGTTTTCGTCTTGTTTTTGTCTTGTTTTTGTTTTGTTTTTGTCTTATCTTGTTTTTGTCTAGTTTTCGTCTTGTTTTTGTCTTGTTTTTGTCTTGTTTTTGTCTTATCTTGTTTTTGTCTTGTTTTCGTCTTGTTTTTGTCTTGTTTTTGTCTTGTTTTTGTCTTGTTTTTGTCTTATCTTGTTTTTGTCTTGTTTTCGTCTTGTTTTTGTCTTGTTTTTGTCTTTTTTTTGTCTTGTTTTTGTCTTGTTTTCGTCTTGTTTTTGTCTTGTTTTTGTTTTGTTTTTGTCTTGTTTTTGTCTTGTTTTTGTCTTGTTTTCGTCTTGTTTTTGTCTTGTTTTCGTCTTGTTTTTGTCTTGTTTTTGTCTTGTTTTTGTCTTATCTTGTTTTTGTCTTGTTTTCGTCTTGTTTTTGTCTTGTTTTTGTCTTGTTTTTGTCTTATCTTGTTTTTGTCTTGTTTTTGTTTTGTTTTTGTCTTGTTTTTGTCTTGTTTTCGTCTTGTTTTTGTCTTGTTTTTGTCTTGTTTTCGTCTTGTTTTTGTCTTGTTTTTGTCTTCTTTTTGTCTTGTTTTTGTCTTGTTTTCGTCTTGTTTTTGTCTTGTTTTCGTCTTGTTTTTGTCTTGTTTTCGTCTTGTTTTTGTCTTGTTTTTGTCTTGTTTTCGTCTTGTTTTTGTCTTGTTTTTGTCTTGTTTTCGTCTTGTTTTTGTCTTGTTTTCGTCTTGTTTTTGTCTTGTTTTTGTCTTATCTTGTTTTTGTCTTGTTTTCGTCTTGTTTTTGTCTTGTTTTTGTCTTGTTTTTGTCTTATCTTGTTTTTGTCTTGTTTTCGTCTTGTTTTTGTCTTGTTTTTGTCTTGTTTTCGTCTTGTTTTTGTCTTGTTTTTGTCTTGTTTTTGTCTTGTTTTCGTCTTGTTTTTGTCTTGTTTTTGTCTTGTTTTTGTCTTGTTTTTGTCTTATCTTGTTTTTGTCTTGTTTTCGTCTTGTTTTTGTCTTGTTTTTGTCTTGTTTTTGTCTTGTTTTTGTCTTATCTTGTTTTTGTCTTGTTTTCGTCTTGTTTTTGTCTTGTTTTTGTCTTGTTTTCGTCTTGTTTTTGTCTTGTTTTTGTCTTATCTTGTTTTTGTCTTGTTTTCGTCTTGTTTTTGTCTTGTTTTTGTCTTGTTTTTGTCTTGTTTTTGTCTTGTTTTTGTCTTGTTTTCGTCTTGTTTTTGTCTTGTTTTTGTCTTGTTTTTGTCTTGTTTTTGTCTTATCTTGTTTTTGTCTTGTTTTCGTCTTGTTTTTGTCTTGTTTTTGTCTTGTTTTTGTCTTGTTTTTGTCTTGTTTTCGTCTTGTTTTTGTCTTGTTTTTGTTTTGTTTTTGTCTTGTTTTTGTTTTGTTTTTGTCTTGTTTTCGTCTTGTTTTTGTCTTGTTTTTGTCTTATCTTGTTTTTGTCTTGTTTTCGTCTTGTTTTTGTCTTGTTTTTGTCTTGTTTTTGTCTTATCTTGTTTTTGTCTTGTTTTCGTCTTGTTTTTGTCTTGTTTTTGTCTTGTTTTTGTCTTATCTTGTTTTTGTCTTGTTTTCGTCTTGTTTTTGTCTTGTTTTTGTCTTGTTTTCGTCTTGTTTTTGTCTTGTTTTTGTCTTGTTTTCGTCTTGTTTTTGTCTTGTTTTTGTCTTGTTTTTGTCTTGTTTTTGTCTTGTTTTCGTCTTGTTTTTGTCTTGTTTTTGTCTTGTTTTCGTCTTGTTTTTGTCTTGTTTTTGTCTTGTTTTTGTCTTGTTTTTGTCTTGTTTTCGTCTTGTTTTTGTCTTGTTTTTGTCTTGTTTTCGTCTTGTTTTTGTCTTGTTTTTGTCTTGTTTTTGTCTTGTTTTCGTCTTGTTTTCGTCTTGTTTTTGTCTTATCTTGTTTTTGTCTTGTTTTCGTCTTGTTTTTGTCTTGTTTTTGTCTTGTTTTTGTCTTGTTTTCGTCTTGTTTTTGTCTTGTTTTTGTCTTATCTTGTTTTTGTCTTGTTTTCGTCTTGTTTTTGTCTTGTTTTTGTCTTGTTTTTGTCTTGTTTTTGTCTTGTTTTCGTCTTGTTTTTGTCTTGTTTTTGTTTTGTTTTCGTCTTGTTTTTGTCTTGTTTTTGTCTTGTTTTCGTCTTGTTTTTGTCTTGTTTTCGTCTTGTTTTTGTCTTGTTTTTGTCTTGTTTTTGTCTTGTTTTTGTCTTATCTTGTTTTTGTCTTGTCTTCGTCTTGTTTTTGTCTTGTTTTCGTCTTGTTTTTGTCTTGTTTTTGTCTTGTTTTCGTCTTGTTTTTGTCTTGTTTTTGTTTTGTTTTTGTCTTGTTTTTGTCTTGTTTTCGTCTTGTTTTTGTCTTGTTTTTGTCTTGTTTTCGTCTTGTTTTTGTCTTGTTTTTGTCTTGTTTTTGTCTTGTTTTCGTCTTGTTTTCGTCTTGTTTTTGTCTTGTTTTTGTCTTGTTTTTGTCTTGTTTTCGTCTTGTTTTTGTCTTGTTTTTGTCTTGTTTTCGTCTTGTTTTTGTCTTGTTTTTGTCTTGTTTTTGTCTTATCTTGTTTTTGTCTTGTTTTTGTCTTGTTTTTGTCTTATCTTGTTTTTGTCTTGTTTTTGTCTTGTTTTCGTCTTGTTTTTGTCTTGTTTTTGTCTTGTTTTTGTCTTGTTTTCGTCTTGTTTTCGTCTTGTTTTTGTCTTGTTTTTGTCTTGTTTTTGTCTTGTTTTTGTCTTGTTTTCGTCTTGTTTTTGTCTTGTTTTTGTCTTGTTTTCGTCTTGTTTTTGTCTTGTTTTTGTCTTGTTTTTGTCTTGTTTTTGTCTTGTTTTCGTCTTGTTTTCGTCTTGTTTTTGTCTTGTTTTTGTCTTGTTTTTGTCTTGTTTTTGTCTTATCTTGTTTTTGTCTTGTTTTCGTCTTGTTTTTGTCTTGTTTTTGTCTTGTTTTTGTCTTGTTTTTGTCTTGTTTTCGTCTTGTTTTTGTCTTGTTTTTGTTTTGTTTTTGTCTTGTTTTTGTCTTGTTTTTGTCTTGTTTTCGTCTTGTTTTTGTCTTGTTTTCGTCTTGTTTTTGTCTTGTTTTTGTCTTGTTTTTGTCTTGTTTTTGTCTTATCTTGTTTTTGTCTTGTTTTCGTCTTGTTTTTGTCTTGTTTTTGTCTTGTTTTTGTCTTATCTTGTTTTTGTCTTGTTTTCGTCTTGTTTTTGTCTTGTTTTTGTCTTGTTTTTGTCTTATCTTGTTTTTGTCTTGTTTTCGTCTTGTTTTTGTCTTGTTTTTGTCTTGTTTTCGTCTTATCTTGTTTTTGTCTTGTTTTCGTCTTGTTTTTGTCTTGTTTTTGTCTTGTTTTCGTCTTGTTTTTGTCTTGTTTTTGTCTTGTTTTTGTCTTGTTTTCGTCTTGTTTTTGTCTTGTTTTTGTCTTGTTTTTGTCTTGTTTTTGTCTTATCTTGTTTTTGTCTTGTTTTCGTCTTGTTTTTGTCTTGTTTTTGTCTTGTTTTTGTCTTGTTTTCGTCTTGTTTTTGTCTTGTTTTTGTCGTTTTCGTCTTGTTTTCGTCTTGTTTTTGTCTTATCTTGTTTTTGTCTTGTTTTCGTCTTGTTTTTGTCTTGTTTTTGTCTTGTTTTCGTCTTGTTTTTGTCTTGTTTTTGTCTTATCTTGTTTTTGTCTTGTTTTTGTCTTGTTTTTGTCTTGTTTTCGTCTTGTTTTTGTCTTGTTTTTGTCTTGTTTTTGTCTTATCTTGTTTTTGTCTTGTTTTCGTCTTGTTTTTGTCTTGTTTTTGTCTTGTTTTTGTCTTGTTTTTGTCTTGTTTTCGTCTTGTTTTTGTCTTGTTTTTGTCTTGTTTTTGTCTTGTTTTTGTCTTGTTTTCGTCTTGTTTTTGTCTTGTTTTTGTCTTGTTTTTGTCTTGTTTTTGTCTTGTTTTTGTCTTGTTTTTGTCCTGTTTTTGTCTTGTTTTCGTCTTGTTTTCGTCTTGTTTTTGTCTTGTTTTTGTCTTGTTTTTGTCTTGTTTTTGTCTTGTTTTCGTCTTGTTTTTGTCTTGTTTTTGTTTTGTTTTTGTCTTATCTTGTTTTTGTCTAGTTTTCGTCTTGTTTTTGTCTTGTTTTTGTCTTGTTTTTGTCTTATCTTGTTTTTGTCTTGTTTTCGTCTTGTTTTTGTCTTGTTTTTGTCTTGTTTTTGTCTTGTTTTTGTCTTATCTTGTTTTTGTCTTGTTTTCGTCTTGTTTTTGTCTTGTTTTTGTCTTTTTTTTGTCTTGTTTTTGTCTTGTTTTCGTCTTGTTTTTGTCTTGTTTTTGTTTTGTTTTTGTCTTGTTTTTGTCTTGTTTTTGTCTTGTTTTCGTCTTGTTTTTGTCTTGTTTTCGTCTTGTTTTTGTCTTGTTTTTGTCTTGTTTTTGTCTTATCTTGTTTTTGTCTTGTTTTCGTCTTGTTTTTGTCTTGTTTTTGTCTTGTTTTTGTCTTATCTTGTTTTTGTCTTGTTTTTGTTTTGTTTTTGTCTTGTTTTTGTCTTGTTTTCGTCTTGTTTTTGTCTTGTTTTCGTCTTGTTTTTGTCTTGTTTTTGTCTTGTTTTTGTCTTGTTTTTGTCTTGTTTTTGTCTTGTTTTCGTCTTGTTTTTGTCTTGTTTTTGTCTTGTTTTTGTCTTGTTTTTGTCTTGTTTTCGTCTTGTTTTTGTCTTGTTTTTGTCTTGTTTTCGTCTTGTTTTTGTCTTGTTTTTGTCTTGTTTTTGTCTTGTTTTCGTCTTGTTTTTGTCTTGTTTTTGTCTTGTTTTTGTCTTGTTTTTGTCTTGTTTTTGTCTTGTTTTCGTCTTGTTTTTGTCTTGTTTTTGTCTTGTTTTTGTCTTGTTTTTGTCTTATCTTGTTTTTGTCTTGTCTTCGTCTTGTTTTTGTCTTGTTTTTGTCTTGTTTTCGTCTTGTTTTTGTCTTGTTTTTGTCTTGTTTTCGTCTTGTTTTTGTCTTGTTTTTGTCTTGTTTTTGTCTTGTTTTTGTCTTGTTTTTGTCTTGTTTTTGTCTTGTTTTCGTCTTGTTTTTGTCTTGTTTTTGTCTTGTTTTTGTCTTGTTTTCGTCTTGTTTTCGTCTTGTTTTTGTCTTATCTTGTTTTTGTCTTGTTTTCGTCTTGTTTTTGTCTTGTTTTTGTCTTGTTTTTGTCTTGTTTTCGTCTTGTTTTTGTCTTGTTTTTGTCTTATCTTGTTTTTGTCTTGTTTTCGTCTTGTTTTTGTCTTGTTTTTGTCTTGTTTTTGTCTTGTTTTTGTCTTGTTTTCGTCTTGTTTTTGTCTTGTTTTTGTTTTGTTTTCGTCTTGTTTTTGTCTTGTTTTTGTCTTGTTTTCGTCTTGTTTTTGTCTTGTTTTCGTCTTGTTTTTGTCTTGTTTTTGTCTTGTTTTTGTCTTGTTTTTGTCTTATCTTGTTTTTGTCTTGTCTTCGTCTTGTTTTTGTCTTGTTTTCGTCTTGTTTTTGTCTTGTTTTTGTCTTGTTTTCGTCTTGTTTTTGTCTTGTTTTTGTTTTGTTTTTGTCTTGTTTTTGTCTTGTTTTCGTCTTGTTTTTGTCTTGTTTTTGTCTTGTTTTCGTCTTGTTTTTGTCTTGTTTTTGTCTTGTTTTTGTCTTGTTTTCGTCTTGTTTTCGTCTTGTTTTTGTCTTGTTTTTGTCTTGTTTTTGTCTTGTTTTCGTCTTGTTTTTGTCTTGTTTTTGTCTTGTTTTCGTCTTGTTTTTGTCTTGTTTTTGTCTTGTTTTTGTCTTGTTTTTGTCTTATCTTGTTTTTGTCTTGTTTTTGTCTTGTTTTTGTCTTATCTTGTTTTTGTCTTGTTTTCGTCTTGTTTTTGTCTTGTTTTTGTCTTGTTTTCGTCTTGTTTTTGTCTTGTTTTTGTCTTGTTTTTGTCTTGTTTTCGTCTTGTTTTTGTCTTGTTTTTGTCTTGTTTTTGTCTTATCTTGTTTTTGTCTTGTTTTCGTCTTGTTTTTGTCTTGTTTTTGTCTTGTTTTTGTCTTGTTTTTGTCTTGTTTTCGTCTTGTTTTTGTCTTGTTTTTGTCGTTTTCGTCTTGTTTTCGTCTTGTTTTTGTCTTATCTTGTTTTTGTCTTGTTTTCGTCTTGTTTTTGTCTTGTTTTTGTCTTGTTTTCGTCTTGTTTTTGTCTTGTTTTTGTCTTATCTTGTTTTTGTCTTGTTTTCGTCTTGTTTTTGTCTTGTTTTTGTCTTGTTTTTGTCTTGTTTTTGTCTTGTTTTTGTCTTGTTTTCGTCTTGTTTTTGTCTTGTTTTTGTCTTGTTTTTGTCTTGTTTTTGTCTTATCTTGTTTTTGTCTTGTTTTCGTCTTGTTTTTGTCTTGTTTTTGTCTTGTTTTTGTCTTGTTTTCGTCTTGTTTTTGTCTTGTTTTTGTTTTGTTTTTGTCTTGTTTTTGTTTTGTTTTTGTCTTGTTTTCGTCTTGTTTTTGTCTTGTTTTTGTCTTATCTTGTTTTTGTCTTGTTTTCGTCTTGTTTTTGTCTTGTTTTTGTCTTGTTTTTGTCTTATCTTGTTTTTGTCTTGTTTTCGTCTTGTTTTTGTCTTGTTTTTGTCTTGTTTTTGTCTTATCTTGTTTTTGTCTTGTTTTCGTCTTGTTTTTGTCTTGTTTTTGTCTTGTTTTCGTCTTGTTTTTGTCTTGTTTTTGTCTTGTTTTCGTCTTGTTTTAGTCTTGTTTTTGTCTTGTTTTTGTCTTGTTTTTGTCTTGTTTTTGTCTTGTTTTCGTCTTGTTTTTGTCTTGTTTTTGTCTTGTTTTTGTCTTGTTTTTGTCTTATCTTGTTTTTGTCTTGTTTTCGTCTTGTTTTTGTCTTGTTTTTGTCTTGTTTTTGTCTTGTTTTCGTCTTGTTTTTGTCTTGTTTTTGTTTTGTTTTTGTCTTGTTTTTGTTTTGTTTTTGTCTTGTTTTCGTCTTGTTTTTGTCTTGTTTTTGTCTTATCTTGTTTTTGTCTTGTTTTCGTCTTGTTTTTGTCTTGTTTTTGTCTTGTTTTTGTCTTATCTTGTTTTTGTCTTGTTTTCGTCTTGTTTTTGTCTTGTTTTTGTCTTGTTTTTGTCTTATCTTGTTTTTGTCTTGTTTTCGTCTTGTTTTTGTCTTGTTTTTGTCTTGTTTTCGTCTTGTTTTTGTCTTGTTTTTGTCTTGTTTTCGTCTTGTTTTAGTCTTGTTTTTGTCTTGTTTTTGTCTTGTTTTTGTCTTGTTTTCGTCTTGTTTTTGTCTTGTTTTTGTCTTGTTTTTGTCTTGTTTTTGTCTTATCTTGTTTTTGTCTTGTTTTCGTCTTGTTTTTGTCTTGTTTTTGTCTTGTTTTCGTCTTGTTTTTGTCTTGTTTTTGTCTTGTTTTTGTCTTGTTTTCGTCTTGTTTTTGTCTTGTTTTTGTCTTGTTTTTGTCTTATCTTGTTTTTGTCTTGTTTTCGTCTTGTTTTTGTCTTGTTTTTGTCTTGTTTTTGTCTTGTTTTTGTCTTGTTTTCGTCTTGTTTTTGTCTTGTTTTTGTCGTTTTCGTCTTGTTTTCGTCTTGTTTTTGTCTTATCTTGTTTTTGTCTTGTTTTTGTCTTGTTTTTGTCTTGTTTTCGTCTTGTTTTTGTCTTGTTTTTGTCTTATCTTGTTTTTGTCTTGTTTTCGTCTTGTTTTTGTCTTGTTTTTGTCTTGTTTTTGTCTTGTTTTTGTCTTGTTTTTGTCTTGTTTTCGTCTTGTTTTTGTCTTGTTTTTGTCTTGTTTTTGTCTTGTTTTTGTCTTGTTTTCGTCTTGTTTTTGTCTTGTTTTTGTCTTGTTTTTGTCTTGTTTTTGTCTTGTTTTCGTCTTGTTTTTGTCTTGTTTTTGTTTTGTTTTTGTCTTGTTTTTGTTTTGTTTTTGTCTTGTTTTCGTCTTGTTTTTGTCTTGTTTTTGTCTTATCTTGTTTTTGTCTTGTTTTCGTCTTGTTTTTGTCTTGTTTTTGTCTTGTTTTTGTCTTATCTTGTTTTTGTCTTGTTTTCGTCTTGTTTTTGTCTTGTTTTTGTCTTGTTTTTGTCTTATCTTGTTTTTGTCTTGTTTTCGTCTTGTTTTTGTCTTGTTTTTGTCTTGTTTTCGTCTTGTTTTTGTCTTGTTTTTGTCTTGTTTTTGTCTTGTTTTTGTCTTGTTTTTGTCTTGTTTTTGTCTTGTTTTCGTCTTGTTTTTGTCTTGTTTTTGTCTTGTTTTTGTCTTGTTTTTGTCTTGTTTTTGTCTTATCTTGTTTTTGTCTTGTTTTCGTCTTGTTTTTGTCTTGTTTTTGTCTTGTTTTCGTCTTGTTTTTGTCTTGTTTTTGTTTTGTTTTCGTCTTGTTTTTGTCTTGTTTTTGTCTTGTTTTCGTCTTGTTTTTGTCTTGTTTTCGTCTTGTTTTTGTCTTGTTTTTGTCTTGTTTTTGTCTTGTTTTTGTCTTATCTTGTTTTTGTCTTGTCTTCGTCTTGTTTTTGTCTTGTTTTTGTCTTGTTTTTGTCTTATCTTGTTTTTGTCTTGTTTTCGTCTTGTTTTTGTCTTGTTTTTGTCTTGTTTTCGTCTTGTTTTTGTCTTGTTTTTGTCTTGTTTTCGTCTTGTTTTTGTCTTGTTTTTGTCTTGTTTTTGTCTTGTTTTTGTCTTGTTTTCGTCTTGTTTTTGTCTTGTTTTTGTCTTGTTTTCGTCTTGTTTTTGTCTTGTTTTTGTCTTGTTTTTGTCTTGTTTTCGTCTTGTTTTCGTCTTGTTTTTGTCTTATCTTGTTTTTGTCTTGTTTTCGTCTTGTTTTTGTCTTGTTTTTGTCTTGTTTTTGTCTTGTTTTCGTCTTGTTTTTGTCTTGTTTTTGTCTTATCTTGTTTTTGTCTTGTTTTCGTCTTGTTTTTGTCTTGTTTTTGTCTTGTTTTTGTCTTGTTTTTGTCTTGTTTTCGTCTTGTTTTTGTCTTGTTTTTGTTTTGTTTTCGTCTTGTTTTTGTCTTGTTTTTGTCTTGTTTTCGTCTTGTTTTTGTCTTGTTTTCGTCTTGTTTTTGTCTTGTTTTTGTCTTGTTTTTGTCTTGTTTTTGTCTTATCTTGTTTTTGTCTTGTCTTCGTCTTGTTTTTGTCTTGTTTTTGTCTTGTTTTTGTCTTATCTTGTTTTTGTCTTGTTTTCGTCTTGTTTTTGTCTTGTTTTTGTCTTGTTTTCGTCTTGTTTTTGTCTTGTTTTTGTCTTGTTTTCGTCTTGTTTTTGTCTTGTTTTTGTCTTGTTTTTGTCTTGTTTTTGTCTTGTTTTTGTCTTGTTTTTGTCTTGTTTTTGTCTTGTTTTCGTCTTGTTTTTGTCTTGTTTTTGTCTTGTTTTTGTCTTGTTTTTGTCTTGTTTTTGTCTTGTTTTCGTCTTGTTTTTGTCTTGTTTTTGTCTTGTTTTTGTCTTGTTTTTGTCTTATCTTGTTTTTGTCTTGTTTTCGTCTTGTTTTTGTCTTGTTTTTGTCTTATCTTGTTTTTGTCTTGTTTTCGTCTTGTTTTTGTCTTGTTTTTGTCTTGTTTTTGTCTTGTTTTTGTCTTGTTTTTGTCTTGTTTTCGTCTTGTTTTTGTCTTGTTTTTGTCTTGTTTTTGTCTTGTTTTTGTCTTATCTTGTTTTTGTCTTGTTTTCGTCTTGTTTTTGTCTTGTTTTTGTCTTGTTTTTGTCTTGTTTTTGTCTTGTTTTCGTCTTGTTTTTGTCTTGTTTTTGTTTTGTTTTTGTCTTGTTTTTGTTTTGTTTTTGTCTTGTTTTCGTCTTGTTTTTGTCTTGTTTTTGTCTTATCTTGTTTTTGTCTTGTTTTCGTCTTGTTTTTGTCTTGTTTTTGTCTTGTTTTTGTCTTATCTTGTTTTTGTCTTGTTTTCGTCTTGTTTTTGTCTTGTTTTTGTCTTGTTTTCGTCTTGTTTTTGTCTTGTTTTTGTCTTGTTTTTGTCTTATCTTGTTTTTGTCTTGTTTTCGTCTTGTTTTTGTCTTGTTTTTGTCTTGTTTTTGTCTTATCTTGTTTTTGTCTTGTTTTCGTCTTGTTTTTGTCTTGTTTTTGTCTTGTTTTCGTCTTGTTTTTGTCTTGTTTTTGTCTTGTTTTCGTCTTGTTTTTGTCTTGTTTTTGTCTTGTTTTTGTCTTGTTTTTGTCTTGTTTTTGTCTTGTTTTCGTCTTGTTTTTGTCTTGTTTTTGTCTTGTTTTTGTCTTGTTTTTGTCTTGTTTTTGTCTTGTTTTTGTCTTGTTTTTGTCTTGTTTTCGTCTTGTTTTCGTCTTGTTTTTGTCTTATCTTGTTTTTGTCTTGTTTTCGTCTTGTTTTTGTCTTGTTTTTGTCTTGTTTTCGTCTTGTTTTTGTCTTGTTTTTGTCTTATCTTGTTTTTGTCTTGTTTTCGTCTTGTTTTTGTCTTGTTTTTGTCTTGTTTTTGTCTTGTTTTTGTCTTGTTTTTGTCTTGTTTTCGTCTTGTTTTTGTCTTGTTTTTGTCTTGTTTTTGTCTTGTTTTTGTCTTATCTTGTTTTTGTCTTGTTTTCGTCTTGTTTTTGTCTTGTTTTTGTCTTGTTTTTGTCTTGTTTTTGTCTTGTTTTCGTCTTGTTTTTGTCTTGTTTTTGTTTTGTTTTTGTCTTGTTTTTGTTTTGTTTTTGTCTTGTTTTCGTCTTGTTTTTGTCTTGTTTTTGTCTTATCTTGTTTTTGTCTTGTTTTCGTCTTGTTTTTGTCTTGTTTTTGTCTTGTTTTTGTCTTATCTTGTTTTTGTCTTGTTTTCGTCTTGTTTTTGTCTTGTTTTTGTCTTGTTTTTGTCTTATCTTGTTTTTGTCTTGTTTTCGTCTTGTTTTTGTCTTGTTTTTGTCTTGTTTTCGTCTTGTTTTTGTCTTGTTTTTGTCTTGTTTTCGTCTTGTTTTTGTCTTGTTTTTGTCTTGTTTTTGTCTTGTTTTTGTCTTGTTTTTGTCTTGTTTTCGTCTTGTTTTTGTCTTGTTTTTGTCTTGTTTTTGTCTTGTTTTTGTCTTGTTTTTGTCTTGTTTTTGTCTTATCTTGTTTTTGTCTTGTTTTCGTCTTGTTTTTGTCTTGTTTTTGTCTTGTTTTTGTCTTGTTTTTGTCTTGTTTTCGTCTTGTTTTTGTCTTGTTTTTGTTTTGTTTTCGTCTTGTTTTTGTCTTGTTTTTGTCTTGTTTTCGTCTTGTTTTTGTCTTGTTTTTGTCTTGTTTTTGTCTTGTTTTTGTCTTGTTTTCGTCTTGTTTTTGTCTTGTTTTCGTCTTGTTTTTGTCTTGTTTTTGTCTTGTTTTTGTCTTGTTTTTGTCTTATCTTGTTTTTGTCTTGTCTTCGTCTTGTTTTTGTCTTGTTTTTGTCTTGTTTTTGTCTTATCTTGTTTTTGTCTTGTTTTCGTCTTGTTTTTGTCTTGTTTTTGTCTTGTTTTCGTCTTGTTTTTGTCTTGTTTTTGTCTTGTTTTCGTCTTGTTTTTGTCTTGTTTTTGTCTTGTTTTTGTCTTGTTTTTGTCTTGTTTTCGTCTTGTTTTTGTCTTGTTTTTGTCTTGTTTTCGTCTTGTTTTTGTCTTGTTTTTGTCTTGTTTTTGTCTTGTTTTCGTCTTGTTTTCGTCTTGTTTTTGTCTTGTTTTTGTCTTGTTTTCGTCTTGTTTTTGTCTTGTTTTTGTCTTGTTTTTGTCTTGTTTTCGTCTTGTTTTTGTCTTGTTTTTGTCTTATCTTGTTTTTGTCTTGTTTTCGTCTTGTTTTTGTCTTGTTTTTGTCTTGTTTTTGTCTTGTTTTTGTCTTGTTTTCGTCTTGTTTTTGTCTTGTTTTTGTTTTGTTTTCGTCTTGTTTTTGTCTTGTTTTTGTCTTGTTTTCGTCTTGTTTTTGTCTTGTTTTCGTCTTGTTTTTGTCTTGTTTTTGTCTTGTTTTTGTCTTGTTTTTGTCTTATCTTGTTTTTGTCTTGTCTTCGTCTTGTTTTTGTCTTGTTTTTGTCTTGTTTTTGTCTTATCTTGTTTTTGTCTTGTTTTCGTCTTGTTTTTGTCTTGTTTTTGTCTTGTTTTCGTCTTGTTTTTGTCTTGTTTTTGTCTTGTTTTCGTCTTGTTTTTGTCTTGTTTTTGTCTTGTTTTTGTCTTGTTTTTGTCTTGTTTTCGTCTTGTTTTTGTCTTGTTTTTGTCTTGTTTTCGTCTTGTTTTTGTCTTGTTTTTGTCTTGTTTTTGTCTTGTTTTCGTCTTGTTTTCGTCTTGTTTTTGTCTTATCTTGTTTTTGTCTTGTTTTCGTCTTGTTTTTGTCTTGTTTTTGTCTTGTTTTTGTCTTGTTTTTGTCTTATCTTGTTTTTGTCTTGTTTTCGTCTTGTTTTTGTCTTGTTTTTGTCTTGTTTTCGTCTTGTTTTTGTCTTGTTTTTGTCTTGTTTTTGTCTTGTTTTCGTCTTGTTTTTGTCTTGTTTTCGTCTTGTTTTTGTCTTGTTTTTGTCTTGTTTTCGTCTTGTTTTTGTCTTGTTTTTGTCTTGTTTTTGTCTTGTTTTTGTCTTGTTTTTGTCTTGTTTTTCTCTTATCTTGTTTTTCTCTTGTTTTTATCTTGTTTTTGTCTTGTTTTCGTCTTGTTTTTGTATTGTTTTTGTCTTGTTTTTGTCTTGTTTTCGTCTTGTTTTTGTCTTGTTTTTGTCTTATCTTGTTTTCGTCTTGTTTTTGTCTTGTTTTTGTCTTGTTTTTGTCTTGTTTTTGTCTTGTTTTCGTCTTGTTTTTGTCTTGTTTTCGTCTTGTTTTTGTCTTGTTTTTGTCTTGTTTTTGTCTTGTTTTTGTCTTGTTTTTGTCTTGTTTTTGTCTTATCTTGTTTTTGTCTTGTTTTCGTCTTGTTTTTGTCTTGTTTTTGTCTTGTTTTTGTCTTGTTTTTGTCTTATCTTGTTTTTGTCTTGTTTTCGTCTTGTTTTTGTCTTGTTTTTGTCTTGTTTTTGTCTTGTTTTTGTCTTGTTTTTGTCTTATCTTGTTTTTGTCTTGTTTTCGTCTTGTTTTTGTCTTGTTTTTGTCTTGTTTTTGTCTTGTTTTTGTCTTGTTTTTCTCTTATCTTGTTTTTGTCTTGTTTTTGTCTTATCTTGTTTTTGTCTTGTTTTCGTCTTGTTTTGTCTTGTTTTTGTCTTGTTTTCGTCTTGTTTTTGTCTTGTTTTTGTCTTGTTTTTGTCTTGTTTTCGTCTTGTTTTTGTCTTGTTTTCGTCTTGTTTTGTCTTGTTTTTGTCTTGTTTTTGTCTTGTTTTTGTTTTGTTTTTGTCTTGTTTTTGTCTTGTTTTTGTCTTGTTTTCGTCTTGTTTTTGTCTTGTTTTCGTCTTGTTTTTGTCTTGTTTTCGTCTTGTTTTTGTCTTGTTTTTGTCTTGTTTTCGTCTTGTTTTTGTCTTGTTTTTGTTTTGTTTTTGTCTTGTTTTTGTCCTGTTTTTGTCTTGTTTTCGTCTTGTTTTTCTCTTGTTTTCGTCTTGTTTTTGTCTTGTTTTTGTCTTGTTTTTGTCTTATCTTGTTTTTGTCTTGTTTTCGTCTTGTTTTTGTCTTGTTTTTGTCTTGTTTTTGTCTTATCTTGTTTTTGTCTTGTTTTCGTCTTGTTTTTGTCTTGTTTTCGTCTTGTTTTTGTCTTGTTTTTGTCTTGTTTTTGTCTTGTTTTTGTCTTGTTTTCGTCTTGTTTTTGTCTTGTTTTTGTCTTGTTTTTGTCTTATCTTGTTTTTGTCTTGTTTTCGTCTTGTTTTTGTCTTGTTTTTGTCTTGTTTTCGTCTTGTTTTTGTCTTGTTTTTGTCCTGTTTTTGTCTTGTTTTCGTCTTGTTTTCGTCTTGTTTTTGTCTTGTTTTTGTCTTGTTTTTGTCTTGTTTTTGTCTTGTTTTCGTCTTGTTTTTGTCTTGTTTTTGTTTTGTTTTTGTCTTATCTTGTTTTTGTCTTGTTTTCGTCTTGTTTTTGTCTTGTTTTTGTCTTGTTTTTGTCTTATCTTGTTTTTGTCTTGTTTTCGTCTTGTTTTTGTCTTGTTTTTGTCTTGTTTTTGTCTTGTTTTTGTCTTATCTTGTTTTTGTCTTGTTTTCGTCTTGTTTTTGTCTTGTTTTTGTCTTGTTTTTGTCTTGTTTTTGTCTTATCTTGTTTTTGTCTTGTTTTCGTCTTGTTTTTGTCTTGTTTTTGTCTTGTTTTTGTCTTATCTTGTTTTTGTCTTGTTTTTGTTTTGTTTTTGTCTTGTTTTTGTCTTGTTTTCGTCTTGTTTTTGTCTTGTTTTCGTCTTGTTTTTGTCTTGTTTTTGTCTTGTTTTTGTCTTGTTTTTGTCTTATCTTGTTTTTGTCTTGTTTTTGTCTTATCTTGTTTTTGTCTTGTTTTCGTCTTGTTTTTGTCTTGTTTTTGTCTTGTTTTTGTCTTGTTTTCGTCTTGTTTTTGTCTTGTTTTTGTCTTGTTTTTGTCTTATCTTGTTTTTGTCTTGTTTTCGTCTTGTTTTTGTCTTGTTTTCGTCTTGTTTTGTCTTGTTTTTGTCTTGTTTTTGTCTTGTTTTCGTCTTGTTTTTATCTTGTTTTTGTCTTGTTTTTGTCTTGTTTTCGTCTTGTTTTTGTCTTGTTTTTGTCTTGTTTTTGTCTTGTTTTTGTCTTGTTTTTGTCTTATCTTGTTTTTGTCTTGTTTTCGTCTTGTTTTTGTCTTGTTTTTGTCTTGTTTTTGTCTTATCTTGTTTTTGTCTTGTTTTCGTCTTGTTTTTGTCTTGTTTTCGTCTTGTTTTGTCTTGTTTTTGTCTTGTTTTTGTCTTGTTTTCGTCTTGTTTTTATCTTGTTTTTGTCTTGTTTTTGTCTTGTTTTTGTCTTGTTTTTGTCTTGTTTTTGTCTTGTTTTTGTCTTATCTTGTTTTTGTCTTGTTTTCGTCTTGTTTTTGTCTTGTTTTTGTCTTGTTTTTGTCTTATCTTGTTTTTGTCTTGTTTTCGTCTTGTTTTTGTCTTTTTTTTGTCTTGTTTTTGTCTTATCTTGTTTTTGTCTTGTTTTCGTCTTGTTTTTGTCTTGTTTTCGTCTTGTTTTGTCTTGTTTTTGTCTTGTTTTCGTCTTGTTTTTGTCTTGTTTTTGTCTTGTTTTCGTCTTGTTTTTGTCTTGTTTTCGTCTTGTTTTTGTCTTGTTTTTGTCTTGTTTTTGTCTTGTTTTTGTCTTGTTTTTGTCCTGTTTTTGTCTTGTTTTCGTCTTGTTTTCGTCTTGTTTTTGTCTTGTTTTTGTCTTGTTTTTGTCTTGTTTTTGTCTTGTTTTCGTCTTGTTTTTGTCTTGTTTTTGTTTTGTTTTTGTCTTATCTTGTTTTTGTCTTGTTTTCGTCTTGTTTTTGTCTTGTTTTTGTCTTGTTTTTGTCTTATCTTGTTTTTGTCTTGTTTTCGTCTTGTTTTTGTCTTGTTTTTGTCTTGTTTTTGTCTTGTTTTTGTCTTGTTTTCGTCTTGTTTTTGTCTTGTTTTTGTTTTGTTTTTGTCTTGTCTTTGTCTTGTTTTTGTCTTGTTTTCGTCTTGTTTTTGTCTTGTTTTCGTCTTGTTTTTGTCTTGTTTTTGTCTTGTTTTTGTCTTGTTTTTGTCTTATCTTGTTTTTGTCTTGTTTTCGTCTTGTTTTTGTCTTGTTTTCGTCTTGTTTTTGTCTTATCTTGTTTTTGTCTTGTTTTCGTCTTGTTTTTGTCTTGTTTTTGTCTTGTTTTTGTCTTGTTTTTGTCTTGTTTTCGTCTTGTTTTTGTCTTGTTTTTGTTTTGTTTTTGTCTTGTCTTTGTCTTGTTTTTGTCTTGTTTTCGTCTTGTTTTTGTCTTGTTTTCGTCTTGTTTTTGTCTTGTTTTTGTCTTGTTTTTGTCTTGTTTTTGTCTTATCTTGTTTTTGTCTTGTTTTCGTCTTGTTTTCGTCTTGTTTTTGTCTTATCTTGTTTTTGTCTTGTTTTCGTCTTGTTTTTGTCTTGTTTTTGTCTTGTTTTCGTCTTGTTTTTGTCTTGTTTTTGTCTTATCTTGTTTTTGTCTTGTTTTCGTCTTGTTTTTGTCTTGTTTTTGTCTTGTTTTTGTCTTGTTTTTGTCTTGTTTTTGTCTTGTTTTCGTCTTGTTTTTGTCTTGTTTTTGTCTTGTTTTTGTCTTGTTTTTGTCTTATCTTGTTTTTGTCTTGTTTTCGTCTTGTTTTTGTCTTGTTTTTGTCTTGTTTTTGTCTTGTTTTTGTCTTGTTTTCGTCTTGTTTTTGTCTTGTTTTTGTTTTGTTTTTGTCTTGTTTTTGTTTTGTTTTTGTCTTGTTTTCGTCTTGTTTTTGTCTTGTTTTTGTCTTATCTTGTTTTTGTCTTGTTTTCGTCTTGTTTTTGTCTTGTTTTTGTCTTGTTTTTGTCTTGTTTTTGTCTTGTTTTTGTCTTGTTTTTGTCTTGTTTTCGTCTTGTTTTCGTCTTGTTTTTGTCTTATCTTGTTTTTGTATTGTTTTCGTCTTGTTTTTGTCTTGTTTTTGTCTTGTTTTCGTCTTGTTTTTGTCTTGTTTTTGTCTTATCTTGTTTTTGTCTTGTTTTCGTCTTGTTTTTGTCTTGTTTTTGTCTTGTTTTTGTCTTGTTTTTGTCTTGTTTTTGTCTTGTTTTCGTCTTGTTTTTGTCTTGTTTTTGTCTTGTTTTCGTCTTGTTTTTGTCTTGTTTTTGTCTTGTTTTTGTCTTGTTTTTGTCTTGTTTTCGTCTTGTTTTTGTCTTGTTTTTGTCTTGTTTTCGTCTTGTTTTTGTCTTGTTTTTGTCTTGTTTTTGTCTTGTTTTCGTCTTGTTTTCGTCTTGTTTTTGTCTTATCTTGTTTTTGTCTTGTTTTCGTCTTGTTTTTGTCTTGTTTTTGTCTTGTTTTTGTCTTGTTTTTGTCTTATCTTGTTTTTGTCTTGTTTTCGTCTTGTTTTTGTCTTGTTTTTGTCTTGTTTTCGTCTTGTTTTTGTCTTGTTTTTGTCTTGTTTTTGTCTTGTTTTCGTCTTGTTTTTGTCTTGTTTTCGTCTTGTTTTTGTCTTGTTTTTGTCTTGTTTTCGTCTTGTTTTTGTCTTGTTTTTGTCTTGTTTTTGTCTTGTTTTTGTCTTGTTTTTCTCTTATCTTGTTTTTCTCTTGTTTTTCTCTTGTTTTTGTCTTGTTTTCGTCTTGTTTTTGTATTGTTTTTGTCTTGTTTTTGTCTTGTTTTCGTCTTGTTTTTGTCTTGTTTTTGTCTTATCTTGTTTTCGTCTTGTTTTTGTCTTGTTTTTGTCTTGTTTTTGTCTTGTTTTTGTCTTGTTTTCGTCTTGTTTTTGTCTTGTTTTCGTCTTGTTTTTGTCTTGTTTTTGTCTTGTTTTTGTCTTGTTTTTGTCTTGTTTTCGTCTTGTTTTTGTCTTGTTTTTGTCTTGTTTTTGTCTTGTTTTTGTCTTATCTTGTTTTTGTCTTGTTTTCGTCTTGTTTTTGTCTTGTTTTTGTCTTGTTTTTGTCTTGTTTTTGTCTTATCTTGTTTTTGTCTTGTTTTCGTCTTGTTTTTGTCTTGTTTTTGTCTTGTTTTTGTCTTGTTTTTGTCTTGTTTTTGTCTTATCTTGTTTTTGTCTTGTTTTCGTCTTGTTTTTGTCTTGTTTTTGTCTTGTTTTTGTCTTGTTTTTGTCTTGTTTTTCTCTTATCTTGTTTTTGTCTTGTTTTTGTCTTATCTTGTTTTTGTCTTGTTTTCGTCTTGTTTTTGTCTTGTTTTTGTCTTGTTTTTGTCTTGTTTTCGTCTTGTTTTTGTCTTGTTTTCGTCTTGTTTTGTCTTGTTTTTGTCTTGTTTTCGTCTTGTTTTTGTCTTGTTTTTGTCTTGTTTTTGTCTTGTTTTCGTCTTGTTTTTGTCTTGTTTTCGTCTTGTTTTGTCTTGTTTTTGTCTTGTTTTTGTCTTGTTTTTGTTTTGTTTTTGTCTTGTTTTTGTCTTGTTTTTGTCTTGTTTTCGTCTTGTTTTTGTCTTGTTTTCGTCTTGTTTTTGTCTTGTTTTTGTCTTGTTTTTGTCTTGTTTTTGTCTTGTTTTCGTCTTGTTTTTGTCTTGTTTTTGTTTTGTTTTTGTCTTGTTTTTGTCCTGTTTTTGTCTTGTTTTCGTCTTGTTTTTCTCTTGTTTTCGTCTTGTTTTTGTCTTGTTTTTGTCTTGTTTTTGTCTTATCTTGTTTTTGTCTTGTTTTCGTCTTGTTTTTGTCTTGTTTTTGTCTTGTTTTTGTCTTATCTTGTTTTTGTCTTGTTTTCGTCTTGTTTTTGTCTTGTTTTCGTCTTGTTTTTGTCTTGTTTTTGTCTTGTTTTTGTCTTGTTTTTGTCTTGTTTTTGTCTTGTTTTCGTCTTGTTTTTGTCTTGTTTTTGTCTTGTTTTTGTCTTATCTTGTTTTTGTCTTGTTTTCGTCTTGTTTTTGTCTTGTTTTTGTCTTGTTTTCGTCTTGTTTTTGTCTTGTTTTTGTCCTGTTTTTGTCTTGTTTTCGTCTTGTTTTCGTCTTGTTTTTGTCTTGTTTTTGTCTTGTTTTTGTCTTGTTTTTGTCTTGTTTTCGTCTTGTTTTTGTCTTGTTTTTGTTTTGTTTTTGTCTTATCTTGTTTTTGTCTTGTTTTCGTCTTGTTTTTGTCTTGTTTTTGTCTTGTTTTTGTCTTATCTTGTTTTTGTCTTGTTTTCGTCTTGTTTTTGTCTTGTTTTTGTCTTGTTTTTGTCTTGTTTTTGTCTTATCTTGTTTTTGTCTTGTTTTCGTCTTGTTTTTGTCTTGTTTTTGTCTTGTTTTTGTCTTGTTTTTGTCTTATCTTGTTTTTGTCTTGTTTTCGTCTTGTTTTTGTCTTGTTTTTGTCTTGTTTTTGTCTTATCTTGTTTTTGTCTTGTTTTTGTTTTGTTTTTGTCTTGTTTTTGTCTTGTTTTCGTCTTGTTTTTGTCTTGTTTTCGTCTTGTTTTTGTCTTGTTTTTGTCTTGTTTTTGTCTTGTTTTTGTCTTATCTTGTTTTTGTCTTGTTTTTGTCTTATCTTGTTTTTGTCTTGTTTTCGTCTTGTTTTTGTCTTGTTTTTGTCTTGTTTTTGTCTTGTTTTCGTCTTGTTTTTGTCTTGTTTTTGTCTTGTTTTTGTCTTATCTTGTTTTTGTCTTGTTTTCGTCTTGTTTTTGTCTTGTTTTCGTCTTGTTTTGTCTTGTTTTTGTCTTGTTTTTGTCTTGTTTTCGTCTTGTTTTTATCTTGTTTTTGTCTTGTTTTTGTCTTGTTTTCGTCTTGTTTTTGTCTTGTTTTTGTCTTGTTTTTGTCTTGTTTTTGTCTTGTTTTTGTCTTATCTTGTTTTTGTCTTGTTTTCGTCTTGTTTTTGTCTTGTTTTTGTCTTGTTTTTGTCTTATCTTGTTTTTGTCTTGTTTTCGTCTTGTTTTTGTCTTGTTTTCGTCTTGTTTTGTCTTGTTTTTGTCTTGTTTTTGTCTTGTTTTCGTCTTGTTTTTATCTTGTTTTTGTCTTGTTTTTGTCTTGTTTTTGTCTTGTTTTTGTCTTGTTTTTGTCTTGTTTTTGTCTTATCTTGTTTTTGTCTTGTTTTCGTCTTGTTTTTGTCTTGTTTTTGTCTTGTTTTTGTCTTATCTTGTTTTTGTCTTGTTTTCGTCTTGTTTTTGTCTTGTTTTTGTCTTGTTTTTGTCTTATCTTGTTTTTGTCTTGTTTTCGTCTTGTTTTTGTCTTGTTTTCGTCTTGTTTTGTCTTGTTTTTGTCTTGTTTTCGTCTTGTTTTTGTCTTGTTTTTGTCTTGTTTTCGTCTTGTTTTTGTCTTGTTTTCGTCTTGTTTTTGTCTTGTTTTTGTCTTGTTTTTGTCTTGTTTTTGTCTTGTTTTTGTCCTGTTTTTGTCTTGTTTTCGTCTTGTTTTCGTCTTGTTTTTGTCTTGTTTTTGTCTTGTTTTTGTCTTGTTTTTGTCTTGTTTTCGTCTTGTTTTTGTCTTGTTTTTGTTTTGTTTTTGTCTTATCTTGTTTTTGTCTTGTTTTCGTCTTGTTTTTGTCTTGTTTTTGTCTTGTTTTTGTCTTATCTTGTTTTTGTCTTGTTTTCGTCTTGTTTTTGTCTTGTTTTTGTCTTGTTTTTGTCTTGTTTTTGTCTTGTTTTCGTCTTGTTTTTGTCTTGTTTTTGTTTTGTTTTTGTCTTGTCTTTGTCTTGTTTTTGTCTTGTTTTCGTCTTGTTTTTGTCTTGTTTTCGTCTTGTTTTTGTCTTGTTTTTGTCTTGTTTTTGTCTTGTTTTTGTCTTATCTTGTTTTTGTCTTGTTTTCGTCTTGTTTTTGTCTTGTTTTCGTCTTGTTTTTGTCTTGTTTTTGTCTTGTTTTTGTCTTGTTTTTGTCTTGTTTTTGTCTTATCTTGTTTTTGTCTTGTTTTCGTCTTGTTTTTGTCTTGTTTTTGTCTTGTTTTTGTCTTATCTTGTTTTTGTCTTGTTTTCGTCTTGTTTTTGTCTTGTTTTCGTCTTGTTTTGTCTTGTTTTTGTCTTGTTTTTGTCTTGTTTTCGTCTTGTTTTTATCTTGTTTTTGTCTTGTTTTTGTCTTGTTTTTGTCTTGTTTTTGTCTTGTTTTTGTCTTGTTTTTGTCTTATCTTGTTTTTGTCTTGTTTTCGTCTTGTTTTTGTCTTGTTTTTGTCTTGTTTTTGTCTTATCTTGTTTTTGTCTTGTTTTCGTCTTGTTTTTGTCTTGTTTTTGTCTTGTTTTTGTCTTATCTTGTTTTTGTCTTGTTTTCGTCTTGTTTTTGTCTTGTTTTCGTCTTGTTTTGTCTTGTTTTTGTCTTGTTTTCGTCTTGTTTTTGTCTTGTTTTTGTCTTGTTTTCGTCTTGTTTTTGTCTTGTTTTCGTCTTGTTTTTGTCTTGTTTTTGTCTTGTTTTTGTCTTGTTTTTGTCTTGTTTTTGTCCTGTTTTTGTCTTGTTTTCGTCTTGTTTTCGTCTTGTTTTTGTCTTGTTTTTGTCTTGTTTTTGTCTTGTTTTTGTCTTGTTTTCGTCTTGTTTTTGTCTTGTTTTTGTTTTGTTTTTGTCTTATCTTGTTTTTGTCTTGTTTTCGTCTTGTTTTTGTCTTGTTTTTGTCTTGTTTTTGTCTTATCTTGTTTTTGTCTTGTTTTCGTCTTGTTTTTGTCTTGTTTTTGTCTTGTTTTTGTCTTGTTTTTGTCTTGTTTTCGTCTTGTTTTTGTCTTGTTTTTGTTTTGTTTTTGTCTTGTCTTTGTCTTGTTTTTGTCTTGTTTTCGTCTTGTTTTTGTCTTGTTTTCGTCTTGTTTTTGTCTTGTTTTTGTCTTGTTTTTGTCTTGTTTTTGTCTTATCTTGTTTTTGTCTTGTTTTCGTCTTGTTTTTGTCTTGTTTTCGTCTTGTTTTTGTCTTGTTTTTGTCTTGTTTTTGTCTTGTTTTTGTCTTGTTTTTGTCTTATCTTGTTTTTGTCTTGTTTTCGTCTTGTTTTTGTCTTGTTTTTGTCTTGTTTTTGTCTTGTTTTCGTCTTGTTTTTGTCTTGTTTTTGTCTTGTTTTTGTCTTGTTTTTGTCTTGTTTTCGTCTTGTTTTTGTCTTGTTTTTGTTTTGTTTTTGTCTTGTTTTTGTCTTGTTTTTGTCTTGTTTTCATCTTGTTTTTGTCTTGTTTTCGTCTTGTTTTCGTCTTGTTTTTGTCTTGTTTTTGTCTTGTTTTTGTCTTGTTTTTGTCTTATCTTGTTTTTGTCTTGTTTTCGTCTTGTTTTTGTCTTGTTTTTGTCTTGTTTTTGTCTTGTTTTTGTCTTGTTTTCGTCTTGTTTTTGTCTTGTTTTTGTCTTGTTATTGTCTTGTTTTTGTCTTGTTTTTGTCTTATCTTGTTTTTGTCTTGTTTTTGTCTTGTTTTTGTCTTGTTTTTGTCTTGTTTTTGTCTTATCTTGTTTTTGTCTTGTTTTCGTCTTGTTTTTGTCTTGTTTTTGTCTTGTTTTTGTCTTGTTTTTGTCTTGTTTTTGTCTTATCTTGTTTTTGTCTTGTTTTCGTCTTGTTTTTGTCTTGTTTTTGTCTTGTTTTTGTCTTGTTTTTGTCCTGTTTTTGTCTTGTTTTCGTCTTGTTTTTGTCTTGTTTTCGTCTTGTTTTTGTCTTGTTTTTGTCTTGTTTTTGTCTTATCTTGTTTTTGTCTTGTTTTCGTCTTGTTTTTGTCTTGTTTTCGTCTTGTTTTTGTCTTGTTTTTGTTTTGTTTTTGTCTTGTCTTTGTCTTGTTTTTGTCTTGTTTTCGTCTTGTTTTTGTCTTGTTTTCGTCTTGTTTTTGTCTTGTTTTTGTCTTGTTTTTGTCTTGTTTTTGTCTTATCTTGTTTTTGTCTTGTTTTCGTCTTGTTTTTGTCTTGTTTTCGTCTTGTTTTTGTCTTGTTTTTGTCTTGTTTTTGTCTTGTTTTTGTCTTGTTTTTGTCTTATCTTGTTTTTGTCTTGTTTTCGTCTTGTTTTTGTCTTGTTTTTGTCTTGTTTTTGTCTTGTTTTCGTCTTGTTTTTGTCTTGTTTTTGTCTTGTTTTTCTCTTATCTTGTTTTTCTCTTGTTTTTATCTTGTTTTTGTCTTGTTTTCGTCTTGTTTTTGTCTTGTTTTTGTCTTATCTTGTTTTCGTCTTGTTTTCGTCTTGTTTTTGTCTTGTTTTTGTCTTGTTTTTGTCTTGTTTTTGTCTTGTTTTTGTCTTGTTTTTGTCTTGTTTTTCTCTTATCTTGTTTTTCTCTTGTTTTTATCTTGTTTTTGTCTTGTTTTCGTCTTGTTTTTGTATTGTTTTTGTCTTGTTTTTGTCTTGTTTTCGTCTTGTTTTTGTCTTGTTTTTGTCTTATCTTGTTTTCGTCTTGTTTTTGTCTTGTTTTTGTCTTGTTTTTGTCTTGTTTTTGTCTTGTTTTCGTCTTGTTTTTGTCTTGTTTTCGTCTTGTTTTTGTCTTGTTTTTGTCTTGTTTTTGTCTTGTTTTTGTCTTGTTTTCGTCTTGTTTTTGTCTTGTTTTTGTCTTGTTTTTGTCTTGTTTTTGTCTTATCTTGTTTTTGTCTTGTTTTCGTCTTGTTTTTGTCTTGTTTTTGTCTTGTTTTTGACTTGTTTTTGTCTTATCTTGTTCTTGTCTTGTTTTCGTCTTGTTTTTGTCTTGTTTTTGTCTTGTTTTTGTCTTGTTTTTGTCTTGTTTTTGTCTTATCTTGTTTTTGTCTTGTTTTCGTCTTGTTTTTGTCTTGTTTTTGTCTTGTTTTTGTCTTGTTTTTGTCTTGTTTTTCTCTTATCTTTTTTTTGTCTTGTTTTTGTCTTATCTTGTTTTTGTCTTGTTTTCGTCTTGTTTTTGTCTTGTTTTTGTCTTGTTTTTGTCTTGTTTTCGTCTTGTTTTTGTCTTGTTTTCGTCTTGTTTTGTCTTGTTTTTGTCTTGTTTTCGTCTTGTTTTTGTCTTGTTTTCGTCTTGTTTTTGTCTTGTTTTTGTCTTGTTTTTGTCTTGTTTTTGTCTTATCTTGTTTTTGTCTTGTTTTCGTCTTGTTTTTGTCTTGTTTTCGTCTTGTTTTTGTCTTGTTTTTGTCTTGTTTTTGTCTTGTTTTTGTCTTGTTTTTGTCTTATCTTGTTTTTGTCTTGTTTTCGTCTTGTTTTTGTCTTGTTTTTGTCTTGTTTTTGTCTTGTTTTCGTCTTGTTTTTGTCTTGTTTTTGTCTTGTTTTTCTCTTATCTTGTTTTTCTCTTGTTTTTATCTTGTTTTTGTCTTGTTTTCGTCTTGTTTTTGTATTGTTTTTGTCTTGTTTTTGTCTTGTTTTCGTCTTGTTTTTGTCTTGTTTTTGTCTTATCTTGTTTTCGTCTTGTTTTTGTCTTGTTTTTGTCTTGTTTTTGTCTTGTTTTTGTCTTGTTTTTGTCTTGTTTTTGTCTTATCTTGTTTTTCTCTTGTTTTTCTCTTGTTTTTGTCTTGTTTTCGTCTTGTTTTTGTATTGTTTTTGTCTTGTTTTTGTCTTGTTTTCGTCTTGTTTTTGTCTTGTTTTCGTCTTGTTTTTGTCTTGTTTTTGTCTTGTTTTTGTCTTGTTTTTGTCTTATCTTGTTTTTGTCTTGTTTTCGTCTTGTTTTTGTCTTGTTTTCGTCTTGTTTTTGTCTTGTTTTTGTCTTGTTTTTGTCTTGTTTTTGTCTTGTTTTTGTCTTATCTTGTTTTTGTCTTGTTTTCGTCTTGTTTTTGTCTTGTTTTTGTCTTGTTTTTGTCTTGTTTTCGTCTTGTTTTTGTCTTGTTTTTGTCTTGTTTTTCTCTTATCTTGTTTTTCTCTTGTTTTTATCTTGTTTTTGTCTTGTTTTCGTCTTGTTTTTGTATTGTTTTTGTCTTGTTTTTGTCTTGTTTTCGTCTTGTTTTTGTCTTGTTTTTGTCTTATCTTGTTTTCGTCTTGTTTTTGTCTTGTTTTTGTCTTGTTTTTGTCTTGTTTTTGTCTTGTTTTTGTCTTGTTTTTGTCTTGTTTTTCTCTTATCTTGTTTTTCTCTTGTTTTTCTCTTGTTTTTGTCTTGTTTTCGTCTTGTTTTTGTATTGTTTTTGTCTTGTTTTTGTCTTGTTTTCGTCTTGTTTTTGTCTTGTTTTTGTCTTATCTTGTTTTCGTCTTGTTTTTGTCTTGTTTTTGTCTTGTTTTTGTCTTGTTTTTGTCTTGTTTTCGTCTTGTTTTTGTCTTGTTTTCGTCTTGTTTTTGTCTTGTTTTTGTCTTGTTTTTGTCTTGTTTTTGTCTTGTTTTCGTCTTGTTTTTGTCTTGTTTTTGTCTTGTTTTTGTCTTGTTTTTGTCTTATCTTGTTTTTGTCTTGTTTTCGTCTTGTTTTTGTCTTGTTTTTGTCTTGTTTTTGTCTTGTTTTTGTCTTATCTTGTTTTTGTCTTGTTTTCGTCTTGTTTTTGTCTTGTTTTTGTCTTGTTTTTGTCTTGTTTTTGTCTTGTTTTTGTCTTATCTTGTTTTTGTCTTGTTTTCGTCTTGTTTTTGTCTTGTTTTTGTCTTGTTTTTGTCTTGTTTTTGTCTTGTTTTTCTCTTATCTTGTTTTTGTCTTGTTTTTGTCTTATCTTGTTTTTGTCTTGTTTTCGTCTTGTTTTTGTCTTGTTTTTGTCTTGTTTTTGTCTTGTTTTCGTCTTGTTTTTGTCTTGTTTTCGTCTTGTTTTGTCTTGTTTTTGTCTTGTTTTCGTCTTGTTTTTGTCTTGTTTTTGTCTTGTTTTTGTCTTGTTTTCGTCTTGTTTTTGTCTTGTTTTCGTCTTGTTTTGTCTTGTTTTTGTCTTGTTTTTGTCTTGTTTTTGTTTTGTTTTTGTCTTGTTTTTGTCTTGTTTTCGTCTTGTTTTTGTCTTGTTTTTGTCTTGTTTTTGTCTTGTTTTTGTCTTATCTTGTTTTTGTCTTGTTTTCGTCTTGTTTTTGTCTTGTTTTTGTCTTGTTTTCGTCTTGTTTTTGTCTTGTTTTTGTCCTGTTTTTGTCTTGTTTTCGTCTTGTTTTCGTCTTGTTTTTGTCTTGTTTTTGTCTTGTTTTTGTCTTGTTTTTGTCTTGTTTTCGTCTTGTTTTTGTCTTGTTTTTGTTTTGTTTTTGTCTTATCTTGTTTTTGTCTTGTTTTCGTCTTGTTTTTGTCTTGTTTTTGTCTTGTTTTTGTCTTATCTTGTTTTTGTCTTGTTTTCGTCTTGTTTTTGTCTTGTTTTTGTCTTGTTTTTGTCTTGTTTTTGTCTTATCTTGTTTTTGTCTTGTTTTCGTCTTGTTTTTGTCTTGTTTTTGTCTTGTTTTTGTCTTGTTTTTGTCTTATCTTGTTTTTGTCTTGTTTTCGTCTTGTTTTTGTCTTGTTTTTGTCTTGTTTTTGTCTTATCTTGTTTTTGTCTTGTTTTTGTTTTGTTTTTGTCTTGTTTTTGTCTTGTTTTCGTCTTGTTTTTGTCTTGTTTTCGTCTTGTTTTTGTCTTGTTTTTGTCTTGTTTTTGTCTTGTTTTTGTCTTATCTTGTTTTTGTCTTGTTTTTGTCTTATCTTGTTTTTGTCTTGTTTTCGTCTTGTTTTTGTCTTGTTTTTGTCTTGTTTTTGTCTTGTTTTCGTCTTGTTTTTGTCTTGTTTTTGTCTTGTTTTTGTCTTATCTTGTTTTTGTCTTGTTTTCGTCTTGTTTTTGTCTTGTTTTCGTCTTGTTTTGTCTTGTTTTTGTCTTGTTTTTGTCTTGTTTTCGTCTTGTTTTTATCTTGTTTTTGTCTTGTTTTTGTCTTGTTTTCGTCTTGTTTTTGTCTTGTTTTTGTCTTGTTTTTGTCTTGTTTTTGTCTTGTTTTTGTCTTATCTTGTTTTTGTCTTGTTTTCGTCTTGTTTTTGTCTTGTTTTTGTCTTGTTTTTGTCTTATCTTGTTTTTGTCTTGTTTTCGTCTTGTTTTTGTCTTGTTTTCGTCTTGTTTTGTCTTGTTTTTGTCTTGTTTTTGTCTTGTTTTCGTCTTGTTTTTATCTTGTTTTTGTCTTGTTTTTGTCTTGTTTTTGTCTAGTTTTTGTCTTATCTTGTTTTTGTCTTGTTTTCGTCTTGTTTTTGTCTTGTTTTTGTCTTGTTTTTGTCTTATCTTGTTTTTGTCTTGTTTTCGTCTTGTTTTTGTCTTGTTTTCGTCTTGTTTTGTCTTGTTTTTGTCTTGTTTTCGTCTTGTTTTTGTCTTGTTTTTGTCTTGTTTTCGTCTTGTTTTTGTCTTGTTTTCGTCTTGTTTTTGTCTTGTTTTTGTCTTGTTTTTGTCTTGTTTTTGTCTTGTTTTTGTCCTGTTTTTGTCTTGTTTTCGTCTTGTTTTCGTCTTGTTTTTGTCTTGTTTTTGTCTTGTTTTTGTCTTGTTTTTGTCTTGTTTTCGTCTTGTTTTTGTCTTGTTTTTGTTTTGTTTTTGTCTTATCTTGTTTTTGTCTTGTTTTCGTCTTGTTTTTGTCTTGTTTTTGTCTTGTTTTTGTCTTATCTTGTTTTTGTCTTGTTTTCGTCTTGTTTTTGTCTTGTTTTTGTCTTGTTTTTGTCTTGTTTTTGTCTTGTTTTCGTCTTGTTTTTGTCTTGTTTTCGTCTTGTTTTTGTCTTGTTTTTGTCTTGTTTTTGTCTTGTTTTTGTCTTGTTTTTGTCTTGTTTTCGTCTTGTTTTTGTCTTGTTTTTGTCTTGTTTTTGTCTTGTTTTTGTCTTATCTTGTTTTTGTCTTGTTTTCGTCTTGTTTTTGTCTTGTTTTTGTCTTGTTTTCGTCTTGTTTTTGTCTTGTTTTTGTCCTGTTTTTGTCTTGTTTTCGTCTTGTTTTCGTCTTGTTTTTGTCTTGTTTTTGTCTTGTTTTTGTCTTGTTTTTGTCTTGTTTTCGTCTTGTTTTTGTCTTGTTTTTGTTTTGTTTTTGTCTTATCTTGTTTTTGTCTTGTTTTCGTCTTGTTTTTGTCTTGTTTTTGTCTTGTTTTTGTCTTATCTTGTTTTTGTCTTGTTTTCGTCTTGTTTTTGTCTTGTTTTTGTCTTGTTTTTGTCTTGTTTTTGTCTTATCTTGTTTTTGTCTTGTTTTCGTCTTGTTTTTGTCTTGTTTTTGTCTTGTTTTTGTCTTGTTTTTGTCTTATCTTGTTTTTGTCTTGTTTTCGTCTTGTTTTTGTCTTGTTTTTGTCTTGTTTTTGTCTTATCTTGTTTTTGTCTTGTTTTTGTTTTGTTTTTGTCTTGTTTTTGTCTTGTTTTCGTCTTGTTTTTGTCTTGTTTTCGTCTTGTTTTTGTCTTGTTTTTGTCTTGTTTTTGTCTTGTTTTTGTCTTATCTTGTTTTTGTCTTGTTTTTGTCTTATCTTGTTTTTGTCTTGTTTTCGTCTTGTTTTTGTCTTGTTTTTGTCTTGTTTTTGTCTTGTTTTCGTCTTGTTTTTGTCTTGTTTTTGTCTTGTTTTTGTCTTATCTTGTTTTTGTCTTGTTTTCGTCTTGTTTTTGTCTTGTTTTCGTCTTGTTTTGTCTTGTTTTTGTCTTGTTTTTGTCTTGTTTTCGTCTTGTTTTTATCTTGTTTTTGTCTTGTTTTTGTCTTGTTTTCGTCTTGTTTTTGTCTTGTTTTTGTCTTGTTTTTGTCTTGTTTTTGTCTTGTTTTTGTCTTATCTTGTTTTTGTCTTGTTTTCGTCTTGTTTTTGTCTTGTTTTTGTCTTGTTTTTGTCTTATCTTGTTTTTGTCTTGTTTTCGTCTTGTTTTTGTCTTGTTTTCGTCTTGTTTTGTCTTGTTTTTGTCTTGTTTTTGTCTTGTTTTCGTCTTGTTTTTATCTTGTTTTTGTCTTGTTTTTGTCTTGTTTTTGTCTTGTTTTTGTCTTATCTTGTTTTTGTCTTGTTTTCGTCTTGTTTTTGTCTTGTTTTTGTCTTGTTTTTGTCTTATCTTGTTTTTGTCTTGTTTTCGTCTTGTTTTTGTCTTGTTTTCGTCTTGTTTTGTCTTGTTTTTGTCTTGTTTTCGTCTTGTTTTTGTCTTGTTTTTGTCTTGTTTTCGTCTTGTTTTTGTCTTGTTTTCGTCTTGTTTTTGTCTTGTTTTTGTCTTGTTTTTGTCTTGTTTTTGTCTTGTTTTTGTCCTGTTTTTGTCTTGTTTTCGTCTTGTTTTCGTCTTGTTTTTGTCTTGTTTTTGTCTTGTTTTTGTCTTGTTTTTGTCTTGTTTTCGTCTTGTTTTTGTCTTGTTTTTGTTTTGTTTTTGTCTTATCTTGTTTTTGTCTTGTTTTCGTCTTGTTTTTGTCTTGTTTTTGTCTTGTTTTTGTCTTATCTTGTTTTTGTCTTGTTTTCGTCTTGTTTTTGTCTTGTTTTTGTCTTGTTTTTGTCTTCATTTTGTCTTGTTTTCGTCTTGTTTTTGTCTTGTTTTTGTTTTGTTTTTGTCTTGTCTTTGTCTTGTTTTTGTCTTGTTTTCGTCTTGTTTTTGTCTTGTTTTCGTCTTGTTTTTGTCTTGTTTTTGTCTTGTTTTTGTCTTGTTTTTGTCTTATCTTGTTTTTGTCTTGTTTTCGTCTTGTTTTTGTCTTGTTTTCGTCTTGTTTTTGTCTTGTTTTTGTCTTGTTTTTGTCTTGTTTTTGTCTTGTTTTTGTCTTATCTTGTTTTTGTCTTGTTTTCGTCTTGTTTTTGTCTTGTTTTTGTCTTGTTTTTGTCTTGTTTTTGTCTTGTTTTTGTCTTGTTTTTGTCTTATCTTGTTTTTGTCTTGTTTTCGTCTTGTTTTTGTCTTGTTTTTGTCTTGTTTTTGTCTTGTTTTCGTCTTGTTTTTGTCTTGTTTTTGTCTTGTTTTTGTCTTGTTTTTGTCTTGTTTTCGTCTTGTTTTTGTCTTGTTTTTGTTTTGTTTTTGTCTTGTTTTTGTCTTGTTTTTGTCTTGTTTTTGTCTTGTTTTCATCTTGTTTTTGTCTTGTTTTCGTCTTGTTTTCGTCTTGTTTTTGTCTTGTTTTTGTCTTGTTTTTGTCTTGTTTTTGTCTTATCTTGTTTTTGTCTTGTTTTCGTCTTGTTTTTGTCTTGTTTTTGTCTTGTTTTTGTCTTGTTTTTGTCTTGTTTTCGTCTTGTTTTTGTCTTGTTTTTGTCTTGTTTTTGTCTTGTTTTTGTCTTATCTTGTTTTTGTCTTGTTTTTGTCTTGTTTTTGTCTTGTTTTTGTCTTATCTTGTTTTTGTCTTGTTTTCGTCTTGTTTTTGTCTTGTTTTTGTCTTGTTTTTGTCTTGTTTTTGTCTTGTTTTTGTCTTGTTTTTGTCTTGTTTTTGTCTTATCTTGTTTTTGTCTTGTTTTCGTCTTGTTTTTGTCTTGTTTTTGTCTTGTTTTTGTCTTGTTTTTGTCTTGTTTTCGTCTTGTTTTTGTCTTGTTTTTGTTTTGTTTTTGTCTTGTTTTTGTCCTGTTTTTGTCTTGTTTTTGTCTTGTTTTTGTCTTATCTTGTTTTTGTCTTGTTTTCGTCTTGTTTTTGTCTTGTTTTTGTCTTGTTTTTGTCTTATCTTGTTTTTGTCTTGTTTTCGTCTTGTTTTTGTCTTGTTTTCGTCTTGTTTTTGTCTTGTTTTTGTTTTGTTTTTGTCTTGTCTTTGTCTTGTTTTTGTCTTGTTTTCGTCTTGTTTTTGTCTTGTTTTCGTCTTGTTTTTGTCTTGTTTTTGTCTTGTTTTTGTCTTGTTTTTGTCTTATCTTGTTTTTGTCTTGTTTTCGTCTTGTTTTTGTCTTGTTTTCGTCTTGTTTTTGTCTTGTTTTTGTCTTGTTTTTGTCTTGTTTTTGTCTTGTTTTTGTCTTATCTTGTTTTTGTCTTGTTTTTGTCTTGTTTTTGTCTTGTTTTTGTCTTGTTTTTGTCTTGTTTTTATCTTGTTTTTGTCTTGTTTTCGTCTTGTTTTTGTCTTGTTTTTGTTTTGTTTTTGTCTTGTTTTTGTCTTGTTTTTGTCTTGTTTTCATCTTGTTTTTGTCTTGTTTTCGTCTTGTTTTCGTCTTGTTTTTGTCTTGTTTTTGTCTTGTTTTTGTCTTGTTTTTGTCTTATCTTGTTTTTGTCTTGTTTTTGTCTTGTTTTCGTCTTGTTTTTGTCTTGTTTTTGTCTTGTTTTTGTCTTGTTTTCGTCTTGTTTTTGTCTTGTTTTTGTCTTGTTTTTGTCTTGTTTTTGTCTTATCTTGTTTTTGTCTTGTTTTTGTCTTGTTTTTGTCTTGTTTTTGTCTTGTTTTTGTCTTATCTTGTTTTTGTCTTGTTTTCGTCTTGTTTTTGTCTTGTTTTTGTCTTGTTTTTGTCTTGTTTTTGTCTTGTTTTTGTCTTGTTTTTGTCTTATCTTGTTTTTGTCTTGTTTTCGTCTTGTTTTTGTCTTGTTTTTGTCTTGTTTTTGTCTTGTTTTTGTCTTGTTTTCGTCTTGTTTTTGTCTTGTTTTTGTTTTGTTTTTGTCTTGTTTTTGTCCTGTTTTTGTCTTGTTTTCGTCTTGTTTTTGTCTTGTTTTCGTCTTGTTTTTGTCTTGTTTTTGTCTTGTTTTTGTCTTATCTTGTTTTTGTCTTGTTTTCGTCTTGTT
The DNA here is from genome assembly GCF_057628025.1 of Oncorhynchus mykiss. NCBI lineage: Eukaryota > Metazoa > Chordata > Actinopteri > Salmoniformes > Salmonidae > Oncorhynchus > Oncorhynchus mykiss. The sequence goes on from NC_143036.1 coordinate 40,748,076, forward strand.
TTTGTCTTGTTTTTGTCTTGTTTTTGTCTTATCTTGTTTTTGTCTTGTTTTCGTCTTGTTTTTGTCTTGTTTTCGTCTTGTTTTTGTCTTGTTTTTGTCTTGTTTTCGTCTTGTTTTTGTCTTGTTTTTGTCTTGTTTTTGTCTTGTTTTTGTCTTATCTTGTTTTTGTCTTGTTTTCGTCTTGTTTTTGTCTTGTTTTTGTCTTGTTTTTGTCTTGTTTTCGTCTTGTTTTTGTCTTGTTTTTGTCCTGTTTTTGTCTTGTTTTCGTCTTGTTTTCGTCTTGTTTTTGTCTTGTTTTTGTCTTGTTTTTGTCTTGTTTTTGTCTTGTTTTCGTCTTGTTTTTGTCTTGTTTTTGTCTTATCTTGTTTTTGTCTTGTTTTCGTCTTGTTTTTGTCTTGTTTTTGTCTTGTTTTTGTCTTGTTTTTGTCTTGTTTTTGTCTTGTTTTCGTCTTGTTTTTGTCTTGTTTTTGTCTTATCTTGTTTTTGTCTTGTTTTCGTCTTGTTTTTGTCTTGTTTTTGTCTTGTTTTTGTCTTGTTTTTGTCTTGTTTTCGTCTTGTTTTTGTCTTGTTTTTGTTTTGTTTTTGTCTTGTTTTTGTCTTGTTTTTGTCTTGTTTTTGTCTTGTTTTCGTCTTGTTTTTGTCTTGTTTTCGTCTTGTTTTTGTCTTGTTTTCGTCTTGTTTTTGTCTTGTTTTTGTCTTGTTTTTGTCTTATCTTGTTTTTGTCTTGTTTTCGTCTTGTTTTTGTCTTGTTTTTGTCTTGTTTTTGTCTTATCTTGTTTTTGTCTTGTTTTCGTCTTGTTTTTGTCTTGTTTTCGTCTTGTTTTTGTCTTGTTTTTGTCTTGTTTTCGTCTTGTTTTTGTCTTGTTTTTGTCTTGTTTTTGTCTTGTTTTTGTCTTGTTTTTGTCTTGTTTTTGTCTTATCTTGTTTTTGTCTTGTTTTCGTCTTGTTTTTGTCTTGTTTTTGTCTTGTTTTTGTCTTGTTTTCGTCTTGTTTTTGTCTTGTTTTTGTCCTGTTTTTGTCTTGTTTTCGTCTTGTTTTCGTCTTGTTTTTGTCTTGTTTTTGTCTTGTTTTTGTCTTGTTTTTGTCTTATCTTGTTTTTGTCTTGTTTTTGTCTTGTTTTCGTCTTGTTTTTGTCTTGTTTTTGTCTTGTTTTTGTCTTGTTTTTGTCTTGTTTTTGTCTTGTTTTTGTCTTGTTTTTGTCTTATCTTGTTTTTGTCTTGTTTTCGTCTTGTTTTTGTCTTGTTTTTGTTTTGTTTTTGTCTTGTTTTTGTCTTGTTTTTGTCTTGTTTTCGTCTTGTTTTTGTCTTGTTTTCGTCTTGTTTTTGTCTTGTTTTTGTCTTGTTTTTGTCTTGTTTTTGTCTTATCTTGTTTTTGTCTTGTTTTCGTCTTGTTTTTGTCTTGTTTTCGTCTTGTTTTTGTCTTGTTTTTGTCTTGTTTTTGTCTTGTTTTTGTCTTATCTTGTTTTTGTCTTGTTTTTGTCTTGTTTTTGTCTTGTTTTTGTCTTGTTTTCGTCTTGTTTTTGTCTTGTTTTTGTCTTGTTTTTGTCTTGTTTTTGTCTTATCTTGTTTTTGTCTTGTTTTCGTCTTGTTTTTGTCTTGTTTTTGTCTTGTTTTTGTCTTGTTTTTGTCTTGTTTTTGTCTTGTTTTCGTCTTGTTTTTGTCTTGTTTTTGTCTTGTTTTTGTCTTATCTTGTTTTTGTCTTGTTTTCGTCTTGTTTTTGTCTTGTTTTTGTCTTGTTTTTGTCTTGTTTTTGTTTTGTTTTTGTCTTGTTTTTGTCTTGTTTTTGTCTTGTTTTCGTCTTGTTTTTGTCTTGTTTTCGTCTTGTTTTTGTCTTGTTTTTGTCTTGTTTTTGTCTTGTTTTTGTCTTATCTTGTTTTTGTCTTGTTTTCGTCTTGTTTTTGTCTTGTTTTTGTCATGTTTTTGTCTTATCTTGTTTTTGTCTTGTTTTCGTCTTGTTTTTGTCTTGTTTTCGTCTTGTTTTTGTCTTGTTTTTGTCTTGTTTTTGTCTTGTTTTTGTCTTGTTTTTGTCTTGTTTTCGTCTTGTTTTTGTCTTGTTTTTGTCTTGCTTTTGTCTTGTTTTTGTCTTATCTTGTTTTTGTCTTGTTTTCGTCTTGTTTTTGTCTTGTTTTTGTCTTGTTTTCGTCTTGTTTTTGTCTTGTTTTCGTCTTGTTTTTGTCTTGTTTTTGTCTTGTTTTTGTCTTGTTTTTGTCTTGTTTTTGTCTTATCTTGTTTTTGTCTTGTTTTCGTCTTGTTTTTGTCTTGTTTTTGTCATATCTTGTTTTTGTCTTGTTTTCGTCTTGTTTTTGTCTTGTTTTTGTCTTGTTTTTGTCTAGTTTTTGTCTTGTTTTTGTCTTATCTTGTTTTTGTCTTGTTTTCGTCTTGTTTTTGTCTTGTTTTTGTCTTGTTTTTGTCTTGTTTTTGTCTTGTTTTTGTCTTGTTTTCGTCTTGTTTTTGTCTTGTTTTTGTTTTGTTTTTGTCTTGTTTTTGTCTTGTTTTTGTCTTGTTTTCGTCTTGTTTTTGTCTTGTTTTCGTCTTGTTTTTGTCTTGTTTTTGTCTTGTTTTTGTCTTGTTTTTGTCTTGTTTTTGTCTTATCTTGTTTTTGTCTTGTTTTCGTCTTGTTTTTGTCTTGTTTTTGTCTTGTTTTTGTCTTGTTTTCGTCTTGTTTTTGTCTTGTTTTTGTCTTGTTTTTGTCTTATCTTGTTTTTGTCTTGTTTTCGTCTTGTTTTTGTCTTGTTTTTGTCTTGTTTTTGTCTTGTTTTTGTCTTGTTTTTGTCTTGTTTTTGTCTTGTTTTCGTCTTGTTTTTGTCTTGTTTTTGTCTTGTTTTTGTCTTGTTTTTGTCTTATCTTGTTTTTGTCTTGTTTTCGTCTTGTTTTTGTCTTGTTTTTGTCTTGTTTTTGTCTTATCTTGTTTTTGTCTTGTTTTCGTCTTGTTTTTGTCTTGTTTTTGTCTTGTTTTCGTCTTGTTTTTGTCTTGTTTTTGTCTTGTTTTTGTCTTATCTTGTTTTTGTCTTGTTTTCGTCTTGTTTTTGTCTTGTTTTTGTCTTGTTTTCGTCTTGTTTTTGTCTTGTTTTTGTCCTGTTTTTGTCTTGTTTTCGTCTTGTTTTCGTCTTGTTTTTGTCTTGTTTTTGTCTTGTTTTTGTCTTGTTTTCGTCTTGTTTTTGTCTTGTTTTTGTTTTGTTTTTGTCTTATCTTGTTTTTGTCTTGTTTTCGTCTTGTTTTTGTCTTGTTTTTGTCTTGTTTTTGTCTTATCTTGTTTTTGTCTTGTTTTCGTCTTGTTTTCGTCTTGTTTTTGTCTTGTTTTCGTCTTGTTTTTGTCTTGTTTTTGTTTTGTTTTTGTCTTGTTTTTGTCTTGTTTTTGTCTTGTTTTCATCTTGTTTTTGTCTTGTTTTCGTCTTGTTTTTGTCTTGTTTTTGTCTTGTTTTTGTCTTGTTTTTGTCTTATCTTGTTTTTGTCTTGTTTTCGTCTTGTTTTTGTCTTGTTTTTGTCTTGTTTTTGTCTTGTTTTTGTCTTGTTTTCGTCTTGTTTTTGTCTTGTTTTTGTCTTGTTTTTGTCTTGTTTTCGTCTTGTTTTTGTCTTGTTTTTGTCTTGTTTTTGTCTTGTTTTTGTCTTGTTTTCGTCTTGTTTTTGTCTTGTTTTTGTCTTGTTTTTGTCTTATCTTGTTTTTGTCTTGTTTTTGTCTTGTTTTTGTCTTGTTTTTGTCTTGTTTTTGTCTTGTTTTTGTCTTGTTTTTGTCTTGTTTTCGTCTTGTTTTTGTCTTGTTTTTGTCTTGTTTTTGTCTTGTTTTTGTCTTGTTTTTGTCCTGTTTTTGTCTTGTTTTCGTCTTGTTTTTGTCTTGTTTTCGTCTTGTTTTTGTCTTGTTTTTGTCTTGTTTTTGTCTTATCTTGTTTTTGTCTTGTTTTCGTCTTGTTTTTGTCTTGTTTTTGTCTTGTTTTTGTCTTATCTTGTTTTTGTCTTGTTTTCGTCTTGTTTTTGTCTTGTTTTCGTCTTGTTTTTGTCTTGTTTTTGTCTTGTTTTTGTCTTGTTTTTGTTTTGTTTTTGTCTTGTTTTTGTCTTGTTTTTGTCTTGTTTTCGTCTTGTTTTTGTCTTGTTTTCGTCTTGTTTTTGTCTTGTTTTTGTCTTGTTTTTGTCTTGTTTTTGTCTTATCTTGTTTTTGTCTTGTTTTCGTCTTGTTTTTGTCTTGTTTTTGTCTTGTTTTTGTCTTATCTTGTTTTTGTCTTGTTTTTGTCTTGTTTTTGTCTTGTTTTTGTCTTGTTTTTGTCTTGTTTTCGTCTTGTTTTTGTCTTGTTTTTGTCTTGTTTTCGTCTTGTTTTTGTCTTGTTTTTGTCTTGTTTTTGTCTTATCTTGTTTTTGTCTTGTTTTCGTCTTGTTTTTGTCTTGTTTTCGTCTTGTTTTTGTCTTGTTTTTGTCTTGTTTTTGTCTTGTTTTTGTTTTGTTTTTGTCTTGTTTTTGTCTTGTTTTTGTCTTGTTTTCGTCTTGTTTTTGTCTTGTTTTCGTCTTGTTTTTGTCTTGTTTTTGTCTTGTTTTTGTCTTGTTTTTGTCTTATCTTGTTTTTGTCTTATCTTGTTTTTGTCTTGTTTTTGTCTTGTTTTTGTCTTATCTTGTTTTTGTCTTGTTTTTGTCTTGTTTTTGTCTTGTTTTTGTCTTGTTTTTGTCTTATCTTGTTTTTGTCTTGTTTTTGTCTTATCTTGTTTTTGTCTTGTTTTCGTCTTGTTTTCGTCTTGTTTTTGTCTTGTTTTTGTCTTGTTTTTGTCTTGTTTTTGTCTTATCTTGTTTTTGTCTTGTTTTCGTCTTGTTTTTGTCTTGTTTTTGTCTTGTTTTTGTCTTGTTTTTGTCTTGTTTTTGTCTTGTTTTCGTCTTGTTTTTGTCTTGTTTTTGTTTTGTTTTTGTCTTGTTTTTGTCTTGTTTTTGTCTTGTTTTCGTCTTGTTTTTGTCTTGTTTTCGTCTTGTTTTTGTCTTGTTTTTGTCTTGTTTTTGTCTTGTTTTTGTCTTGTTTTTGTCTTATCTTGTTTTTGTCTTGTTTTCGTCTTGTTTTTGTCTTGTTTTTGTCTTGTTTTTGTCTTGTTTTCGTCTTGTTTTTGTCTTGTTTTTGTCTTGTTTTTGTCTTATCTTGTTTTTGTCTTGTTTTCGTCTTGTTTTTGTCTTGTTTTTGTCTTGTTTTTGTCTTGTTTTTGTCTTGTTTTTGTCTTGTTTTTGTCTTGTTTTCGTCTTGTTTTTGTCTTGTTTTTGTCTTGTTTTTGTCTTGTTTTTGTCTTATCTTGTTTTTGTCTTGTTTTCGTCTTGTTTTTGTCTTGTTTTTGTCTTGTTTTTGTCTTATCTTGTTTTTGTCTTGTTTTCGTCTTGTTTTTGTCTTGTTTTTGTCTTGTTTTCGTCTTGTTTTTGTCTTGTTTTTGTCTTGTTTTTGTCTTATCTTGTTTTTGTCTTGTTTTCGTCTTGTTTTTGTCTTGTTTTTGTCTTGTTTTCGTCTTGTTTTTGTCTTGTTTTTGTCCTGTTTTTGTCTTGTTTTCGTCTTGTTTTCGTCTTGTTTTTGTCTTGTTTTTGTCTTGTTTTTGTCTTGTTTTCGTCTTGTTTTTGTCTTGTTTTTGTTTTGTTTTTGTCTTATCTTGTTTTTGTCTTGTTTTCGTCTTGTTTTTGTCTTGTTTTTGTCTTGTTTTTGTCTTATCTTGTTTTTGTCTTGTTTTCGTCTTGTTTTCGTCTTGTTTTTGTCTTGTTTTCGTCTTGTTTTTGTCTTGTTTTTGTTTTGTTTTTGTCTTGTTTTTGTCTTGTTTTTGTCTTGTTTTCATCTTGTTTTTGTCTTGTTTTCGTCTTGTTTTTGTCTTGTTTTTGTCTTGTTTTTGTCTTGTTTTTGTCTTATCTTGTTTTTGTCTTGTTTTCGTCTTGTTTTTGTCTTGTTTTTGTCTTGTTTTTGTCTTGTTTTTGTCTTGTTTTCGTCTTGTTTTTGTCTTGTTTTTGTCTTGTTTTTGTCTTGTTTTCGTCTTGTTTTTGTCTTGTTTTTGTCTTGTTTTTGTCTTGTTTTTGTCTTGTTTTCGTCTTGTTTTTGTCTTGTTTTTGTCTTGTTTTTGTCTTGTTTTTGTCTTATCTTGTTTTTGTCTTGTTTTCGTCTTGTTTTTGTCTTGTTTTTGTCTTGTTTTTGTCTTGTTTTTGTCTTGTTTTTGTCTTGTTTTCGTCTTGTTTTTGTCTTGTTTTTGTCTTGTTTTTGTCTTGTTTTTGTCTTGTTTTTGTCCTGTTTTTGTCTTGTTTTCGTCTTGTTTTTGTCTTGTTTTCGTCTTGTTTTTGTCTTGTTTTTGTCTTGTTTTTGTCTTATCTTGTTTTTGTCTTGTTTTCGTCTTGTTTTTGTCTTGTTTTTGTCTTGTTTTTGTCTTATCTTGTTTTTGTCTTGTTTTCGTCTTGTTTTTGTCTTGTTTTCGTCTTGTTTTTGTCTTGTTTTTGTCTTGTTTTTGTCTTGTTTTTGTTTTGTTTTTGTCTTGTTTTTGTCTTGTTTTTGTCTTGTTTTCGTCTTGTTTTTGTCTTGTTTTCGTCTTGTTTTTGTCTTGTTTTTGTCTTGTTTTTGTCTTGTTTTTGTCTTATCTTGTTTTTGTCTTGTTTTCGTCTTGTTTTTGTCTTGTTTTTGTCTTGTTTTTGTCTTATCTTGTTTTTGTCTTGTTTTTGTCTTGTTTTTGTCTTGTTTTTGTCTTGTTTTTGTCTTGTTTTCGTCTTGTTTTTGTCTTGTTTTTGTCTTGTTTTCGTCTTGTTTTTGTCTTGTTTTTGTCTTGTTTTTGTCTTATCTTGTTTTTGTCTTGTTTTCGTCTTGTTTTTGTCTTGTTTTCGTCTTGTTTTTGTCTTGTTTTTGTCTTGTTTTTGTCTTGTTTTTGTTTTGTTTTTGTCTTGTTTTTGTCTTGTTTTAGTCTTGTTTTCGTCTTGTTTTTGTCTTGTTTTCGTCTTGTTTTTGTCTTGTTTTTGTCTTGTTTTTGTCTTGTTTTTGTCTTGTTTTTGTCTTGTTTTCGTCTTGTTTTTGTCTTGTTTTTGTCTTGTTTTTGTATTATCTTGTTTTTGTCTTGTTTTTGTCTTGTTTTTGTCTTGTTTTTGTCTTGTTTTTGTCTTGTTTTTGTCTTATCTTGTTTTTGTCTTGTTTTTGTCTTATCTTGTTTTTGTCTTGTTTTCGTCTTGTTTTCGTCTTGTTTTTGTCTTGTTTTTGTCTTGTTTTTGTCTTGTTTTTGTCTTATCTTGTTTTTGTCTTGTTTTCGTCTTGTTTTTGTCTTGTTTTTGTCTTGTTTTTGTCTTGTTTTTGTCTTGTTTTTGTCTTGTTTTCGTCTTGTTTTTGTCTTGTTTTTGTTTTGTTTTTGTCTTGTTTTTGTCTTGTTTTTGTCTTGTTTTCGTCTTGTTTTTGTCTTGTTTTCGTCTTGTTTTTGTCTTGTTTTTGTCTTGTTTTTGTCTTGTTTTTGTCTTATCTTGTTTTTGTCTTGTTTTCGTCTTGTTTTTGTCTTGTTTTTGTCTTGTTTTTGTCTTATCTTGTTTTTGTCTTGTTTTCGTCTTGTTTTTGTCTTGTTTTTGTCTTGTTTTTGTCTTGTTTTTGTCTTGTTTTTGTCTTGTTTTTGTCTTGTTTTTGTCTTGTTTTCGTCTTGTTTTTGTCTTATCTTGTTTTTGTCTTGTTTTCGTCTTGTTTTTGTCTTGTTTTTGTCTTATCTTGTTTTTGTCCTGTTTTCGTCTTGTTTTTGTCTTGTTTTTGTCTTGTTTTCGTCTTGTTTTTGTCTTGTTTTTGTCTTATCTTGTTTTTGTCTTGTTTTCGTCTTGTTTTTGTCTTGTTTTTGTCTTGTTTTTGTCTTGTTTTCGTCTTGTTTTTGTCTTGTTTTTGTCTTGTTTTTGTCTTGTTTTTGTCTTATCTTGTTTTTGTCTTGTTTTCGTCTTGTTTTTGTCTTGTTTTTGTCTTGTTTTTGTCTTGTTTTTGTCTTGTTTTTGTCTTGTTTTTGTCTTGTTTTTGTCTTGTTTTTGTCTTGTTTTTGTCTTATCTTGTTTTTGTCTTGTTTTTGTCTTATCTTGTTTTTGTCTTGTTTTCGTCTTGTTTTTGTCTTGTTTTTGTCTTGTTTTTGTCTTGTTTTTGTCTTATCTTGTTTTTGTCTTGTTTTCGTCTTGTTTTTGTCTTGTTTTTGTCTTGTTTTTGTCTTGTTTTTGTCTTGTTTTTGTCTTGTTTTCGTCTTGTTTTTGTCTTGTTTTTGTCTTGTTTTTGTCTTATCTTGTTTTTGTCCTGTTTTCGTCTTGTTTTTGTCTTGTTTTTGTCTTGTTTTCGTCTTGTTTTTGTCTTGTTTTTGTCTTATCTTGTTTTTGTCTTGTTTTCGTCTTGTTTTTGTCTTGTTTTTGTCTTGTTTTTGTCTTGTTTTCGTCTTGTTTTTGTCTTGTTTTTGTCTTGTTTTTGTCTTATCTTGTTTTTGTCTTGTTTTCGTCTTGTTTTTGTCTTGTTTTTGTCTTGTTTTTGTCTTGTTTTTGTCTTGTTTTTGTCCTGTTTTTGTCTTGTTTTCGTCTTGTTTTTGTCTTGTTTTCGTCTTGTTTTTGTCTTGTTTTTGTCTTGTTTTTGTCTTATCTTGTTTTTGTCTTGTTTTCGTCTTGTTTTTGTCTTGTTTTTGTCTTGTTTTTGTCTTATCTTGTTTTTGTCTTGTTTTCGTCTTGTTTTTGTCTTGTTTTCGTCTTGTTTTTGTCTTGTTTTTGTCTTGTTTTTGTCTTGTTTTTGTTTTGTTTTTGTCTTGTTTTTGTCTTGTTTTTGTCTTGTTTTCGTCTTGTTTTTGTCTTGTTTTCGTCTTGTTTTTGTCTTGTTTTTGTCTTGTTTTTGTCTTGTTTTTGTCTTATCTTGTTTTTGTCTTGTTTTCGTCTTGTTTTTGTCTTGTTTTTGTCTTGTTTTTGTCTTATCTTGTTTTTGTCTTGTTTTTGTCTTGTTTTCGTCTTGTTTTTGTCTTGTTTTTGTCTTGTTTTTGTCTTATCTTGTTTTTGTCTTGTTTTTGTCTTATCTTGTTTTTGTCTTGTTTTCGTCTTGTTTTTGTCTTGTTTTTGTCTTGTTTTTGTCTTATCTTGTTTTTGTCTTGTTTTCGTCTTGTTTTCGTCTTGTTTTTGTCTTGTTTTTGTCTTGTTTTTGTCTTGTTTTTGTCTTATCTTGTTTTTGTCTTGTTTTCGTCTTGTTTTTGTCTTGTTTTTGTCTTGTTTTTGTCTTGTTTTTGTCTTGTTTTCGTCTTGTTTTTGTCTTGTTTTTGTTTTGTTTTTGTCTTGTTTTTGTCTTGTTTTTGTCTTGTTTTCGTCTTGTTTTTGTCTTGTTTTCGTCTTGTTTTTGTCTTGTTTTTGTCTTGTTTTTGTCTTGTTTTTGTCTTATCTTGTTTTTGTCTTGTTTTCGTCTTGTTTTTGTCTTGTTTTTGTCTTGTTTTTGTCTTATCTTGTTTTTGTCTTGTTTTCGTCTTGTTTTTGTCTTGTTTTTGTCTTGTTTTCGTCTTGTTTTTGTCTTGTTTTTGTCTTGTTTTTGTCTTGTTTTTGTCTTGTTTTTGTCTTATCTTGTTTTTGTCTTGTTTTCGTCTTGTTTTTGTCTTGTTTTTGTCTTATCTTGTTTTTGTCCTGTTTTCGTCTTGTTTTTGTCTTGTTTTTGTCTTGTTTTCGTCTTGTTTTTGTCTTGTTTTTGTCTTATCTTGTTTTTGTCTTGTTTTCGTCTTGTTTTTGTCTTGTTTTTGTCTTGTTTTTGTCTTGTTTTCGTCTTGTTTTTGTCTTGTTTTTGTCTTGTTTTTGTCTTGTTTTTGTCTTATCTTGTTTTTGTCTTGTTTTCGTCTTGTTTTTGTCTTGTTTTTGTCTTGTTTTTGTCTTGTTTTTGTCTTGTTTTCGTCTTGTTTTTGTCTTGTTTTTGTCTTGTTTTTGTCTTGTTTTTGTCTTGTTTTCGTCTTGTTTTTGTCTTGTTTTTGTCTTGTTTTTGTCTTATCTTGTTTTTGTCTTGTTTTCGTCTTGTTTTTGTCTTGTTTTTGTCTTGTTTTTGTCTTATCTTGTTTTTGTCTTGTTTTCGTCTTGTTTTTGTCTTGTTTTCGTCTTGTTTTTGTCTTGTTTTTGTCTTGTTTTTGTCTTGTTTTCGTCTTGTTTTTGTCTTGTTTTTGTCTTGTTTTTGTCTTGTTTTTGTCTTGTTTTTGTCTTGTTTTTGTCCTGTTTTTGTCTTGTTTTCGTCTTGTTTTCGTCTTGTTTTTGTCTTGTTTTTGTCTTGTTTTTGTCTTGTTTTCGTCTTGTTTTTGTCTTGTTTTTGTTTTGTTTTTGTCTTATCTTGTTTTTGTCTAGTTTTCGTCTTGTTTTTGTCTTGTTTTTGTCTTGTTTTTGTCTTGTTTTTGTCTTGTTTTTGTCTTGTTTTTGTCCTGTTTTTGTCTTGTTTTCGTCTTGTTTTCGTCTTGTTTTTGTCTTGTTTTTGTCTTGTTTTTGTCTTGTTTTCGTCTTGTTTTTGTCTTGTTTTTGTTTTGTTTTTGTCTTATCTTGTTTTTGTCTAGTTTTCGTCTTGTTTTTGTCTTGTTTTTGTCTTGTTTTTGTCTTATCTTGTTTTTGTCTAGTTTTCGTCTTGTTTTTGTCTTGTTTTTGTCTTGTTTTTGTCTTGTCTTGTTTTTGTCTTGTTTTTGTCTTGTTTTTGTCTTGTTTTTGTCTTGTTTTTGTCTTATCTTGTTTTTGTCTTGTTTTCGTCTTGTTTTTGTCTTGTTTTTGTCTTGTTTTTGTCTTGTTTTTGTCTTGTTTTCGTCTTGTTTTTGTCTTGTTTTTGTCTTGTTTTCGTCTTGTTTTTGTCTTGTTTTTGTCTTGTTTTTGTCTTGTTTTTGTCTTGTTTTTGTCTTGTTTTCGTCTTGTTTTTGTCTTGTTTTTGTCTTGTTTTTGTCTTGTTTTTGTCTTGTTTTCGTCTTGTTTTTGTCTTGTTTTTGTCTTGTTTTCGTCTTGTTTTCGTCTTGTTTTTGTCTTGTTTTTGTCTTGTTTTTGTCTTATCTTGTTTTTGTCTTGTTTTCGTCTTGTTTTTGTCTTGTTTTTGTCTTGTTTTTGTCTTATCTTGTTTTTGTCTTGTTTTCGTCTTGTTTTTGTCTTGTTTTTGTCTTGTTTTCGTCTTGTTTTTGTCTTGTTTTTGTCTTGTTTTTGTCTTGTTTTCGTCTTGTTTTTGTCTTGTTTTTGTCTTGTTTTTGTCTTGTTTTTGTCTTATCTTGTTTTTGTCTTGTTTTCGTCTTGTTTTTGTCTTGTTTTTGTCTTGTTTTTGTCTTGTTTTTGTCTTGTTTTCGTCTTGTTTTTGTCTTGTTTTTGTCGTTTTCGTCTTGTTTTCGTCTTGTTTTTGTCTTATCTTGTTTTTGTCTTGTTTTCGTCTTGTTTTTGTCTTGTTTTTGTCTTGTTTTCGTCTTGTTTTTGTCTTGTTTTTGTCTTATCTTGTTTTTGTCTTGTTTTCGTCTTGTTTTTGTCTTGTTTTTGTCTTGTTTTTGTCTTGTTTTTGTCTTGTTTTTGTCTTGTTTTCGTCTTGTTTTTGTCTTGTTTTTGTCTTGTTTTCGTCTTGTTTTTGTCTTGTTTTTGTCTTGTTTTCGTCTTGTTTTTGTCTTGTTTTCGTCTTGTTTTTGTCTTGTTTTTGTCTTGTTTTCGTCTTGTTTTTGTCTTGTTTTTGTCTTGTTTTTGTCTTGTTTTTGTCTTGTTTTCGTCTTGTTTTTGTCTTGTTTTTGTCTTGTTTTTGTCTTGTTTTTGTCTTGTTTTCGTCTTGTTTTCGTCTTGTTTTTGTCTTGTTTTTGTCTTGTTTTTGTCTTGTTTTTGTCTTGTTTTCGTCTTGTTTTTGTCTTGTTTTTGTCTTGTTTTTGTCTTGTTTTCGTCTTGTTTTTGTCTTGTTTTTGTTTTGTTTTCGTCTTGTTTTTGTCTTGTTTTTGTCTTGTTTTCGTCTTGTTTTTGTCTTGTTTTCGTCTTGTTTTTGTCTTGTTTTTGTCTTGTTTTTGTCTTGTTTTTGTCTTATCTTGTTTTTGTCTTGTCTTCGTCTTGTTTTTGTCTTGTTTTTGTCTTGTTTTTGTCTTATCTTGTTTTTGTCTTGTTTTCGTCTTGTTTTTGTCTTGTTTTTGTCTTGTTTTCGTCTTGTTTTTGTCTTGTTTTTGTCTTGTTTTCGTCTTGTTTTTGTCTTGTTTTTGTCTTGTTTTTGTCTTGTTTTTGTCTTGTTTTCGTCTTGTTTTTGTCTTGTTTTTGTCTTGTTTTCGTCTTGTTTTCGTCTTGTTTTTGTCTTGTTTTTGTCTTGTTTTTGTCTTGTTTTCGTCTTGTTTTTGTCTTGTTTTTGTCTTATCTTGTTTTTGTCTTGTTTTCGTCTTGTTTTTGTCTTGTTTTTGTCTTGTTTTTGTCTTGTTTTTGTCTTGTTTTCGTCTTGTTTTTGTCTTGTTTTTGTTTTGTTTTCGTCTTGTTTTTGTCTTGTTTTTGTCTTGTTTTTGTCTTGTTTTTGTCTTATCTTGTTTTTGTCTTGTCTTCGTCTTGTTTTTGTCTTGTTTTTGTCTTGTTTTCGTCTTGTTTTTGTCTTGTTTTTGTCTTGTTTTTGTCTTGTTTTTGTCTTATCTTGTTTTTGTCTTGTCTTCGTCTTGTTTTTGTCTTGTTTTTGTCTTGTTTTTGTCTTATCTTGTTTTTGTCTTGTTTTCGTCTTGTTTTTGTCTTGTTTTTGTCTTGTTTTCGTCTTGTTTTTGTCTTGTTTTTGTCTTGTTTTCGTCTTGTTTTTGTCTTGTTTTTGTCTTGTTTTTGTCTTGTTTTTGTCTTGTTTTCGTCTTGTTTTTGTCTTGTTTTTGTCTTGTTTTCGTCTTGTTTTTGTCTTGTTTTTGTCTTGTTTTTGTCTTGTTTTCGTCTTGTTTTCGTCTTGTTTTTGTCTTATCTTGTTTTTGTCTTGTTTTCGTCTTGTTTTTGTCTTGTTTTTGTCTTGTTTTTGTCTTGTTTTTGTCTTATCTTGTTTTTGTCTTGTTTTCGTCTTGTTTTTGTCTTGTTTTTGTCTTGTTTTTGTCTTGTTTTTGTCTTGTTTTTGTCTTGTTTTTGTCTTGTTTTTGTCTTGTTTTCGTCTTGTTTTCGTCTTGTTTTTGTCTTGTTTTTGTCTTGTTTTTGTCTTGTTTTCGTCTTGTTTTTGTCTTGTTTTTGTCTTGTTTTCGTCTTGTTTTTGTCTTGTTTTTGTCTTGTTTTTCTCTTATCTTGTTTTTGTCTTGTTTTTATCTTGTTTTTGTCTTGTTTTCGTCTTGTTTTTGTATTGTTTTTGTCTTGTTTTTGTCTTGTTTTCGTCTTGTTTTTGTCTTGTTTTTGTCTTATCTTGTTTTCGTCTTGTTTTTGTCTTGTTTTTGTCTTGTTTTTGTCTTGTTTTTGTCTTGTTTTCGTCTTGTTTTTGTCTTGTTTTCGTCTTGTTTTTGTCTTGTTTTTGTCTTGTTTTTGTCTTATCTTGTTTTTGTCTTGTTTTCGTCTTGTTTTTGTCTTGTTTTTGTCTTGTTTTTGTCTTGTTTTTGTCTTATCTTGTTTTTGTCTTGTTTTCGTCTTGTTTTTGTCTTGTTTTTGTATTGTTTTTGTCTTGTTTTTGTCTTGTTTTTGTCTTATCTTGTTTTTGTCTTGTTTTCGTCTTGTTTTTGTCTTGTTTTTGTCTTGTTTTTGTCTTGTTTTTGTCTTGTTTTTCTCTTATCTTGTTTTTGTCTTGTTTTTGTCTTATCTTGTTTTTGTCTTGTTTTCGTCTTGTTTTTGTCTTGTTTTTGTCTTGTTTTTGTCTTGTTTTCGTCTTGTTTTTGTCTTGTTTTTGTCTTGTTTTTGTCTTGTTTTCATCTTGTTTTTGTCTTGTTTTCGTCTTGTTTTGTCTTGTTTTTGTCTTGTTTTCGTCTTGTTTTTGTCTTGTTTTTGTCTTGTTTTTGTCTTGTTTTCGTCTTGTTTTTGTCTTGTTTTCGTCTTGTTTTGTCTTGTTTTTGTCTTGTTTTTGTCTTGTTTTTGTTTTGTTTTTGTCTTGTTTTTGTCTTGTTTTTGTATTGTTTTCGTCTTGTTTTTGTCTTGTTTTCGTCTTGTTTTTGTCTTGTTTTTGTCTTGTTTTTGTCTTGTTTTTGTCTTGTTTTCGTCTTGTTTTTGTCTTGTTTTTGTTTTGTTTTTGTCTTGTTTTTGTCCTGTTTTTGTCTTGTTTTCGTCTTGTTTTTGTCTTGTTTTCGTCTTGTTTTTGTCTTGTTTTTGTCTTGTTTTTGTCTTATCTTGTTTTTGTCTTGTTTTCGTCTTGTTTTTGTCTTGTTTTTGTCTTGTTTTTGTCTTATCTTGTTTTTGTCTTGTTTTCGTCTTGTTTTTGTCTTGTTTTCGTCTTGTTTTTGTCTTGTTTTTGTCTTGTTTTTGTCTTGTTTTTGTCTTGTTTTCGTCTTGTTTTTGTCTTGTTTTTGTCTTGTTTTTGTCTTGTTTTTGTCTTATCTTGTTTTTGTCTTGTTTTCGTCTTGTTTTTGTCTTGTTTTTGTCTTGTTTTCGTCTTGTTTTCGTCTTGTTTTTGTCTTGTTTTTGTCTTGTTTTTGTCTTGTTTTCGTCTTGTTTTTGTCTTGTTTTTGTCTTGTTTTCGTCTTGTTTTTGTCTTGTTTTTGTCTTGTTTTTCTCTTATCTTGTTTTTGTCTTGTTTTTATCTTGTTTTTGTCTTGTTTTCGTCTTGTTTTTGTATTGTTTTTGTCTTGTTTTTGTCTTGTTTTCGTCTTGTTTTTGTCTTGTTTTTGTCTTATCTTGTTTTCGTCTTGTTTTTGTCTTGTTTTTGTCTTGTTTTTGTCTTGTTTTTGTCTTGTTTTCGTCTTGTTTTTGTCTTGTTTTCGTCTTGTTTTTGTCTTGTTTTTGTCTTGTTTTTGTCTTATCTTGTTTTTGTCTTGTTTTCGTCTTGTTTTTGTCTTGTTTTTGTCTTGTTTTTGTCTTGTTTTTGTCTTATCTTGTTTTTGTCTTGTTTTCGTCTTGTTTTTGTCTTGTTTTTGTATTGTTTTTGTCTTGTTTTTGTCTTGTTTTTGTCTTATCTTGTTTTTGTCTTGTTTTCGTCTTGTTTTTGTCTTGTTTTTGTCTTGTTTTTGTCTTGTTTTTGTCTTGTTTTTCTCTTATCTTGTTTTTGTCTTGTTTTTGTCTTATCTTGTTTTTGTCTTGTTTTCGTCTTGTTTTTGTCTTGTTTTTGTCTTGTTTTTGTCTTGTTTTCGTCTTGTTTTTGTCTTGTTTTTGTCTTGTTTTTGTCTTGTTTTCATCTTGTTTTTGTCTTGTTTTCGTCTTGTTTTGTCTTGTTTTTGTCTTGTTTTCGTCTTGTTTTTGTCTTGTTTTTGTCTTGTTTTTGTCTTGTTTTCGTCTTGTTTTTGTCTTGTTTTCGTCTTGTTTTGTCTTGTTTTTGTCTTGTTTTTGTCTTGTTTTTGTTTTGTTTTTGTCTTGTTTTTGTCTTGTTTTTGTATTGTTTTCGTCTTGTTTTTGTCTTGTTTTCGTCTTGTTTTTGTCTTGTTTTTGTCTTGTTTTTGTCTTGTTTTTGTCTTGTTTTCGTCTTGTTTTTGTCTTGTTTTTGTTTTGTTTTTGTCTTGTTTTTGTCCTGTTTTTGTCTTGTTTTCGTCTTGTTTTTGTCTTGTTTTCGTCTTGTTTTTGTCTTGTTTTTGTCTTGTTTTTGTCTTATCTTGTTTTTGTCTTGTTTTCGTCTTGTTTTTGTCTTGTTTTTGTCTTGTTTTTGTCTTATCTTGTTTTTGTCTTGTTTTCGTCTTGTTTTTGTCTTGTTTTCGTCTTGTTTTTGTCTTGTTTTTGTCTTGTTTTTGTCTTGTTTTTGTCTTGTTTTCGTCTTGTTTTTGTCTTGTTTTTGTCTTGTTTTTGTCTTGTTTTTGTCTTATCTTGTTTTTGTCTTGTTTTCGTCTTGTTTTTGTCTTGTTTTTGTCTTGTTTTCGTCTTGTTTTTGTCTTGTTTTCGTCTTGTTTTTGTCTTGTTTTTGTCTTGTTTTTGTCTTGTTTTTGTCTTGTTTTCGTCTTGTTTTTGTCTTGTTTTTGTTTTGTTTTTGTCTTGTTTTTGTCCTGTTTTTGTCTTGTTTTCGTCTTGTTTTTGTCTTGTTTTCGTCTTGTTTTTGTCTTGTTTTTGTCTTGTTTTTGTCTTATCTTGTTTTTGTCTTGTTTTCGTCTTGTTTTTGTCTTGTTTTTGTCTTGTTTTTGTCTTATCTTGTTTTTGTCTTGTTTTCGTCTTGTTTTTGTCTTGTTTTCGTCTTGTTTTTGTCTTGTTTTTGTCTTGTTTTTGTCTTGTTTTTGTCTTGTTTTCGTCTTGTTTTTGTCTTGTTTTTGTCTTGTTTTTGTCTTGTTTTTGTCTTATCTTGTTTTTGTCTTGTTTTCGTCTTGTTTTTGTCTTGTTTTTGTCTTGTTTTCGTCTTGTTTTTGTCTTGTTTTTGTCTTGTTTTTGTCTTGTTTTTGTCTTGTTTTCGTCTTGTTTTTGTCTTGTTTTTGTTTTGTTTTTGTCTTATCTTGTTTTTGTCTTGTTTTCGTCTTGTTTTTGTCTTGTTTTTGTCTTGTTTTTGTCTTATCTTGTTTTTGTCTTGTTTTCGTCTTGTTTTTGTCTTGTTTTTGTCTTGTTTTTGTCTTGTTTTTGTCTTGTTTTTGTTTTGTTTTTGTCTTGTTTTTGTCTTGTTTTTGTCTTGTTTTTGTCTTGTTTTTGTCTTATCTTGTTTTTGTCTTGTTTTCGTCTTGTTTTTGTCTTGTTTTTGTCTTGTTTTTGTCTTATCTTGTTTTTGTCTTGTTTTTGTTTTGTTTTTGTCTTGTTTTTGTCTTGTTTTCGTCTTGTTTTTGTCTTGTTTTCGTCTTGTTTTTGTCTTGTTTTTGTCTTGTTTTTGTCTTGTTTTTGTCTTATCTTGTTTTTGTCTTGTTTTTGTCTTATCTTGTTTTTGTCTTGTTTTCGTCTTGTTTTTGTCTTGTTTTTGTCTTGTTTTTGTCTTGTTTTCGTCTTGTTTTTGTCTTGTTTTTGTCTTATCTTGTTTTTGTCTTGTTTTCGTCTTGTTTTTGTCTTGTTTTTGTCTTGTTTTTGTCTTGTTTTTGTCTTGTTTTCGTCTTGTTTTTGTCTTGTTTTTGTTTTGTTTTTGTCTTGTTTTTGTTTTGTTTTTGTCTTGTTTTCGTCTTGTTTTTGTCTTGTTTTTGTCTTATCTTGTTTTTGTCTTGTTTTCGTCTTGTTTTTGTCTTGTTTTTGTCTTGTTTTTGTCTTATCTTGTTTTTGTCTTGTTTTCGTCTTGTTTTTGTCTTGTTTTTGTCTTGTTTTTGTCTTATCTTGTTTTTGTCTTGTTTTCGTCTTGTTTTTGTCTTGTTTTTGTCTTGTTTTCGTCTTGTTTTTGTCTTGTTTTTGTCTTGTTTTCGTCTTGTTTTTGTCTTGTTTTCGTCTTGTTTTTGTCCTGTTTTTGTCTTGTTTTCGTCTTGTTTTTGTCTTGTTTTCGTCTTGTTTTTGTCTTGTTTTTGTCTTGTTTTTGTCTTATCTTGTTTTTGTCTTGTTTTCGTCTTGTTTTTGTCTTGTTTTTGTCTTGTTTTTCTCTTATCTTGTTTTTGTCTTGTTTTCGTCTTGTTTTTGTCTTGTTTTCGTCTTGTTTTTGTCTTGTTTTTGTCTTGTTTTTGTCTTGTTTTTGTCTTGTTTTCGTCTTGTTTTTGTCTTGTTTTTGTCTTGTTTTTGTCTTGTTTTTGTCTTATCTTGTTTTTGTCTTGTTTTCGTCTTGTTTTTGTCTTGTTTTTGTCTTGTTTTCGTCTTGTTTTTGTCTTGTTTTTGTCTTGTTTTTGTCTTGTTTTTGTCTTGTTTTCGTCTTGTTTTTGTCTTGTTTTTGTTTTGTTTTTGTCTTATCTTGTTTTTGTCTTGTTTTCGTCTTGTTTTTGTCTTGTTTTTGTCTTGTTTTTGTCTTATCTTGTTTTTGTCTTGTTTTCGTCTTGTTTTTGTCTTGTTTTTGTCTTGTTTTTGTCTTGTTTTTGTCTTGTTTTTGTTTTGTTTTTGTCTTGTTTTTGTCTTGTTTTTGTCTTGTTTTTGTCTTGTTTTTGTCTTATCTTGTTTTTGTCTTGTTTTCGTCTTGTTTTTGTCTTGTTTTTGTCTTGTTTTCGTCTTGTTTTTGTCTTGTTTTTGTCTTGTTTTCGTCTTGTTTTTGTCTTGTTTTCGTCTTGTTTTTGTCTTGTTTTTGTCTTGTTTTTGTCTTGTTTTTGTCTTGTTTTCGTCTTGTTTTTGTCTTGTTTTTGTTTTGTTTTTGTCTTGTTTTTGTCCTGTTTTTGTCTTGTTTTCGTCTTGTTTTTGTCTTGTTTTCGTCTTGTTTTTGTCTTGTTTTTGTCTTGTTTTTGTCTTATCTTGTTTTTGTCTTGTTTTCGTCTTGTTTTTGTCTTGTTTTTGTCTTGTTTTTGTCTTATCTTGTTTTTGTCTTGTTTTCGTCTTGTTTTTGTCTTGTTTTCGTCTTGTTTTTGTCTTGTTTTTGTCTTGTTTTTGTCTTGTTTTTGTCTTGTTTTCGTCTTGTTTTTGTCTTGTTTTTGTCTTGTTTTTGTCTTGTTTTTGTCTTATCTTGTTTTTGTCTTGTTTTCGTCTTGTTTTTGTGTTGTTTTTGTCTTGTTTTCGTCTTGTTTTTGTCTTGTTTTTGTCTTGTTTTTGTCTTGTTTTTGTCTTGTTTTCGTCTTGTTTTTGTCTTGTTTTTGTTTTGTTTTTGTCTTATCTTGTTTTTGTCTTGTTTTCGTCTTGTTTTTGTCTTGTTTTTGTCTTGTTTTTGTCTTATCTTGTTTTTGTCTTGTTTTCGTCTTGTTTTTGTCTTGTTTTTGTCTTGTTTTTGTCTTGTTTTTGTCTTGTTTTTGTTTTGTTTTTGTCTTGTTTTTGTCTTGTTTTTGTCTTGTTTTTGTCTTGTTTTTGTCTTATCTTGTTTTTGTCTTGTTTTCGTCTTGTTTTTGTCTTGTTTTTGTCTTGTTTTTGTCTTATCTTGTTTTTGTCTTGTTTTTGTTTTGTTTTTGTCTTGTTTTTGTCTTGTTTTCGTCTTGTTTTTGTCTTGTTTTCGTCTTGTTTTTGTCTTGTTTTTGTCTTGTTTTTGTCTTATCTTGTTTTTGTCTTGTTTTTGTCTTATCTTGTTTTTGTCTTGTTTTCGTCTTGTTTTTGTCTTGTTTTTGTCTTGTTTTTGTCTTGTTTTCGTCTTGTTTTTGTCTTGTTTTTGTCTTATCTTGTTTTTGTCTTGTTTTCGTCTTGTTTTTGTCTTGTTTTTGTCTTGTTTTTGTCTTGTTTTTGTCTTGTTTTCGTCTTGTTTTTGTCTTGTTTTTGTTTTGTTTTTGTCTTGTTTTTGTTTTGTTTTTGTCTTGTTTTCGTCTTGTTTTTGTCTTGTTTTTGTCTTATCTTGTTTTTGTCTTGTTTTCGTCTTGTTTTTGTCTTGTTTTTGTCTTGTTTTTGTCTTATCTTGTTTTTGTCTTGTTTTCGTCTTGTTTTTGTCTTGTTTTTGTCTTGTTTTTGTCTTATCTTGTTTTTGTCTTGTTTTCGTCTTGTTTTTGTCTTGTTTTTGTCTTGTTTTCGTCTTGTTTTTGTCTTGTTTTCGTCTTGTTTTTGTCTTGTTTTTGTCTTGTTTTCGTCTTGTTTTTGTCTTGTTTACGTCTTGTTTTTGTCTTGTTTTTGTCTTGTTTTTGTCTTATCTTGTTTTTGTCTTGTTTTCGTCTTGTTTTTGTCTTGTTTTTGTCTTGTTTTTGTCTTATCTTGTTTTTGTCTTGTTTTCGTCTTGTTTTTGTCTTGTTTTCGTCTTGTTTTTGTCTTGTTTTTGTCTTGTTTTTGTCTTGTTTTTGTCTTGTTTTCGTCTTGTTTTTGTCTTGTTTTTGTCTTGTTTTTGTCTTGTTTTTGTCTTATCTTGTTTTTGTCTTGTTTTCGTCTTGTTTTTGTCTTGTTTTTGTCTTGTTTTCGTCTTGTTTTTGTCTTGTTTTTGTCTTGTTTTTGTCTTGTTTTTGTCTTGTTTTCGTCTTGTTTTTGTCTTGTTTTTGTTTTGTTTTTGTCTTATCTTGTTTTTGTCTTGTTTTCGTCTTGTTTTTGTCTTGTTTTTGTCTTGTTTTTGTCTTATCTTGTTTTTGTCTTGTTTTCGTCTTGTTTTTGTCTTGTTTTTGTCTTGTTTTTGTCTTGTTTTTGTCTTGTTTTTGTTTTGTTTTTGTCTTGTTTTTGTCTTGTTTTTGTCTTGTTTTTGTCTTGTTTTTGTCTTATCTTGTTTTTGTCTTGTTTTCGTCTTGTTTTTGTCTTGTTTTTGTCTTGTTTTTGTCTTATCTTGTTTTTGTCTTGTTTTTGTTTTGTTTTTGTCTTGTTTTTGTCTTGTTTTCGTCTTGTTTTTGTCTTGTTTTCGTCTTGTTTTTGTCTTGTTTTTGTCTTGTTTTTGTCTTGTTTTTGTCTTATCTTGTTTTTGTCTTGTTTTTGTCTTATCTTGTTTTTGTCTTGTTTTCGTCTTGTTTTTGTCTTGTTTTTGTCTTGTTTTTGTCTTGTTTTCGTCTTGTTTTTGTCTTGTTTTTGTCTTATCTTGTTTTTGTCTTGTTTTCGTCTTGTTTTTGTCTTGTTTTTGTCTTGTTTTTGTCTTGTTTTTGTCTTGTTTTCGTCTTGTTTTTGTCTTGTTTTTGTTTTGTTTTTGTCTTGTTTTTGTTTTGTTTTTGTCTTGTTTTCGTCTTGTTTTTGTCTTGTTTTTGTCTTATCTTGTTTTTGTCTTGTTTTCGTCTTGTTTTTGTCTTGTTTTTGTCTTGTTTTTGTCTTATCTTGTTTTTGTCTTGTTTTCGTCTTGTTTTTGTCTTGTTTTTGTCTTGTTTTTGTCTTATCTTGTTTTTGTCTTGTTTTCGTCTTGTTTTTGTCTTGTTTTTGTCTTGTTTTCGTCTTGTTTTTGTCTTGTTTTTGTCTTGTTTTCGTCTTGTTTTTGTCTTGTTTTTGTCTTGTTTTCGTCTTGTTTTTGTCTTGTTTTCGTCTTGTTTTTGTCTTGTTTTTGTCTTGTTTTCGTCTTGTTTTTGTCTTGTTTTTGTCTTGTTTTTGTCTTATCTTGTTTTTGTCTTGTTTTCGTCTTGTTTTTGTCTTGTTTTTGTCTTGTTTTCGTCTTGTTTTTGTCTTGTTTTTGTCTTGTTTTCGTCTTGTTTTTGTCTTGTTTTTGTCTTGTTTTTGTCTTGTTTTCGTCTTGTTTTTGTCTTGTTTTTGTCTTGTTTTCGTCTTGTTTTCGTCTTGTTTTTGTCTTGTTTTCGTCTTGTTTTTGTCTTGTTTTTGTCTTGTTTTTGTCTTGTTTTCGTCTTGTTTTTGTCTTGTTTTTGTCTTATCTTGTTTTTGTCTTGTTTTCGTCTTGTTTTTGTCTTGTTTTTGTCTTGTTTTTGTCTTGTTTTTGTCTTGTTTTCGTCTTGTTTTTGTCTTGTTTTTGTTTTGTTTTCGTCTTGTTTTTGTCTTGTTTTTGTCTTGTTTTCGTCTTGTTTTTGTCTTGTTTTCGTCTTGTTTTTGTCTTGTTTTTGTCTTGTTTTTGTCTTGTTTTTGTCTTATCTTGTTTTTGTCTTGTCTTCGTCTTGTTTTTGTCTTGTTTTTGTCTTGTTTTTGTCTTATCTTGTTTTTGTCTTGTTTTCGTCTTGTTTTTGTCTTGTTTTTGTCTTGTTTTCGTCTTGTTTTTGTCTTGTTTTTGTCTTGTTTTCGTCTTGTTTTTGTCTTGTTTTTGTCTTGTTTTTGTCTTGTTTTTGTCTTGTTTTCGTCTTGTTTTTGTCTTGTTTTTGTCTTGTTTTCGTCTTGTTTTTGTCTTGTTTTTGTCTTGTTTTTGTCTTGTTTTCGTCTTGTTTTCGTCTTGTTTTTGTCTTATCTTGTTTTTGTCTTGTTTTCGTCTTGTTTTTGTCTTGTTTTTGTCTTGTTTTTGTCTTGTTTTTGTCTTATCTTGTTTTTGTCTTGTTTTCGTCTTGTTTTTGTCTTGTTTTTGTCTTGTTTTCGTCTTGTTTTTGTCTTGTTTTTGTCTTGTTTTTGTCTTGTTTTTGTCTTGTTTTTGTCTTGTTTTCGTCTTGTTTTCGTCTTGTTTTTGTCTTGTTTTTGTCTTGTTTTTGTCTTGTTTTCGTCTTGTTTTTGTCTTGTTTTTGTCTTGTTTTCGTCTTGTTTTTGTCTTGTTTTTGTCTTGTTTTTCTCTTATCTTGTTTTTGTCTTGTTTTTATCTTGTTTTTGTCTTGTTTTCGTCTTGTTTTTGTATTGTTTTTGTCTTGTTTTTGTCTTGTTTTCGTCTTGTTTTTGTCTTGTTTTTGTCTTATCTTGTTTTCGTCTTGTTTTTGTCTTGTTTTTGTCTTGTTTTTGTCTTGTTTTTGTCTTGTTTTCGTCTTGTTTTTGTCTTGTTTTCGTCTTGTTTTTGTCTTGTTTTTGTCTTGTTTTTGTCTTATCTTGTTTTTGTCTTGTTTTCGTCTTGTTTTTGTCTTGTTTTTGTCTTGTTTTTGTCTTGTTTTTGTCTTATCTTGTTTTTGTCTTGTTTTCGTCTTGTTTTTGTCTTGTTTTTGTATTGTTTTTGTCTTGTTTTTGTCTTGTTTTTGTCTTATCTTGTTTTTGTCTTGTTTTCGTCTTGTTTTCGTCTTGTTTTTGTCTTGTTTTTGTCTTGTTTTCGTCTTGTTTTTGTCTTGTTTTTGTCTTGTTTTTGTCTTGTTTTTGTCTTGTTTTTGTCTTGTTTTCGTCTTGTTTTTGTCTTGTTTTTGTCTTGTTTTTGTCTTGTTTTTGTCTTGTTTTTGTCTTGTTTTTGTCTTGTTTTTGTCTTATCTTGTTTTTGTCTTGTTTTCGTCTTGTTTTTGTCTTGTTTTTGTCTTGTTTTTGTCTTGTTTTTGTCTTGTTTTCGTCTTGTTTTTGTCTTGTTTTTGTTTTGTTTTCGTCTTGTTTTTGTCTTGTTTTTGTCTTGTTTTCGTCTTGTTTTTGTCTTGTTTTCGTCTTGTTTTTGTCTTGTTTTTGTCTTGTTTTTGTCTTGTTTTTGTCTTATCTTGTTTTTGTCTTGTCTTCGTCTTGTTTTTGTCTTGTTTTTGTCTTGTTTTTGTCTTATCTTGTTTTTGTCTTGTTTTCGTCTTGTTTTTGTCTTGTTTTTGTCTTGTTTTCGTCTTGTTTTTGTCTTGTTTTTGTCTTGTTTTCGTCTTGTTTTTGTCTTGTTTTTGTCTTGTTTTTGTCTTGTTTTTGTCTTGTTTTCGTCTTGTTTTTGTCTTGTTTTTGTCTTGTTTTCGTCTTGTTTTTGTCTTGTTTTTGTCTTGTTTTTGTCTTGTTTTCGTCTTGTTTTCGTCTTGTTTTTGTCTTGTTTTTGTCTTGTTTTCGTCTTGTTTTTGTCTTGTTTTTGTCTTGTTTTTGTCTTGTTTTCGTCTTGTTTTTGTCTTGTTTTTGTCTTATCTTGTTTTTGTCTTGTTTTCGTCTTGTTTTTGTCTTGTTTTTGTCTTGTTTTTGTCTTGTTTTTGTCTTGTTTTCGTCTTGTTTTTGTCTTGTTTTTGTTTTGTTTTCGTCTTGTTTTTGTCTTGTTTTTGTCTTGTTTTCGTCTTGTTTTTGTCTTGTTTTCGTCTTGTTTTTGTCTTGTTTTTGTCTTGTTTTTGTCTTGTTTTTGTCTTATCTTGTTTTTGTCTTGTCTTCGTCTTGTTTTTGTCTTGTTTTTGTCTTGTTTTTGTCTTATCTTGTTTTTGTCTTGTTTTCGTCTTGTTTTTGTCTTGTTTTTGTCTTGTTTTCGTCTTGTTTTTGTCTTGTTTTTGTCTTGTTTTCGTCTTGTTTTTGTCTTGTTTTTGTCTTGTTTTTGTCTTGTTTTTGTCTTGTTTTCGTCTTGTTTTTGTCTTGTTTTTGTCTTGTTTTCGTCTTGTTTTTGTCTTGTTTTTGTCTTGTTTTTGTCTTGTTTTCGTCTTGTTTTCGTCTTGTTTTTGTCTTATCTTGTTTTTGTCTTGTTTTCGTCTTGTTTTTGTCTTGTTTTTGTCTTGTTTTTGTCTTGTTTTTGTCTTATCTTGTTTTTGTCTTGTTTTCGTCTTGTTTTTGTCTTGTTTTTGTCTTGTTTTCGTCTTGTTTTTGTCTTGTTTTTGTCTTGTTTTTGTCTTGTTTTCGTCTTGTTTTTGTCTTGTTTTCGTCTTGTTTTTGTCTTGTTTTTGTCTTGTTTTCGTCTTGTTTTTGTCTTGTTTTTGTCTTGTTTTTGTCTTGTTTTTGTCTTGTTTTTGTCTTGTTTTTCTCTTATCTTGTTTTTCTCTTGTTTTTATCTTGTTTTTGTCTTGTTTTCGTCTTGTTTTTGTATTGTTTTTGTCTTGTTTTTGTCTTGTTTTCGTCTTGTTTTTGTCTTGTTTTTGTCTTATCTTGTTTTCGTCTTGTTTTTGTCTTGTTTTTGTCTTGTTTTTGTCTTGTTTTTGTCTTGTTTTCGTCTTGTTTTTGTCTTGTTTTCGTCTTGTTTTTGTCTTGTTTTTGTCTTGTTTTTGTCTTGTTTTTGTCTTGTTTTCGTCTTGTTTTTGTCTTGTTTTTGTCTTGTTTTTGTCTTGTTTTTGTCTTATCTTGTTTTTGTCTTGTTTTCGTCTTGTTTTTGTCTTGTTTTTGTCTTGTTTTTGTCTTGTTTTTGTCTTATCTTGTTTTTGTCTTGTTTTCGTCTTGTTTTTGTCTTGTTTTTGTCTTGTTTTTGTCTTGTTTTTGTCTTGTTTTTGTCTTATCTTGTTTTTGTCTTGTTTTCGTCTTGTTTTTGTCTTGTTTTTGTCTTGTTTTTGTCTTGTTTTTGTCTTGTTTTTCTCTTATCTTGTTTTTGTCTTGTTTTTGTCTTATCTTGTTTTTGTCTTGTTTTCGTCTTGTTTTTGTCTTGTTTTTGTCTTGTTTTTGTCTTGTTTTCGTCTTGTTTTTGTCTTGTTTTCGTCTTGTTTTGTCTTGTTTTTGTCTTGTTTTCGTCTTGTTTTTGTCTTGTTTTTGTCTTGTTTTTGTCTTGTTTTCGTCTTGTTTTTGTCTTGTTTTCGTCTTGTTTTGTCTTGTTTTTGTCTTGTTTTTGTCTTGTTTTTGTTTTGTTTTTGTCTTGTTTTTGTCTTGTTTTTGTCTTGTTTTCGTCTTGTTTTTGTCTTGTTTTCGTCTTGTTTTTGTCTTGTTTTTGTCTTGTTTTTGTCTTGTTTTTGTCTTGTTTTCGTCTTGTTTTTGTCTTGTTTTTGTTTTGTTTTTGTCTTGTTTTTGTCCTGTTTTTGTCTTGTTTTCGTCTTGTTTTTCTCTTGTTTTCGTCTTGTTTTTGTCTTGTTTTTGTCTTGTTTTTGTCTTATCTTGTTTTTGTCTTGTTTTCGTCTTGTTTTTGTCTTGTTTTTGTCTTGTTTTTGTCTTATCTTGTTTTTGTCTTGTTTTCGTCTTGTTTTTGTCTTGTTTTCGTCTTGTTTTTGTCTTGTTTTTGTCTTGTTTTTGTCTTGTTTTTGTCTTGTTTTCGTCTTGTTTTTGTCTTGTTTTTGTCTTGTTTTTGTCTTATCTTGTTTTTGTCTTGTTTTCGTCTTGTTTTTGTCTTGTTTTTGTCTTGTTTTCGTCTTGTTTTTGTCTTGTTTTTGTCCTGTTTTTGTCTTGTTTTCGTCTTGTTTTCGTCTTGTTTTTGTCTTGTTTTTGTCTTGTTTTTGTCTTGTTTTTGTCTTGTTTTCGTCTTGTTTTTGTCTTGTTTTTGTTTTGTTTTTGTCTTATCTTGTTTTTGTCTTGTTTTCGTCTTGTTTTTGTCTTGTTTTTGTCTTGTTTTTGTCTTATCTTGTTTTTGTCTTGTTTTCGTCTTGTTTTTGTCTTGTTTTTGTCTTGTTTTTGTCTTGTTTTTGTCTTATCTTGTTTTTGTCTTGTTTTCGTCTTGTTTTTGTCTTGTTTTTGTCTTGTTTTTGTCTTGTTTTTGTCTTATCTTGTTTTTGTCTTGTTTTCGTCTTGTTTTTGTCTTGTTTTTGTCTTGTTTTTGTCTTATCTTGTTTTTGTCTTGTTTTTGTTTTGTTTTTGTCTTGTTTTTGTCTTGTTTTCGTCTTGTTTTTGTCTTGTTTTCGTCTTGTTTTTGTCTTGTTTTTGTCTTGTTTTTGTCTTGTTTTTGTCTTATCTTGTTTTTGTCTTGTTTTTGTCTTATCTTGTTTTTGTCTTGTTTTCGTCTTGTTTTTGTCTTGTTTTTGTCTTGTTTTTGTCTTGTTTTCGTCTTGTTTTTGTCTTGTTTTTGTCTTGTTTTTGTCTTATCTTGTTTTTGTCTTGTTTTCGTCTTGTTTTCGTCTTGTTTTTGTCTTGTTTTTGTCTTGTTTTTGTCTTGTTTTTGTCTTGTTTTCGTCTTGTTTTTGTCTTGTTTTTGTCTTGTTTTCGTCTTGTTTTTGTCTTGTTTTTGTCTTGTTTTTGTCTTGTTTTCGTCTTGTTTTCGTCTTGTTTTTGTCTTATCTTGTTTTTGTCTTGTTTTCGTCTTGTTTTTGTCTTGTTTTTGTCTTGTTTTTGTCTTGTTTTTGTCTTATCTTGTTTTTGTCTTGTTTTCGTCTTGTTTTTGTCTTGTTTTTGTCTTGTTTTCGTCTTGTTTTTGTCTTGTTTTTGTCTTGTTTTTGTCTTGTTTTTGTCTTGTTTTTGTCTTGTTTTCGTCTTGTTTTCGTCTTGTTTTTGTCTTGTTTTTGTCTTGTTTTTGTCTTGTTTTCGTCTTGTTTTTGTCTTGTTTTTGTCTTGTTTTCGTCTTGTTTTTGTCTTGTTTTTGTCTTGTTTTTCTCTTATCTTGTTTTTGTCTTGTTTTTATCTTGTTTTTGTCTTGTTTTCGTCTTGTTTTTGTATTGTTTTTGTCTTGTTTTTGTCTTGTTTTCGTCTTGTTTTTGTCTTGTTTTTGTCTTATCTTGTTTTCGTCTTGTTTTTGTCTTGTTTTTGTCTTGTTTTTGTCTTGTTTTTGTCTTGTTTTCGTCTTGTTTTTGTCTTGTTTTCGTCTTGTTTTTGTCTTGTTTTTGTCTTGTTTTTGTCTTATCTTGTTTTTGTCTTGTTTTCGTCTTGTTTTTGTCTTGTTTTTGTCTTGTTTTTGTCTTGTTTTTGTCTTATCTTGTTTTTGTCTTGTTTTCGTCTTGTTTTTGTCTTGTTTTTGTATTGTTTTTGTCTTGTTTTTGTCTTGTTTTTGTCTTATCTTGTTTTTGTCTTGTTTTCGTCTTGTTTTCGTCTTGTTTTTGTCTTGTTTTTGTCTTGTTTTCGTCTTGTTTTTGTCTTGTTTTTGTCTTGTTTTTGTCTTGTTTTTGTCTTGTTTTTGTCTTGTTTTCGTCTTGTTTTTGTCTTGTTTTTGTCTTGTTTTTGTCTTGTTTTTGTCTTGTTTTTGTCTTGTTTTTGTCTTGTTTTTGTCTTATCTTGTTTTTGTCTTGTTTTCGTCTTGTTTTTGTCTTGTTTTTGTCTTGTTTTTGTCTTGTTTTTGTCTTGTTTTCGTCTTGTTTTTGTCTTGTTTTTGTTTTGTTTTCGTCTTGTTTTTGTCTTGTTTTTGTCTTGTTTTCGTCTTGTTTTTGTCTTGTTTTCGTCTTGTTTTTGTCTTGTTTTTGTCTTGTTTTTGTCTTGTTTTTGTCTTATCTTGTTTTTGTCTTGTCTTCGTCTTGTTTTTGTCTTGTTTTTGTCTTGTTTTTGTCTTATCTTGTTTTTGTCTTGTTTTCGTCTTGTTTTTGTCTTGTTTTTGTCTTGTTTTCGTCTTGTTTTTGTCTTGTTTTTGTCTTGTTTTCGTCTTGTTTTTGTCTTGTTTTTGTCTTGTTTTTGTCTTGTTTTTGTCTTGTTTTCGTCTTGTTTTTGTCTTGTTTTTGTCTTGTTTTCGTCTTGTTTTTGTCTTGTTTTTGTCTTGTTTTTGTCTTGTTTTCGTCTTGTTTTCGTCTTGTTTTTGTCTTGTTTTTGTCTTGTTTTCGTCTTGTTTTTGTCTTGTTTTTGTCTTGTTTTTGTCTTGTTTTCGTCTTGTTTTTGTCTTGTTTTTGTCTTATCTTGTTTTTGTCTTGTTTTCGTCTTGTTTTTGTCTTGTTTTTGTCTTGTTTTTGTCTTGTTTTTGTCTTGTTTTCGTCTTGTTTTTGTCTTGTTTTTGTTTTGTTTTCGTCTTGTTTTTGTCTTGTTTTTGTCTTGTTTTCGTCTTGTTTTTGTCTTGTTTTCGTCTTGTTTTTGTCTTGTTTTTGTCTTGTTTTTGTCTTGTTTTTGTCTTATCTTGTTTTTGTCTTGTCTTCGTCTTGTTTTTGTCTTGTTTTTGTCTTGTTTTTGTCTTATCTTGTTTTTGTCTTGTTTTCGTCTTGTTTTTGTCTTGTTTTTGTCTTGTTTTCGTCTTGTTTTTGTCTTGTTTTTGTCTTGTTTTCGTCTTGTTTTTGTCTTGTTTTTGTCTTGTTTTTGTCTTGTTTTTGTCTTGTTTTCGTCTTGTTTTTGTCTTGTTTTTGTCTTGTTTTCGTCTTGTTTTTGTCTTGTTTTTGTCTTGTTTTTGTCTTGTTTTCGTCTTGTTTTCGTCTTGTTTTTGTCTTATCTTGTTTTTGTCTTGTTTTCGTCTTGTTTTTGTCTTGTTTTTGTCTTGTTTTTGTCTTGTTTTTGTCTTATCTTGTTTTTGTCTTGTTTTCGTCTTGTTTTTGTCTTGTTTTTGTCTTGTTTTCGTCTTGTTTTTGTCTTGTTTTTGTCTTGTTTTTGTCTTGTTTTCGTCTTGTTTTTGTCTTGTTTTCGTCTTGTTTTTGTCTTGTTTTTGTCTTGTTTTCGTCTTGTTTTTGTCTTGTTTTTGTCTTGTTTTTGTCTTGTTTTTGTCTTGTTTTTGTCTTGTTTTTCTCTTATCTTGTTTTTCTCTTGTTTTTATCTTGTTTTTGTCTTGTTTTCGTCTTGTTTTTGTATTGTTTTTGTCTTGTTTTTGTCTTGTTTTCGTCTTGTTTTTGTCTTGTTTTTGTCTTATCTTGTTTTCGTCTTGTTTTTGTCTTGTTTTTGTCTTGTTTTTGTCTTGTTTTTGTCTTGTTTTCGTCTTGTTTTTGTCTTGTTTTCGTCTTGTTTTTGTCTTGTTTTTGTCTTGTTTTTGTCTTGTTTTTGTCTTGTTTTCGTCTTGTTTTTGTCTTGTTTTTGTCTTGTTTTTGTCTTGTTTTTGTCTTATCTTGTTTTTGTCTTGTTTTCGTCTTGTTTTTGTCTTGTTTTTGTCTTGTTTTTGTCTTGTTTTTGTCTTATCTTGTTTTTGTCTTGTTTTCGTCTTGTTTTTGTCTTGTTTTTGTCTTGTTTTTGTCTTGTTTTTGTCTTGTTTTTGTCTTATCTTGTTTTTGTCTTGTTTTCGTCTTGTTTTTGTCTTGTTTTTGTCTTGTTTTTGTCTTGTTTTTGTCTTGTTTTTCTCTTATCTTGTTTTTGTCTTGTTTTTGTCTTATCTTGTTTTTGTCTTGTTTTCGTCTTGTTTTTGTCTTGTTTTTGTCTTGTTTTTGTCTTGTTTTCGTCTTGTTTTTGTCTTGTTTTCGTCTTGTTTTGTCTTGTTTTTGTCTTGTTTTCGTCTTGTTTTTGTCTTGTTTTTGTCTTGTTTTTGTCTTGTTTTCGTCTTGTTTTTGTCTTGTTTTCGTCTTGTTTTGTCTTGTTTTTGTCTTGTTTTTGTCTTGTTTTTGTTTTGTTTTTGTCTTGTTTTTGTCTTGTTTTTGTCTTGTTTTCGTCTTGTTTTTGTCTTGTTTTCGTCTTGTTTTTGTCTTGTTTTTGTCTTGTTTTTGTCTTGTTTTTGTCTTGTTTTCGTCTTGTTTTTGTCTTGTTTTTGTTTTGTTTTTGTCTTGTTTTTGTCCTGTTTTTGTCTTGTTTTCGTCTTGTTTTTCTCTTGTTTTCGTCTTGTTTTTGTCTTGTTTTTGTCTTGTTTTTGTCTTATCTTGTTTTTGTCTTGTTTTCGTCTTGTTTTTGTCTTGTTTTTGTCTTGTTTTT
Source organism: Oncorhynchus mykiss (assembly GCF_057628025.1). NCBI lineage: Eukaryota > Metazoa > Chordata > Actinopteri > Salmoniformes > Salmonidae > Oncorhynchus > Oncorhynchus mykiss. Next base: position 40,777,721 of record NC_143036.1, read on the forward strand.
GTCTTATCTTGTTTTTGTCTTGTTTTCGTCTTGTTTTTGTCTTGTTTTCGTCTTGTTTTTGTCTTGTTTTTGTCTTGTTTTTGTCTTGTTTTTGTCTTGTTTTCGTCTTGTTTTTGTCTTGTTTTTGTCTTGTTTTTGTCTTATCTTGTTTTTGTCTTGTTTTCGTCTTGTTTTTGTCTTGTTTTTGTCTTGTTTTCGTCTTGTTTTTGTCTTGTTTTTGTCCTGTTTTTGTCTTGTTTTCGTCTTGTTTTCGTCTTGTTTTTGTCTTGTTTTTGTCTTGTTTTTGTCTTGTTTTTGTCTTGTTTTCGTCTTGTTTTTGTCTTGTTTTTGTTTTGTTTTTGTCTTATCTTGTTTTTGTCTTGTTTTCGTCTTGTTTTTGTCTTGTTTTTGTCTTGTTTTTGTCTTATCTTGTTTTTGTCTTGTTTTCGTCTTGTTTTTGTCTTGTTTTTGTCTTGTTTTTGTCTTGTTTTTGTCTTATCTTGTTTTTGTCTTGTTTTCGTCTTGTTTTTGTCTTGTTTTTGTCTTGTTTTTGTCTTGTTTTTGTCTTATCTTGTTTTTGTCTTGTTTTCGTCTTGTTTTTGTCTTGTTTTTGTCTTGTTTTTGTCTTATCTTGTTTTTGTCTTGTTTTTGTTTTGTTTTTGTCTTGTTTTTGTCTTGTTTTCGTCTTGTTTTTGTCTTGTTTTCGTCTTGTTTTTGTCTTGTTTTTGTCTTGTTTTTGTCTTGTTTTTGTCTTATCTTGTTTTTGTCTTGTTTTTGTCTTATCTTGTTTTTGTCTTGTTTTCGTCTTGTTTTTGTCTTGTTTTTGTCTTGTTTTTGTCTTGTTTTCGTCTTGTTTTTGTCTTGTTTTTGTCTTGTTTTTGTCTTATCTTGTTTTTGTCTTGTTTTCGTCTTGTTTTTGTCTTGTTTTCGTCTTGTTTTGTCTTGTTTTTGTCTTGTTTTTGTCTTGTTTTCGTCTTGTTTTTATCTTGTTTTTGTCTTGTTTTTGTCTTGTTTTCGTCTTGTTTTTGTCTTGTTTTTGTCTTGTTTTTGTCTTGTTTTTGTCTTGTTTTTGTCTTATCTTGTTTTTGTCTTGTTTTTGTCTTGTTTTTGTCTTGTTTTTGTCTTGTTTTTGTCTTGTTTTTGTCTTATCTTGTTTTTGTCTTGTTTTCGTCTTGTTTTTGTCTTGTTTTTGTCTTGTTTTTGTCTTATCTTGTTTTTGTCTTGTTTTCGTCTTGTTTTTGTCTTGTTTTCGTCTTGTTTTGTCTTGTTTTTGTCTTGTTTTTGTCTTGTTTTCGTCTTGTTTTTATCTTGTTTTTGTCTTGTTTTTGTCTTGTTTTTGTCTTGTTTTTGTCTTGTTTTTGTCTTGTTTTTGTCTTATCTTGTTTTTGTCTTGTTTTCGTCTTGTTTTTGTCTTGTTTTTGTCTTGTTTTTGTCTTATCTTGTTTTTGTCTTGTTTTCGTCTTGTTTTTGTCTTTTTTTTGTCTTGTTTTTGTCTTATCTTGTTTTTGTCTTGTTTTCGTCTTGTTTTTGTCTTGTTTTCGTCTTGTTTTGTCTTGTTTTTGTCTTGTTTTCGTCTTGTTTTTGTCTTGTTTTTGTCTTGTTTTCGTCTTGTTTTTGTCTTGTTTTCGTCTTGTTTTTGTCTTGTTTTTGTCTTGTTTTTGTCTTGTTTTTGTCTTGTTTTTGTCCTGTTTTTGTCTTGTTTTCGTCTTGTTTTCGTCTTGTTTTTGTCTTGTTTTTGTCTTGTTTTTGTCTTGTTTTTGTCTTGTTTTCGTCTTGTTTTTGTCTTGTTTTTGTTTTGTTTTTGTCTTATCTTGTTTTTGTCTTGTTTTCGTCTTGTTTTTGTCTTGTTTTTGTCTTGTTTTTGTCTTATCTTGTTTTTGTCTTGTTTTCGTCTTGTTTTTGTCTTGTTTTTGTCTTGTTTTTGTCTTGTTTTTGTCTTGTTTTCGTCTTGTTTTTGTCTTGTTTTTGTTTTGTTTTTGTCTTGTCTTTGTCTTGTTTTTGTCTTGTTTTCGTCTTGTTTTTGTCTTGTTTTCGTCTTGTTTTTGTCTTGTTTTTGTCTTGTTTTTGTCTTGTTTTTGTCTTATCTTGTTTTTGTCTTGTTTTCGTCTTGTTTTTGTCTTGTTTTCGTCTTGTTTTTGTCTTATCTTGTTTTTGTCTTGTTTTCGTCTTGTTTTTGTCTTGTTTTTGTCTTGTTTTTGTCTTGTTTTTGTCTTGTTTTCGTCTTGTTTTTGTCTTGTTTTTGTTTTGTTTTTGTCTTGTCTTTGTCTTGTTTTTGTCTTGTTTTCGTCTTGTTTTTGTCTTGTTTTCGTCTTGTTTTTGTCTTGTTTTTGTCTTGTTTTTGTCTTGTTTTTGTCTTATCTTGTTTTTGTCTTGTTTTCGTCTTGTTTTCGTCTTGTTTTTGTCTTATCTTGTTTTTGTCTCGTTTTCGTCTTGTTTTTGTCTTGTTTTTGTCTTGTTTTCGTCTTGTTTTTGTCTTGTTTTTGTCTTATCTTGTTTTTGTCTTGTTTTCGTCTTGTTTTTGTCTTGTTTTTGTCTTGTTTTTGTCTTGTTTTTGTCTTGTTTTTGTCTTGTTTTCGTCTTGTTTTTGTCTTGTTTTTGTCTTGTTTTTGTCTTGTTTTTGTCTTATCTTGTTTTTGTCTTGTTTTCGTCTTGTTTTTGTCTTGTTTTTGTCTTGTTTTTGTCTTGTTTTTGTCTTGTTTTCGTCTTGTTTTTGTCTTGTTTTTGTTTTGTTTTTGTCTTGTTTTTGTTTTGTTTTTGTCTTGTTTTCGTCTTGTTTTTGTCTTGTTTTTGTCTTATCTTGTTTTTGTCTTGTTTTCGTCTTGTTTTTGTCTTGTTTTTGTCTTGTTTTTGTCTTGTTTTTGTCTTGTTTTTGTCTTGTTTTTGTCTTGTTTTCGTCTTGTTTTCGTCTTGTTTTTGTCTTATCTTGTTTTTGTATTGTTTTCGTCTTGTTTTTGTCTTGTTTTTGTCTTGTTTTCGTCTTGTTTTTGTCTTGTTTTTGTCTTATCTTGTTTTTGTCTTGTTTTCGTCTTGTTTTTGTCTTGTTTTTGTCTTGTTTTTGTCTTGTTTTTGTCTTGTTTTTGTCTTGTTTTCGTCTTGTTTTTGTCTTGTTTTTGTCTTGTTTTTGTCTTGTTTTTGTCTTATCTTGTTTTTGTCTTGTTTTCGTCTTGTTTTTGTCTTGTTTTTGTCTTGTTTTTGTCTTGTTTTTGTCTTGTTTTCGTCTTGTTTTTGTCTTGTTTTTGTTTTGTTTTTGTCTTGTTTTTGTTTTGTTTTTGTCTTGTTTTCGTCTTGTTTTTGTCTTGTTTTTGTCTTATCTTGTTTTTGTCTTGTTTTCGTCTTGTTTTTGTCTTGTTTTTGTCTTGTTTTTGTCTTATCTTGTTTTTGTCTTGTTTTCGTCTTGTTTTTGTCTTGTTTTTGTCTTGTTTTTGTCTTATCTTGTTTTTGTCTTGTTTTCGTCTTGTTTTTGTCTTGTTTTTGTCTTGTTTTCGTCTTGTTTTTGTCTTGTTTTTGTCTTGTTTTCGTCTTGTTTTTGTCTTGTTTTTGTCTTGTTTTTGTCTTGTTTTTGTCTTGTTTTTGTCTTGTTTTCGTCTTGTTTTTGTCTTGTTTTTGTCTTGTTTTTGTCTTGTTTTTGTCTTGTTTTTGTCTTGTTTTTGTCTTGTTTTTGTCTTATCTTGTTTTTGTCTTGTTTTCGTCTTGTTTTTGTCTTGTTTTTGTCTTGTTTTTGTCTTGTTTTTGTCTTGTTTTCGTCTTGTTTTTGTCTTGTTTTTGTTTTGTTTTCGTCTTGTTTTTGTCTTGTTTTTGTCTTGTTTTCGTCTTGTTTTTGTCTTGTTTTCGTCTTGTTTTTGTCTTGTTTTTGTCTTGTTTTTGTCTTGTTTTTGTCTTATCTTGTTTTTGTCTTGTCTTCGTCTTGTTTTTGTCTTGTTTTTGTCTTGTTTTTGTCTTATCTTGTTTTTGTCTTGTTTTCGTCTTGTTTTTGTCTTGTTTTTGTCTTGTTTTCGTCTTGTTTTTGTCTTGTTTTTGTCTTGTTTTCGTCTTGTTTTTGTCTTGTTTTTGTCTTGTTTTTGTCTTGTTTTTGTCTTGTTTTCGTCTTGTTTTTGTCTTGTTTTTGTCTTGTTTTCGTCTTGTTTTTGTCTTGTTTTTGTCTTGTTTTTGTCTTGTTTTCGTCTTGTTTTCGTCTTGTTTTTGTCTTGTTTTTGTCTTGTTTTCGTCTTGTTTTTGTCTTGTTTTTGTCTTGTTTTTGTCTTGTTTTCGTCTTGTTTTTGTCTTGTTTTTGTCTTATCTTGTTTTTGTCTTGTTTTCGTCTTGTTTTTGTCTTGTTTTTGTCTTGTTTTTGTCTTGTTTTTGTCTTGTTTTCGTCTTGTTTTTGTCTTGTTTTTGTTTTGTTTTCGTCTTGTTTTTGTCTTGTTTTTGTCTTGTTTTCGTCTTGTTTTTGTCTTGTTTTCGTCTTGTTTTTGTCTTGTTTTTGTCTTGTTTTTGTCTTGTTTTTGTCTTATCTTGTTTTTGTCTTGTCTTCGTCTTGTTTTTGTCTTGTTTTTGTCTTGTTTTTGTCTTATCTTGTTTTTGTCTTGTTTTCGTCTTGTTTTTGTCTTGTTTTTGTCTTGTTTTCGTCTTGTTTTTGTCTTGTTTTTGTCTTGTTTTCGTCTTGTTTTTGTCTTGTTTTTGTCTTGTTTTTGTCTTGTTTTTGTCTTGTTTTCGTCTTGTTTTTGTCTTGTTTTTGTCTTGTTTTCGTCTTGTTTTTGTCTTGTTTTTGTCTTGTTTTTGTCTTGTTTTCGTCTTGTTTTCGTCTTGTTTTTGTCTTATCTTGTTTTTGTCTTGTTTTCGTCTTGTTTTTGTCTTGTTTTTGTCTTGTTTTTGTCTTGTTTTTGTCTTATCTTGTTTTTGTCTTGTTTTCGTCTTGTTTTTGTCTTGTTTTTGTCTTGTTTTCGTCTTGTTTTTGTCTTGTTTTTGTCTTGTTTTTGTCTTGTTTTCGTCTTGTTTTTGTCTTGTTTTCGTCTTGTTTTTGTCTTGTTTTTGTCTTGTTTTCGTCTTGTTTTTGTCTTGTTTTTGTCTTGTTTTTGTCTTGTTTTTGTCTTGTTTTTCTCTTATCTTGTTTTTCTCTTGTTTTTATCTTGTTTTTGTCTTGTTTTCGTCTTGTTTTTGTATTGTTTTTGTCTTGTTTTTGTCTTGTTTTCGTCTTGTTTTTGTCTTGTTTTTGTCTTATCTTGTTTTCGTCTTGTTTTTGTCTTGTTTTTGTCTTGTTTTTGTCTTGTTTTTGTCTTGTTTTCGTCTTGTTTTTGTCTTGTTTTCGTCTTGTTTTTGTCTTGTTTTTGTCTTGTTTTTGTCTTGTTTTTGTCTTGTTTTCGTCTTGTTTTTGTCTTGTTTTTGTCTTGTTTTTGTCTTGTTTTTGTCTTATCTTGTTTTTGTCTTGTTTTCGTCTTGTTTTTGTCTTGTTTTTGTCTTGTTTTTGTCTTGTTTTTGTCTTATCTTGTTTTTGTCTTGTTTTCGTCTTGTTTTTGTCTTGTTTTTGTCTTGTTTTTGTCTTGTTTTTGTCTTGTTTTTGTCTTATCTTGTTTTTGTCTTGTTTTCGTCTTGTTTTTGTCTTGTTTTTGTCTTGTTTTTGTCTTGTTTTTGTCTTGTTTTTCTCTTATCTTGTTTTTGTCTTGTTTTTGTCTTATCTTGTTTTTGTCTTGTTTTCGTCTTGTTTTTGTCTTGTTTTTGTCTTGTTTTTGTCTTGTTTTCGTCTTGTTTTTGTCTTGTTTTCGTCTTGTTTTGTCTTGTTTTTGTCTTGTTTTCGTCTTGTTTTTGTCTTGTTTTTGTCTTGTTTTTGTCTTGTTTTCGTCTTGTTTTTGTCTTGTTTTCGTCTTGTTTTGTCTTGTTTTTGTCTTGTTTTTGTCTTGTTTTTGTTTTGTTTTTGTCTTGTTTTTGTCTTGTTTTTGTCTTGTTTTCGTCTTGTTTTTGTCTTGTTTTCGTCTTGTTTTTGTCTTGTTTTTGTCTTGTTTTTGTCTTGTTTTTGTCTTGTTTTCGTCTTGTTTTTGTCTTGTTTTTGTTTTGTTTTTGTCTTGTTTTTGTCCTGTTTTTGTCTTGTTTTCGTCTTGTTTTTCTCTTGTTTTCGTCTTGTTTTTGTCTTGTTTTTGTCTTGTTTTTGTCTTATCTTGTTTTTGTCTTGTTTTCGTCTTGTTTTTGTCTTGTTTTTGTCTTGTTTTTGTCTTATCTTGTTTTTGTCTTGTTTTCGTCTTGTTTTTGTCTTGTTTTCGTCTTGTTTTTGTCTTGTTTTTGTCTTGTTTTTGTCTTGTTTTTGTCTTGTTTTTGTCTTGTTTTCGTCTTGTTTTTGTCTTGTTTTTGTCTTGTTTTTGTCTTATCTTGTTTTTGTCTTGTTTTCGTCTTGTTTTTGTCTTGTTTTTGTCTTGTTTTCGTCTTGTTTTTGTCTTGTTTTTGTCCTGTTTTTGTCTTGTTTTCGTCTTGTTTTCGTCTTGTTTTTGTCTTGTTTTTGTCTTGTTTTTGTCTTGTTTTTGTCTTGTTTTCGTCTTGTTTTTGTCTTGTTTTTGTTTTGTTTTTGTCTTATCTTGTTTTTGTCTTGTTTTCGTCTTGTTTTTGTCTTGTTTTTGTCTTGTTTTTGTCTTATCTTGTTTTTGTCTTGTTTTCGTCTTGTTTTTGTCTTGTTTTTGTCTTGTTTTTGTCTTGTTTTTGTCTTATCTTGTTTTTGTCTTGTTTTCGTCTTGTTTTTGTCTTGTTTTTGTCTTGTTTTTGTCTTGTTTTTGTCTTATCTTGTTTTTGTCTTGTTTTCGTCTTGTTTTTGTCTTGTTTTTGTCTTGTTTTTGTCTTATCTTGTTTTTGTCTTGTTTTTGTTTTGTTTTTGTCTTGTTTTTGTCTTGTTTTCGTCTTGTTTTTGTCTTGTTTTCGTCTTGTTTTTGTCTTGTTTTTGTCTTGTTTTTGTCTTGTTTTTGTCTTATCTTGTTTTTGTCTTGTTTTTGTCTTATCTTGTTTTTGTCTTGTTTTCGTCTTGTTTTTGTCTTGTTTTTGTCTTGTTTTTGTCTTGTTTTCGTCTTGTTTTTGTCTTGTTTTTGTCTTGTTTTTGTCTTATCTTGTTTTTGTCTTGTTTTCGTCTTGTTTTTGTCTTGTTTTCGTCTTGTTTTGTCTTGTTTTTGTCTTGTTTTTGTCTTGTTTTCGTCTTGTTTTTATCTTGTTTTTGTCTTGTTTTTGTCTTGTTTTCGTCTTGTTTTTGTCTTGTTTTTGTCTTGTTTTTGTCTTGTTTTTGTCTTGTTTTTGTCTTATCTTGTTTTTGTCTTGTTTTCGTCTTGTTTTTGTCTTGTTTTTGTCTTGTTTTTGTCTTATCTTGTTTTTGTCTTGTTTTCGTCTTGTTTTTGTCTTGTTTTCGTCTTGTTTTGTCTTGTTTTTGTCTTGTTTTTGTCTTGTTTTCGTCTTGTTTTTATCTTGTTTTTGTCTTGTTTTTGTCTTGTTTTTGTCTTGTTTTTGTCTTGTTTTTGTCTTGTTTTTGTCTTATCTTGTTTTTGTCTTGTTTTCGTCTTGTTTTTGTCTTGTTTTTGTCTTGTTTTTGTCTTATCTTGTTTTTGTCTTGTTTTCGTCTTGTTTTTGTCTTGTTTTTGTCTTGTTTTTGTCTTATCTTGTTTTTGTCTTGTTTTCGTCTTGTTTTTGTCTTGTTTTCGTCTTGTTTTGTCTTGTTTTTGTCTTGTTTTCGTCTTGTTTTTGTCTTGTTTTTGTCTTGTTTTCGTCTTGTTTTTGTCTTGTTTTCGTCTTGTTTTTGTCTTGTTTTTGTCTTGTTTTTGTCTTGTTTTTGTCTTGTTTTTGTCCTGTTTTTGTCTTGTTTTCGTCTTGTTTTCGTCTTGTTTTTGTCTTGTTTTTGTCTTGTTTTTGTCTTGTTTTTGTCTTGTTTTCGTCTTGTTTTTGTCTTGTTTTTGTTTTGTTTTTGTCTTATCTTGTTTTTGTCTTGTTTTCGTCTTGTTTTTGTCTTGTTTTTGTCTTGTTTTTGTCTTATCTTGTTTTTGTCTTGTTTTCGTCTTGTTTTTGTCTTGTTTTTGTCTTGTTTTTGTCTTGTTTTTGTCTTGTTTTCGTCTTGTTTTTGTCTTGTTTTTGTTTTGTTTTTGTCTTGTCTTTGTCTTGTTTTTGTCTTGTTTTCGTCTTGTTTTTGTCTTGTTTTCGTCTTGTTTTTGTCTTGTTTTTGTCTTGTTTTTGTCTTGTTTTTGTCTTATCTTGTTTTTGTCTTGTTTTCGTCTTGTTTTTGTCTTGTTTTCGTCTTGTTTTTGTCTTGTTTTTGTCTTGTTTTTGTCTTGTTTTTGTCTTGTTTTTGTCTTATCTTGTTTTTGTCTTGTTTTCGTCTTGTTTTTGTCTTGTTTTTGTCTTGTTTTTGTCTTGTTTTCGTCTTGTTTTTGTCTTGTTTTTGTCTTGTTTTTGTCTTGTTTTTGTCTTGTTTTCGTCTTGTTTTTGTCTTGTTTTTGTTTTGTTTTTGTCTTGTTTTTGTCTTGTTTTTGTCTTGTTTTCATCTTGTTTTTGTCTTGTTTTCGTCTTGTTTTCGTCTTGTTTTTGTCTTGTTTTTGTCTTGTTTTTGTCTTGTTTTTGTCTTATCTTGTTTTTGTCTTGTTTTCGTCTTGTTTTTGTCTTGTTTTTGTCTTGTTTTTGTCTTGTTTTTGTCTTGTTTTCGTCTTGTTTTTGTCTTGTTTTTGTCTTGTTTTTGTCTTGTTTTTGTCTTGTTTTTGTCTTATCTTGTTTTTGTCTTGTTTTTGTCTTGTTTTTGTCTTGTTTTTGTCTTGTTTTTGTCTTATCTTGTTTTTGTCTTGTTTTCGTCTTGTTTTTGTCTTGTTTTTGTCTTGTTTTTGTCTTGTTTTTGTCTTGTTTTTGTCTTGTTTTTGTCTTATCTTGTTTTTGTCTTGTTTTCGTCTTGTTTTTGTCTTGTTTTTGTCTTGTTTTTGTCTTGTTTTTGTCCTGTTTTTGTCTTGTTTTCGTCTTGTTTTTGTCTTGTTTTCGTCTTGTTTTTGTCTTGTTTTTGTCTTGTTTTTGTCTTATCTTGTTTTTGTCTTGTTTTCGTCTTGTTTTTGTCTTGTTTTCGTCTTGTTTTTGTCTTGTTTTTGTTTTGTTTTTGTCTTGTCTTTGTCTTGTTTTTGTCTTGTTTTCGTCTTGTTTTTGTCTTGTTTTCGTCTTGTTTTTGTCTTGTTTTTGTCTTGTTTTTGTCTTGTTTTTGTCTTATCTTGTTTTTGTCTTGTTTTCGTCTTGTTTTTGTCTTGTTTTCGTCTTGTTTTTGTCTTGTTTTTGTCTTGTTTTTGTCTTGTTTTTGTCTTGTTTTTGTCTTATCTTGTTTTTGTCTTGTTTTCGTCTTGTTTTTGTCTTGTTTTTGTCTTGTTTTTGTCTTGTTTTCGTCTTGTTTTTGTCTTGTTTTTGTCTTGTTTTTCTCTTATCTTGTTTTTCTCTTGTTTTTATCTTGTTTTTGTCTTGTTTTCGTCTTGTTTTTGTCTTGTTTTTGTCTTATCTTGTTTTCGTCTTGTTTTTGTCTTGTTTTTGTCTTGTTTTTGTCTTGTTTTTGTCTTGTTTTTGTCTTGTTTTTGTCTTGTTTTTGTCTTGTTTTTCTCTTATCTTGTTTTTCTCTTGTTTTTATCTTGTTTTTGTCTTGTTTTCGTCTTGTTTTTGTATTGTTTTTGTCTTGTTTTTGTCTTGTTTTCGTCTTGTTTTTGTCTTGTTTTTGTCTTATCTTGTTTTCGTCTTGTTTTTGTCTTGTTTTTGTCTTGTTTTTGTCTTGTTTTTGTCTTGTTTTCGTCTTGTTTTTGTCTTGTTTTCGTCTTGTTTTTGTCTTGTTTTTGTCTTGTTTTTGTCTTGTTTTTGTCTTGTTTTCGTCTTGTTTTTGTCTTGTTTTTGTCTTGTTTTTGTCTTGTTTTTGTCTTATCTTGTTTTTGTCTTGTTTTCGTCTTGTTTTTGTCTTGTTTTTGTCTTGTTTTTGACTTGTTTTTGTCTTATCTTGTTCTTGTCTTGTTTTCGTCTTGTTTTTGTCTTGTTTTTGTCTTGTTTTTGTCTTGTTTTTGTCTTGTTTTTGTCTTATCTTGTTTTTGTCTTGTTTTCGTCTTGTTTTTGTCTTGTTTTTGTCTTGTTTTTGTCTTGTTTTTGTCTTGTTTTTCTCTTATCTTGTTTTTGTCTTGTTTTTGTCTTATCTTGTTTTTGTCTTGTTTTCGTCTTGTTTTTGTCTTGTTTTTGTCTTGTTTTTGTCTTGTTTTCGTCTTGTTTTTGTCTTGTTTTCGTCTTGTTTTGTCTTGTTTTTGTCTTGTTTTCGTCTTGTTTTTGTCTTGTTTTCGTCTTGTTTTTGTCTTGTTTTTGTCTTGTTTTTGTCTTGTTTTTGTCTTATCTTGTTTTTGTCTTGTTTTCGTCTTGTTTTTGTCTTGTTTTCGTCTTGTTTTTGTCTTGTTTTTGTCTTGTTTTTGTCTTGTTTTTGTCTTGTTTTTGTCTTATCTTGTTTTTGTCTTGTTTTCGTCTTGTTTTTGTCTTGTTTTTGTCTTGTTTTTGTCTTGTTTTCGTCTTGTTTTTGTCTTGTTTTTGTCTTGTTTTTCTCTTATCTTGTTTTTCTCTTGTTTTTATCTTGTTTTTGTCTTGTTTTCGTCTTGTTTTTGTATTGTTTTTGTCTTGTTTTTGTCTTGTTTTCGTCTTGTTTTTGTCTTGTTTTTGTCTTATCTTGTTTTCGTCTTGTTTTTGTCTTGTTTTTGTCTTGTTTTTGTCTTGTTTTTGTCTTGTTTTTGTCTTGTTTTTGTCTTATCTTGTTTTTCTCTTGTTTTTCTCTTGTTTTTGTCTTGTTTTCGTCTTGTTTTTGTATTGTTTTTGTCTTGTTTTTGTCTTGTTTTCGTCTTGTTTTTGTCTTGTTTTCGTCTTGTTTTTGTCTTGTTTTTGTCTTGTTTTTGTCTTGTTTTTGTCTTATCTTGTTTTTGTCTTGTTTTCGTCTTGTTTTTGTCTTGTTTTCGTCTTGTTTTTGTCTTGTTTTTGTCTTGTTTTTGTCTTGTTTTTGTCTTGTTTTTGTCTTATCTTGTTTTTGTCTTGTTTTCGTCTTGTTTTTGTCTTGTTTTTGTCTTGTTTTTGTCTTGTTTTCGTCTTGTTTTTGTCTTGTTTTTGTCTTGTTTTTCTCTTATCTTGTTTTTCTCTTGTTTTTATCTTGTTTTTGTCTTGTTTTCGTCTTGTTTTTGTATTGTTTTTGTCTTGTTTTTGTCTTGTTTTCGTCTTGTTTTTGTCTTGTTTTTGTCTTATCTTGTTTTCGTCTTGTTTTTGTCTTGTTTTTGTCTTGTTTTTGTCTTGTTTTTGTCTTGTTTTTGTCTTGTTTTTGTCTTGTTTTTCTCTTATCTTGTTTTTCTCTTGTTTTTCTCTTGTTTTTGTCTTGTTTTCGTCTTGTTTTTGTATTGTTTTTGTCTTGTTTTTGTCTTGTTTTCGTCTTGTTTTTGTCTTGTTTTTGTCTTATCTTGTTTTCGTCTTGTTTTTGTCTTGTTTTTGTCTTGTTTTTGTCTTGTTTTTGTCTTGTTTTCGTCTTGTTTTTGTCTTGTTTTCGTCTTGTTTTTGTCTTGTTTTTGTCTTGTTTTTGTCTTGTTTTTGTCTTGTTTTCGTCTTGTTTTTGTCTTGTTTTTGTCTTGTTTTTGTCTTGTTTTTGTCTTATCTTGTTTTTGTCTTGTTTTCGTCTTGTTTTTGTCTTGTTTTTGTCTTGTTTTTGTCTTGTTTTTGTCTTATCTTGTTTTTGTCTTGTTTTCGTCTTGTTTTTGTCTTGTTTTTGTCTTGTTTTTGTCTTGTTTTTGTCTTGTTTTTGTCTTATCTTGTTTTTGTCTTGTTTTCGTCTTGTTTTTGTCTTGTTTTTGTCTTGTTTTTGTCTTGTTTTTGTCTTGTTTTTCTCTTATCTTGTTTTTGTCTTGTTTTTGTCTTATCTTGTTTTTGTCTTGTTTTCGTCTTGTTTTTGTCTTGTTTTTGTCTTGTTTTTGTCTTGTTTTCGTCTTGTTTTTGTCTTGTTTTCGTCTTGTTTTGTCTTGTTTTTGTCTTGTTTTCGTCTTGTTTTTGTCTTGTTTTTGTCTTGTTTTTGTCTTGTTTTCGTCTTGTTTTTGTCTTGTTTTCGTCTTGTTTTGTCTTGTTTTTGTCTTGTTTTTGTCTTGTTTTTGTTTTGTTTTTGTCTTGTTTTTGTCTTGTTTTCGTCTTGTTTTTGTCTTGTTTTTGTCTTGTTTTTGTCTTGTTTTTGTCTTATCTTGTTTTTGTCTTGTTTTCGTCTTGTTTTTGTCTTGTTTTTGTCTTGTTTTCGTCTTGTTTTTGTCTTGTTTTTGTCCTGTTTTTGTCTTGTTTTCGTCTTGTTTTCGTCTTGTTTTTGTCTTGTTTTTGTCTTGTTTTTGTCTTGTTTTTGTCTTGTTTTCGTCTTGTTTTTGTCTTGTTTTTGTTTTGTTTTTGTCTTATCTTGTTTTTGTCTTGTTTTCGTCTTGTTTTTGTCTTGTTTTTGTCTTGTTTTTGTCTTATCTTGTTTTTGTCTTGTTTTCGTCTTGTTTTTGTCTTGTTTTTGTCTTGTTTTTGTCTTGTTTTTGTCTTATCTTGTTTTTGTCTTGTTTTTGTCTTGTTTTTGTCTTGTTTTTGTCTTGTTTTTGTCTTATCTTGTTTTTGTCTTGTTTTCGTCTTGTTTTTGTCTTGTTTTTGTCTTGTTTTTGTCTTATCTTGTTTTTGTCTTGTTTTTGTTTTGTTTTTGTCTTGTTTTTGTCTTGTTTTCGTCTTGTTTTTGTCTTGTTTTCGTCTTGTTTTTGTCTTGTTTTTGTCTTGTTTTTGTCTTGTTTTTGTCTTATCTTGTTTTTGTCTTGTTTTTGTCTTATCTTGTTTTTGTCTTGTTTTCGTCTTGTTTTTGTCTTGTTTTTGTCTTGTTTTTGTCTTGTTTTCGTCTTGTTTTTGTCTTGTTTTTGTCTTGTTTTTGTCTTATCTTGTTTTTGTCTTGTTTTCGTCTTGTTTTTGTCTTGTTTTCGTCTTGTTTTGTCTTGTTTTTGTCTTGTTTTTGTCTTGTTTTCGTCTTGTTTTTATCTTGTTTTTGTCTTGTTTTTGTCTTGTTTTCGTCTTGTTTTTGTCTTGTTTTTGTCTTGTTTTTGTCTTGTTTTTGTCTTGTTTTTGTCTTATCTTGTTTTTGTCTTGTTTTCGTCTTGTTTTTGTCTTGTTTTTGTCTTGTTTTTGTCTTATCTTGTTTTTGTCTTGTTTTCGTCTTGTTTTTGTCTTGTTTTCGTCTTGTTTTGTCTTGTTTTTGTCTTGTTTTTGTCTTGTTTTCGTCTTGTTTTTATCTTGTTTTTGTCTTGTTTTTGTCTTGTTTTTGTCTAGTTTTTGTCTTATCTTGTTTTTGTCTTGTTTTCGTCTTGTTTTTGTCTTGTTTTTGTCTTGTTTTTGTCTTATCTTGTTTTTGTCTTGTTTTCGTCTTGTTTTTGTCTTGTTTTCGTCTTGTTTTGTCTTGTTTTTGTCTTGTTTTCGTCTTGTTTTTGTCTTGTTTTTGTCTTGTTTTCGTCTTGTTTTTGTCTTGTTTTCGTCTTGTTTTTGTCTTGTTTTTGTCTTGTTTTTGTCTTGTTTTTGTCTTGTTTTTGTCCTGTTTTTGTCTTGTTTTCGTCTTGTTTTCGTCTTGTTTTTGTCTTGTTTTTGTCTTGTTTTTGTCTTGTTTTTGTCTTGTTTTCGTCTTGTTTTTGTCTTGTTTTTGTTTTGTTTTTGTCTTATCTTGTTTTTGTCTTGTTTTCGTCTTGTTTTTGTCTTGTTTTTGTCTTGTTTTTGTCTTATCTTGTTTTTGTCTTGTTTTCGTCTTGTTTTTGTCTTGTTTTTGTCTTGTTTTTGTCTTGTTTTTGTCTTGTTTTCGTCTTGTTTTTGTCTTGTTTTCGTCTTGTTTTTGTCTTGTTTTTGTCTTGTTTTTGTCTTGTTTTTGTCTTGTTTTTGTCTTGTTTTCGTCTTGTTTTTGTCTTGTTTTTGTCTTGTTTTTGTCTTGTTTTTGTCTTATCTTGTTTTTGTCTTGTTTTCGTCTTGTTTTTGTCTTGTTTTTGTCTTGTTTTCGTCTTGTTTTTGTCTTGTTTTTGTCCTGTTTTTGTCTTGTTTTCGTCTTGTTTTCGTCTTGTTTTTGTCTTGTTTTTGTCTTGTTTTTGTCTTGTTTTTGTCTTGTTTTCGTCTTGTTTTTGTCTTGTTTTTGTTTTGTTTTTGTCTTATCTTGTTTTTGTCTTGTTTTCGTCTTGTTTTTGTCTTGTTTTTGTCTTGTTTTTGTCTTATCTTGTTTTTGTCTTGTTTTCGTCTTGTTTTTGTCTTGTTTTTGTCTTGTTTTTGTCTTGTTTTTGTCTTATCTTGTTTTTGTCTTGTTTTCGTCTTGTTTTTGTCTTGTTTTTGTCTTGTTTTTGTCTTGTTTTTGTCTTATCTTGTTTTTGTCTTGTTTTCGTCTTGTTTTTGTCTTGTTTTTGTCTTGTTTTTGTCTTATCTTGTTTTTGTCTTGTTTTTGTTTTGTTTTTGTCTTGTTTTTGTCTTGTTTTCGTCTTGTTTTTGTCTTGTTTTCGTCTTGTTTTTGTCTTGTTTTTGTCTTGTTTTTGTCTTGTTTTTGTCTTATCTTGTTTTTGTCTTGTTTTTGTCTTATCTTGTTTTTGTCTTGTTTTCGTCTTGTTTTTGTCTTGTTTTTGTCTTGTTTTTGTCTTGTTTTCGTCTTGTTTTTGTCTTGTTTTTGTCTTGTTTTTGTCTTATCTTGTTTTTGTCTTGTTTTCGTCTTGTTTTTGTCTTGTTTTCGTCTTGTTTTGTCTTGTTTTTGTCTTGTTTTTGTCTTGTTTTCGTCTTGTTTTTATCTTGTTTTTGTCTTGTTTTTGTCTTGTTTTCGTCTTGTTTTTGTCTTGTTTTTGTCTTGTTTTTGTCTTGTTTTTGTCTTGTTTTTGTCTTATCTTGTTTTTGTCTTGTTTTCGTCTTGTTTTTGTCTTGTTTTTGTCTTGTTTTTGTCTTATCTTGTTTTTGTCTTGTTTTCGTCTTGTTTTTGTCTTGTTTTCGTCTTGTTTTGTCTTGTTTTTGTCTTGTTTTTGTCTTGTTTTCGTCTTGTTTTTATCTTGTTTTTGTCTTGTTTTTGTCTTGTTTTTGTCTTGTTTTTGTCTTATCTTGTTTTTGTCTTGTTTTCGTCTTGTTTTTGTCTTGTTTTTGTCTTGTTTTTGTCTTATCTTGTTTTTGTCTTGTTTTCGTCTTGTTTTTGTCTTGTTTTCGTCTTGTTTTGTCTTGTTTTTGTCTTGTTTTCGTCTTGTTTTTGTCTTGTTTTTGTCTTGTTTTCGTCTTGTTTTTGTCTTGTTTTCGTCTTGTTTTTGTCTTGTTTTTGTCTTGTTTTTGTCTTGTTTTTGTCTTGTTTTTGTCCTGTTTTTGTCTTGTTTTCGTCTTGTTTTCGTCTTGTTTTTGTCTTGTTTTTGTCTTGTTTTTGTCTTGTTTTTGTCTTGTTTTCGTCTTGTTTTTGTCTTGTTTTTGTTTTGTTTTTGTCTTATCTTGTTTTTGTCTTGTTTTCGTCTTGTTTTTGTCTTGTTTTTGTCTTGTTTTTGTCTTATCTTGTTTTTGTCTTGTTTTCGTCTTGTTTTTGTCTTGTTTTTGTCTTGTTTTTGTCTTCATTTTGTCTTGTTTTCGTCTTGTTTTTGTCTTGTTTTTGTTTTGTTTTTGTCTTGTCTTTGTCTTGTTTTTGTCTTGTTTTCGTCTTGTTTTTGTCTTGTTTTCGTCTTGTTTTTGTCTTGTTTTTGTCTTGTTTTTGTCTTGTTTTTGTCTTATCTTGTTTTTGTCTTGTTTTCGTCTTGTTTTTGTCTTGTTTTCGTCTTGTTTTTGTCTTGTTTTTGTCTTGTTTTTGTCTTGTTTTTGTCTTGTTTTTGTCTTATCTTGTTTTTGTCTTGTTTTCGTCTTGTTTTTGTCTTGTTTTTGTCTTGTTTTTGTCTTGTTTTTGTCTTGTTTTTGTCTTGTTTTTGTCTTATCTTGTTTTTGTCTTGTTTTCGTCTTGTTTTTGTCTTGTTTTTGTCTTGTTTTTGTCTTGTTTTCGTCTTGTTTTTGTCTTGTTTTTGTCTTGTTTTTGTCTTGTTTTTGTCTTGTTTTCGTCTTGTTTTTGTCTTGTTTTTGTTTTGTTTTTGTCTTGTTTTTGTCTTGTTTTTGTCTTGTTTTTGTCTTGTTTTCATCTTGTTTTTGTCTTGTTTTCGTCTTGTTTTCGTCTTGTTTTTGTCTTGTTTTTGTCTTGTTTTTGTCTTGTTTTTGTCTTATCTTGTTTTTGTCTTGTTTTCGTCTTGTTTTTGTCTTGTTTTTGTCTTGTTTTTGTCTTGTTTTTGTCTTGTTTTCGTCTTGTTTTTGTCTTGTTTTTGTCTTGTTTTTGTCTTGTTTTTGTCTTATCTTGTTTTTGTCTTGTTTTTGTCTTGTTTTTGTCTTGTTTTTGTCTTATCTTGTTTTTGTCTTGTTTTCGTCTTGTTTTTGTCTTGTTTTTGTCTTGTTTTTGTCTTGTTTTTGTCTTGTTTTTGTCTTGTTTTTGTCTTGTTTTTGTCTTATCTTGTTTTTGTCTTGTTTTCGTCTTGTTTTTGTCTTGTTTTTGTCTTGTTTTTGTCTTGTTTTTGTCTTGTTTTCGTCTTGTTTTTGTCTTGTTTTTGTTTTGTTTTTGTCTTGTTTTTGTCCTGTTTTTGTCTTGTTTTCGTCTTGTTTTTGTCTTGTTTTCGTCTTGTTTTTGTCTTGTTTTTGTCTTGTTTTTGTCTTATCTTGTTTTTGTCTTGTTTTCGTCTTGTTTTTGTCTTGTTTTTGTCTTGTTTTTGTCTTATCTTGTTTTTGTCTTGTTTTCGTCTTGTTTTTGTCTTGTTTTCGTCTTGTTTTTGTCTTGTTTTTGTTTTGTTTTTGTCTTGTCTTTGTCTTGTTTTTGTCTTGTTTTCGTCTTGTTTTTGTCTTGTTTTCGTCTTGTTTTTGTCTTGTTTTTGTCTTGTTTTTGTCTTGTTTTTGTCTTATCTTGTTTTTGTCTTGTTTTCGTCTTGTTTTTGTCTTGTTTTCGTCTTGTTTTTGTCTTGTTTTTGTCTTGTTTTTGTCTTGTTTTTGTCTTGTTTTTGTCTTATCTTGTTTTTGTCTTGTTTTTGTCTTGTTTTTGTCTTGTTTTTGTCTTGTTTTTGTCTTGTTTTTGTCTTGTTTTTGTCTTGTTTTCGTCTTGTTTTTGTCTTGTTTTTGTTTTGTTTTTGTCTTGTTTTTGTCTTGTTTTTGTCTTGTTTTCATCTTGTTTTTGTCTTGTTTTCGTCTTGTTTTCGTCTTGTTTTTGTCTTGTTTTTGTCTTGTTTTTGTCTTGTTTTTGTCTTATCTTGTTTTTGTCTTGTTTTTGTCTTGTTTTCGTCTTGTTTTTGTCTTGTTTTTGTCTTGTTTTTGTCTTGTTTTCGTCTTGTTTTTGTCTTGTTTTTGTCTTGTTTTTGTCTTGTTTTTGTCTTGTTTTTGTCTTATCTTGTTTTTGTCTTGTTTTTGTCTTGTTTTTGTCTTGTTTTTGTCTTGTTTTTGTCTTATCTTGTTTTTGTCTTGTTTTCGTCTTGTTTTTGTCTTGTTTTTGTCTTGTTTTTGTCTTGTTTTTGTCTTGTTTTTGTCTTGTTTTTGTCTTATCTTGTTTTTGTCTTGTTTTCGTCTTGTTTTTGTCTTGTTTTTGTCTTGTTTTTGTCTTGTTTTTGTCTTGTTTTCGTCTTGTTTTTGTCTTGTTTTTGTTTTGTTTTTGTCTTGTTTTTGTCCTGTTTTTGTCTTGTTTTCGTCTTGTTTTTGTCTTGTTTTCGTCTTGTTTTTGTCTTGTTTTTGTCTTGTTTTTGTCTTATCTTGTTTTTGTCTTGTTTTCGTCTTGTTTTTGTCTTGTTTTTGTCTTGTTTTTGTCTTATCTTGTTTTTGTCTTGTTTTCGTCTTGTTTTTGTCTTGTTTTCGTCTTGTTTTTGTCTTGTTTTTGTCTTGTTTTCGTCTTGTTTTTGTCTTGTTTTTGTCTTGTTTTTGTCTTGTTTTTGTCTTATCTTGTTTTTGTCTTGTTTTCGTCTTGTTTTTGTCTTGTTTTTGTCTTGTTTTTGTCTTGTTTTCGTCTTGTTTTTGTCTTGTTTTTGTCCTGTTTTTGTCTTGTTTTCGTCTTGTTTTCGTCTTGTTTTTGTCTTGTTTTTGTCTTGTTTTTGTCTTGTTTTTGTCTTGTTTTCGTCTTGTTTTTGTCTTGTTTTTGTCTTATCTTGTTTTTGTCTTGTTTTCGTCTTGTTTTTGTCTTGTTTTTGTCTTGTTTTTGTCTTGTTTTTGTCTTGTTTTTGTCTTGTTTTCGTCTTGTTTTTGTCTTGTTTTTGTCTTATCTTGTTTTTGTCTTGTTTTCGTCTTGTTTTTGTCTTGTTTTTGTCTTGTTTTTGTCTTGTTTTTGTCTTGTTTTCGTCTTGTTTTTGTCTTGTTTTTGTTTTGTTTTTGTCTTGTTTTTGTCTTGTTTTTGTCTTGTTTTTGTCTTGTTTTCGTCTTGTTTTTGTCTTGTTTTCGTCTTGTTTTTGTCTTGTTTTCGTCTTGTTTTTGTCTTGTTTTTGTCTTGTTTTTGTCTTATCTTGTTTTTGTCTTGTTTTCGTCTTGTTTTTGTCTTGTTTTTGTCTTGTTTTTGTCTTATCTTGTTTTTGTCTTGTTTTCGTCTTGTTTTTGTCTTGTTTTCGTCTTGTTTTTGTCTTGTTTTTGTCTTGTTTTCGTCTTGTTTTTGTCTTGTTTTTGTCTTGTTTTTGTCTTGTTTTTGTCTTGTTTTTGTCTTGTTTTTGTCTTATCTTGTTTTTGTCTTGTTTTCGTCTTGTTTTTGTCTTGTTTTTGTCTTGTTTTTGTCTTGTTTTCGTCTTGTTTTTGTCTTGTTTTTGTCCTGTTTTTGTCTTGTTTTCGTCTTGTTTTCGTCTTGTTTTTGTCTTGTTTTTGTCTTGTTTTTGTCTTGTTTTTGTCTTATCTTGTTTTTGTCTTGTTTTTGTCTTGTTTTCGTCTTGTTTTTGTCTTGTTTTTGTCTTGTTTTTGTCTTGTTTTTGTCTTGTTTTTGTCTTGTTTTTGTCTTGTTTTTGTCTTATCTTGTTTTTGTCTTGTTTTCGTCTTGTTTTTGTCTTGTTTTTGTCTTGTTTTTGTCTTGTTTTCGTCTTGTTTTTGTCTTGTTTTTGTTTTGTTTTTGTCTTGTTTTTGTCTTGTTTTTGTCTTGTTTTCGTCTTGTTTTTGTCTTGTTTTCGTCTTGTTTTTGTCTTGTTTTTGTCTTGTTTTTGTCTTGTTTTTGTCTTATCTTGTTTTTGTCTTGTTTTCGTCTTGTTTTTGTCTTGTTTTCGTCTTGTTTTTGTCTTGTTTTTGTCTTGTTTTTGTCTTGTTTTTGTCTTATCTTGTTTTTGTCTTGTTTTTGTCTTGTTTTTGTCTTGTTTTTGTCTTGTTTTCGTCTTGTTTTTGTCTTGTTTTTGTCTTGTTTTTGTCTTGTTTTTGTCTTATCTTGTTTTTGTCTTGTTTTCGTCTTGTTTTTGTCTTGTTTTTGTCTTGTTTTTGTCTTGTTTTCGTCTTGTTTTCGTCTTGTTTTTGTCTTGTTTTCGTCTTGTTTTTGTCTTGTTTTTGTCTTGTTTTTGTCTTGTTTTTGTCTTGTTTTTGTCTTGTTTTCGTCTTGTTTTTGTCTTGTTTTTGTCTTGTTTTTGTCTTATCTTGTTTTTGTCTTGTTTTCGTCTTGTTTTTGTCTTGTTTTTGTCTTGTTTTTGTCTTGTTTTTGTTTTGTTTTTGTCTTGTTTTTGTCTTGTTTTTGTCTTGTTTTCGTCTTGTTTTTGTCTTGTTTTCGTCTTGTTTTTGTCTTGTTTTTGTCTTGTTTTTGTCTTGTTTTTGTCTTGTTTTCGTCTTGTTTTTGTCTTGTTTTTGTCATGTTTTTGTCTTATCTTGTTTTTGTCTTGTTTTCGTCTTGTTTTTGTCTTGTTTTCGTCTTGTTTTTGTCTTGTTTTTGTCTTGTTTTTGTCTTGTTTTTGTCTTGTTTTTGTCTTGTTTTCGTCTTGTTTTTGTCTTGTTTTTGTCTTGCTTTTGTCTTGTTTTTGTCTTATCTTGTTTTTGTCTTGTTTTCGTCTTGTTTTTGTCTTGTTTTTGTCTTGTTTTCGTCTTGTTTTTGTCTTGTTTTCGTCTTGTTTTTGTCTTGTTTTTGTCTTGTTTTTGTCTTGTTTTTGTCTTGTTTTTGTCTTATCTTGTTTTTGTCTTGTTTTCGTCTTGTTTTTGTCTTGTTTTTGTCATATCTTGTTTTTGTCTTGTTTTCGTCTTGTTTTTGTCTTGTTTTTGTCTTGTTTTTGTCTAGTTTTTGTCTTGTTTTTGTCTTATCTTGTTTTTGTCTTGTTTTCGTCTTGTTTTTGTCTTGTTTTTGTCTTGTTTTTGTCTTGTTTTTGTCTTGTTTTTGTCTTGTTTTCGTCTTGTTTTTGTCTTGTTTTTGTTTTGTTTTTGTCTTGTTTTTGTCTTGTTTTTGTCTTGTTTTCGTCTTGTTTTTGTCTTGTTTTCGTCTTGTTTTTGTCTTGTTTTTGTCTTGTTTTTGTCTTGTTTTTGTCTTGTTTTTGTCTTATCTTGTTTTTGTCTTGTTTTCGTCTTGTTTTTGTCTTGTTTTTGTCTTGTTTTCGTCTTGTTTTTGTCTTGTTTTTGTCTTGTTTTTGTCTTGTTTTTGTCTTGTTTTTGTCTTGTTTTTGTCTTATCTTGTTTTTGTCTTGTTTTCGTCTTGTTTTTGTCTTGTTTTTGTCTTGTTTTTGTCTTGTTTTCGTCTTGTTTTTGTCTTGTTTTTGTCCTGTTTTTGTCTTGTTTTCGTCTTGTTTTCGTCTTGTTTTTGTCTTGTTTTTGTCTTGTTTTTGTCTTGTTTTTGTCTTATCTTGTTTTTGTCTTGTTTTTGTCTTGTTTTCGTCTTGTTTTTGTCTTGTTTTTGTCTTGTTTTTGTCTTGTTTTTGTCTTGTTTTTGTCTTGTTTTTGTCTTGTTTTTGTCTTGTTTTTGTCTTATCTTGTTTTTGTCTTGTTTTCGTCTTGTTTTTGTCTTGTTTTTGTCTTGTTTTCGTCTTGTTTTTGTCTTGTTTTCGTCTTGTTTTTGTCTTGTTTTTGTCTTGTTTTTGTCTTGTTTTTGTCTTGTTTTTGTCTTATCTTGTTTTTGTCTTGTTTTCGTCTTGTTTTTGTCTTGTTTTTGTCATATCTTGTTTTTGTCTTGTTTTCGTCTTGTTTTTGTCTTGTTTTTGTCTTGTTTTTGTCTAGTTTTTGTCTTGTTTTTGTCTTATCTTGTTTTTGTCTTGTTTTCGTCTTGTTTTTGTCTTGTTTTTGTCTTGTTTTTGTCTTGTTTTTGTCTTGTTTTTGTCTTGTTTTCGTCTTGTTTTTGTCTTGTTTTTGTTTTGTTTTTGTCTTGTTTTTGTCTTGTTTTTGTCTTGTTTTCGTCTTGTTTTTGTCTTGTTTTCGTCTTGTTTTTGTCTTGTTTTTGTCTTGTTTTTGTCTTGTTTTTGTCTTGTTTTTGTCTTATCTTGTTTTTGTCTTGTTTTCGTCTTGTTTTTGTCTTGTTTTTGTCTTGTTTTCGTCTTGTTTTTGTCTTGTTTTTGTCTTGTTTTTGTCTTGTTTTTGTCTTGTTTTTGTCTTGTTTTTGTCTTATCTTGTTTTTGTCTTGTTTTCGTCTTGTTTTTGTCTTGTTTTTGTCTTGTTTTTGTCTTGTTTTCGTCTTGTTTTTGTCTTGTTTTTGTCCTGTTTTTGTCTTGTTTTCGTCTTGTTTTCGTCTTGTTTTTGTCTTGTTTTTGTCTTGTTTTTGTCTTGTTTTTGTCTTATCTTGTTTTTGTCTTGTTTTTGTCTTGTTTTCGTCTTGTTTTTGTCTTGTTTTTGTCTTGTTTTTGTCTTGTTTTTGTCTTGTTTTTGTCTTGTTTTTGTCTTGTTTTTGTCTTATCTTGTTTTTGTCTTGTTTTCGTCTTGTTTTTGTCTTGTTTTTGTCTTGTTTTTGTCTTGTTTTCGTCTTGTTTTTGTCTTGTTTTTGTTTTGTTTTTGTCTTGTTTTTGTCTTGTTTTTGTCTTGTTTTCGTCTTGTTTTTGTCTTGTTTTCGTCTTGTTTTTGTCTTGTTTTTGTCTTGTTTTTGTCTTGTTTTTGTCTTATCTTGTTTTTGTCTTGTTTTCGTCTTGTTTTTGTCTTGTTTTCGTCTTGTTTTTGTCTTGTTTTTGTCTTGTTTTTGTCTTGTTTTTGTCTTATCTTGTTTTTGTCTTGTTTTTGTCTTGTTTTTGTCTTGTTTTTGTCTTGTTTTCGTCTTGTTTTTGTCTTGTTTTTGTCTTGTTTTTGTCTTGTTTTTGTCTTATCTTGTTTTTGTCTTGTTTTCGTCTTGTTTTTGTCTTGTTTTCGTCTTGTTTTTGTCTTGTTTTTGTCTTGTTTTTGTCTTGTTTTTGTCTTATCTTGTTTTTGTCTTGTTTTTGTCTTGTTTTTGTCTTGTTTTTGTCTTGTTTTCGTCTTGTTTTTGTCTTGTTTTTGTCTTGTTTTTGTCTTGTTTTTGTCTTATCTTGTTTTTGTCTTGTTTTCGTCTTGTTTTTGTCTTGTTTTTGTCTTGTTTTTGTCTTGTTTTTGTCTTGTTTTTGTCTTGTTTTCGTCTTGTTTTTGTCTTGTTTTTGTCTTGTTTTTGTCTTATCTTGTTTTTGTCTTGTTTTCGTCTTGTTTTTGTCTTGTTTTTGTCTTGTTTTTGTCTTGTTTTTGTTTTGTTTTTGTCTTGTTTTTGTCTTGTTTTTGTCTTGTTTTCGTCTTGTTTTTGTCTTGTTTTCGTCTTGTTTTTGTCTTGTTTTTGTCTTGTTTTTGTCTTGTTTTTGTCTTATCTTGTTTTTGTCTTGTTTTCGTCTTGTTTTTGTCTTGTTTTTGTCATGTTTTTGTCTT